>NC_085137.1:424659982-424997482 GCF_035046485.1 Aedes albopictus
TGTATCGCACAGTAAACCCTGTGCAAACACCCAACAACGTTTCCGAGACATAAATCAATCAATGAAAGCCCACTTCATCTGGCGCATTCAGCAGTCGGGTCACGTCTCTGCGCCAAAAATCCTGCTCAGACGCTTGAACCAGACTGGAAGATTGTTCGGAAATTTTCTTCCTCTCGTCATAGCACTGGCTGCAGGCAAATCTGTTTCCAACGTTTCAAGGTTGCTTATCTCCCCCGGTCTTAACTGGATCATGCAGATGGGCACTACTGTATGCCACTGTGTTTAGGTTCTTTGCAGCAGTGTAGTCAAAGATTTCCCAGAAACCCACCACAGAAGATGAACTTTTCCAATCAACCCAATTATCGCGCTGGGAACTTTCCTTCTATTTCATGAGCATGCAGATACTGGCTACTGGCTGAGACCAGCTTCGAAAGATTGCTGCAACTATCATAGTTTACGTCTAATGAACCGTATCCATGTGTGTAATTAGGATCTAGCTGGGAGAAACTTTCTGAATTTGATACCGAGCACAATCGGGCTTTTATGGCAAAACTTTATCCTTGATATGGAAATTTTGCATCGATTTGTAAGCTGATTGTTATCTTTTTCACTTCGCACCCCGAAAGGCGAAAGGTGTCGGAGCCACATTTTGAATTCCGATGATTTCAACCAAATCGATCGTTTTGCAAAATCCTATGCTCAAATCGGAAATTGGCTACCCCCTGTCTGGTGAGATGCGACGACCACGTGGTGACGGTGGTGGTTTCGAAGGGGAAACAGCAAGCTGCAGGGGATTTTTGTGATTCGATTTTTATGATGTCATTATGATTTTATGAGCTTGCTTTCTTTCTCTGGTGTCTCGTTGATTGTATGGTTCGTCGAGGGGGAAAACGACGACGACTACCTACGGGATGGCTATTTGAGCTCCCTCCGATGGGCTATATTGGAACGATTTGTTTGATGGTTTGATTGCTTTCCGAGCCGTAGGTGGTCATTGCTCGGATCAGCAGCCGTTTTGGTTGGCAGTTAATTGTCCACATAGACTACCGGGCGGAGAGTTAATTGAAGCAGTAATTCCGTACTGGTGTAAATAGTTTCGGATTATAGTCGCATTTTTCAAATCGCATGCCTCAATTGAGGTAATTAACTTGTTTTTGTTAGCTGTTTGAACTCTCTGTCTCTATCAGAAAACAATGACAGCTAGCAGCAAATCCTCCTGCGTCAAATTAATGAATATCATCACTAATCACCGACAGATTAAAGTAACATGACGTAATTCCTTCGCATCCCGGGCCACAAATTTATAACCAGGTCTCATTTACATAAACATGATATGTGACTGTTTTCCTGTAATCCTTCACCAGCCCCAAAGCATCAAATCATTTTCCTTAGACAAAGGGCCAGGCTCTTCCATCCAACAACACTCCCGTAATGACTGTCTTGTGAGAAACCTGTTCCATCATCCCTGTTCGTCCGGCACATCTTACCCGTAAATCCGCAGTGACATGTGTTGCGTGCTGGTCCGTGGTGACAGACCAACGATGACGACTACAGTCCAACAATGGTCAGTCTTGAAGTAGAGAGCAACCAATCTTATGCTGTGCAGGCAGACTTGGCCACAAATTGATTTGTTTGGCATGAGAAATTTATACTTAGTCCGAAACAGAAAGTCGCACAATCTTGGACAACCCCATCCCGGTCAAGCAGCGAAAGCCGAATAGAAGCTATGGATAACCATACGATATCGAGACACAACGACGGTAGGAATGAGAAGGACATTCGACTGGACAGATGGTTTCGTGTAGCTGGTTTGACACCATGCTTTTAGCATTTCATTAGATGTCAGGAAAATCGATAGTCATACGTGCTTGCTAGTTGGCAATATCGTTGGCAATGGTTTCAACGATTCCTGTTTCACATGACCGTTGTTGGAATGAACACGATCTGTTTGTGGCGAACAGTCAAAATATTTTTTGATGAAATTCTTAAGTCAACTTCTGGTGGAAGTTCATGGAGCTATGAAAATTTGATAGTGCAATTTTAGCGAAAATTCTAATAAAAATTGTTTGTGAATTTGTACCAGAAAACCATGGTAAGTTCCTATTGGAATTTATGATTTTACTAAGAATAGAACTTCCTAGAAAATCTTTGGTGGAACGAATTTCTAGTCGATTTTTACATCTTTTTTTTTTCAAGATTTGTCAGGATTTTTCTTTTACAATTTCCTCAAGCAATATAATCATTTTCGGAATTTCTATATAATTTACTTGCTTAATCCATGAAGAACATCTCTCAAAAATTCAGCCATATTTTCTCTAAGCAAATTTAAGCTGAAATTTTACAAAAAAAAACTCCGTCTAACATTGCTAGAGATCCCCATAAAAATGTTTCAACAGTTTTTGATTTCTATTGAAGCTTTAAAACTATAAAATAACATATGAAAAAAAAATCAGAACGAGTCCCATTGAAATTCCTCAAATAACACATGCATTTTCTGAAAAACTTTGGAAAAAAAAACAAATCATGGGGGATTTTTTGCGAAGTATAGGAAAGCAGCTCTTAGAGAAAATGTGACGTAAAAAACATGCGGCCAATTGGCTTCTATTCCATATTCCATATTTTGAATATTCTGCCGAAATTTTTCATAAGTTTTGCGACAGGGAACCTATTTAAAACCTATTTAAGTCCTTTTTGTAACACAGGTATTGATGACATGATTTTTATTTGCGTGAAGAAATCTCTTGATGATTTGTTACCTTGATTGGTGTGGTAAGATTTTTTTACCATTTTGATGCGTTTACTGTATCATTATCATTGTAAGCAACACTCTATATCCTTTACGGAAATTTTATCTGTTCGATGTTGTGTAGAATAAGTTAGGTCACCTACATGCAGGCTAACGAAATTTTTGGGGAAGCTTTGCAATCATCCACAAAAATCTTATCTATCGGTGAAAGTGGTATCACGGATCTTATTTAAGTTTATGTTAAAAAGAGAAAAGTACAAAAAATCTTGCCTTTTTGATTCTAGTAAATCCCTGTTCGACATTTGTAGTGCTCCGGAATAATTAATTTAACGAGCCTTAAGGCGAAACTGGAAGCATTTCCTCATTTTTTGGTTTTTGATTTTTTATTAAATAACGAAGCAATATTTTCAAAATCGGTTTTCGTTCACGTGTAGAGTATGGACAAAGAATAAGAATATCAAGAATGCCCACTCCGTCGATGCTCGGGCGACACTACCGCAGCGCTATCTGCGGATTAAAGTTCAACTTTCATGCGGTAGTGTGTGTTACTGATTATATGCGAATACCAAACATACAAACACCACCTTCTTTTATGACAAATCACAAACATTGCATTGAGCTTCCACCTTGAAACGTTTAGAGAGCGCCACTTGTCTTGTCGCTTGACGTTTACATGGAAAAAGGCAAGAGAGGGCATTCTTTCTATTTTTATTCTTTGTTATGGATCAGGGTATCTTCTGATTTTTTTACGCGGTAGAAAATCAGAAGATACCCTGATCCATACTCTACATGTGCACGAAAACCGATTTTGAAAATATTGCTTCGTTATTTAATAAAAAATCAAAAACCAAAAAAAAAGCTTCCAGTTTCGCCTTAATGAGCCACAATTTGATTGCCTATTTTCAGGCCATTTTGGGCAATGCAGGCCGAACATTTCAAAAGGTCCTATCTGCATTTGAGAGGCTCTCTTTGTTCACGTTCTCTTTCAATTATTGCAATGTAATGGTACACTTTTCAACTATTTTTGCAGTACAAATCAAAAGACAATTGTTTTGACTATCGTTCAATGCAAGGAGAGAATCATAATACAAATAAACACCTTAAATTATCACGAAAGAGAGGGAAACCAAAGAGAGCCTCTCTTCTGCAGATAGGATCTTTAGACATGTTTGACCTGAATGATCAACAGGAAGTGAAGCAAACCGTTTCCTAACAGAGACATCAAAATGTAGACGGTTTATATGAGCTCAGGAATCAAGGCACCAATTAGAATTAGTGATCCTAAACAAAAGCAAGCTACGAAAACAGTAGCAGATGCTGCGAACTAAAAAGCTAACTGCCAAACAAAACACAATTCCAGGATTATTGATGGACCTAAATCAATAAACGAAACCTCGTCATCCTTTGATCGCACATTGTTGCCCATTTGGGTAACCGGGCACTTCTGATGCTTAGTGTTGTATTGTATCATAGTTGTGTGATGCGTTGTATAATGTTTGACGTTGTATTGTGCATTTATAGTGTTTTGTTGAATTTTTCGTGGCTGGGCGCCAATCGAAAACTAAAATAGAGAATTTGTAGTGTTCCATATTATTCATGTAATAACAGGCAGTAAGAGACACGCGGAATTGAAAAAGAAGCACTTAAAGCATGAAACTTTCTAATGCCACAACGGTGGAAGCGGAGCTGCAAATTTGAAACTGGTTCTGGGGGTAGAATAAGCTGTTCAAGAAGATGGCATCAACCTTTCTATCTTCAGCGAACCTGAAAGGATTTACAACATTGACGAATCAGGGTCCAGGCTTGTTCCACAGGACTTCACGGTAATTTGCGGTCCGAATGTTGAGAACACATATTTTGTTTATAACGATTCCGACAAAGATGGCTACACGGCCCTGTTTTAATGTAATGCTAAGGGAGAGATTACACCTCCGATGATTTTGTACCCAGGAAAGCGAGTGTCACGGAACTTCAGCCATGTTTCAGTCCAGATGTCTTTTCTGTAGGCGTATCCGGAAAAGGTAGGCAGAAATCTAAGACATTCTACGAATACATTACAAATGACTTTTATAATTAGCTGTTGATAAATTGCTTTGCATTCCCTGTCATTCTGCTCGTAGACGGTCATAAAAGTCATACCAGCATTGAATTGACGGAGTTCTGTGCCAACCACGAAGTTGCATTGGTTGCACTTGATCCCAATTCCACAAGGATCCTGTAGCCTTTGGACAGACAAGTTTTTGGACTACTAAAACAGATCTGGAGCAAAGTCGTATGGAAGCATGCATGTTTTGTCAGGAACGCTTAAGTTAAGAAGTTGAATTTTACCTCACTACTCAAAACAGCATTCGACAACTTCAGACATTCTAAGGAGGGCGCGAAAAAGGCGTTCAAACTGTGTGGTCTTTTGACGTGGGATGTAAATGAAATTGATTTCAGAATATTGCCTACAAGTGCGAAGAAAGTCACAAAAAGCGTTGTACCTGAGGAGACGGCAGCGGAAAGTGATTTCAACTCACTATGCCAAAAAAGGTCTTACAAAGGATCAGCTAATCAGATTTGCATCGATCTGGAAAAAGTGATATTATTGATATGTGATATTGATGAGTTGGCACTCTTCAATTACTGGAAGTTTTGAAAAAAATAAGTCGGAAAGGTTGATATTCACAGAAACGCTGCAGCAATTTGAAAATATTACTTACGAGGATAGTAAAGGTAAGACAAAAATAATAATTTCAGGAGTGTCATTTTATATTTCTTATATCAATTATTATATTTTCTGACCATTGGAAGAGATCAACCACCCGTTGAAGACGATGATGGCGGAAATTCCGCACAACATGAACATGGCCTAAAGTTAATGAGAAAAGTGGAAGTCAGAAACAATGGCGACAAAGGATCAAGAACGAAAACAAGAGGAGAATGTCAAAACAACGAAGGCCGAGGAACCAAAATTTGCTTGTATGAAGAAGAAGGAAGAAGAACAGGCAATCATGAAGAAAAAAATATGAGAAAAATTTAACGAAAAAAGAGTCCGAACAGTGAAAGAAAAACAACCCTTCTTCAAAAAGGAAGAAGACGACATTGGATATATTGAAGCCTAATGCTGCAGATAGCTAGTTCTTGTAACAAGCATTGATTGCTAATAAGAAGCAAAGAGAAACGCTATAAAACTGTTGGATATACACTGCAGACGCAAAGTCGCATTTAGGACGGGGCAAACGATGACGGTATGATGAAATTGTTTACTCGCCAAAACTCTTTTGAGCCGTCAGTCATCTAGGCGTTTCGTCAGCCTCGGAGTGTGGGTTCGAATCCCGCTCCAGTCGGGGAAATCTTTTCGTCAAATGGAAAATTCTCCACTGTTATGTGACATATAGCGCCCAAGTAACCAGTAAGCATTTAAAATAGCATTCCTGCAGCATTATAGTTGCCTTTATGGCTAGGCATTTAATGATAATTAGTAATATATACGCCTATAGTGCTACTTAAAAGCAGGTTTGGAAAAATAAAGGGCTGTCTGAGTGCAACACCTTCATTAACGTCGTATCAAAATGTCAAGAATTCGTAACGCTTTGTCGAGCAAAACAAAACAAAAGTAGATTTACGTCTGGTATTCGCTCTCTTGACGTTCCCGCTTCTTCCACACTTTTGCTGAATAAGGTGGTACTTTTTTGCATGTTTTTGTAGTTGTTGGTGTTTGAACTAACGATCCGGTGATTACTGCATCATTTATGCGGCTCAAGTTTCTGCTACACACTCTAGGATATGCCACAACTGCTCCGATGGCGTGCGCTGATTTTACCCTAATATAAAGAAGTAAGTGAAAAGCAGCTTCAGTGCCAACACCTCAAAACTTGTTCACAAAGAGCTATTCCGTTGAGTACAAGGCAATTTCATTACCTTTTCGATTTACCATATGATTCCCACATCTCAATAATTTGATGATCCGTCAAACCATCCACTGATTCATCACATATTCTTCGATGAAACCCTGGACGAAATGAAAAATGATTATGATAATTCGATGGTCATGTTCCCAATCCAACCCAGCTGCAGCAATGTTCGTTGCGGAGCTTTTCGATGAGAAAGGGAAAAACCAATATGCAACTCAGATGTACAAATTTATCAACATAGGCAAAGACTCTGTAAGAGAGAGAGAGAGAGAGAGATAGCATGCGCTGCCAAACATATAACAAATCTCATACTATTTGCTCTTAGCATGTGAAGAGCAGTTAAAAACCACTCTGAATGCTTCCAAGCAAAAACACCTTAAGCAGTTGAAATGCTTATTCACAGCCAAAAGCTTTTGAGCAGCACAGTTTATGCCAATTCAAGGCAGCTATGCATACGAACTGCTTATGTAGGGCAGCAAGCAGTTCAAATGCTCAATAAAGTCTGCTCTACGGCTTATTCAAATGCTTAGTGGTTACCTGGGTGGTTATGTGTGCTATCCGTTGTCTAATGTTAGTGCTTGTTCTGTCTGTAAATCCCTGATTGAATACGATGTAGTGTTGGTGTGGAAAGCGTCTAAGAGTCTTCATAGCCGTAAGGCGATGTCGATAAACCGCATTGGTTCAGTTTAGGTCATCTCAGACTCCCTCGTAGACTAATAAGTTAGTAAGTTAACTTGGATGCAACTTTTGGAGGGTGACTTGTATGGTAAATATCGTACCAAACATAAATCGCTTAAAACTATTAAATTTGATTTGGTAAAACGAAATATTTTGCATGAGTCGTTAACTTGGTGGTAATTGACCTAATAACCTTTTGATTGCTTAAAACAAATATTTCCATGCTTGCAGTCAAAAATGCCCAAAATCGCATATTTTGCCATATAAATTGAGGTATAGCTCAAAATTTGGACGTGCTGGAGCAAATCTGAGCCCGGATTCGGATTCAGCGGCTCAAAATCTGTCAGACACATAAGTTTGCTCTTGAGACAGACCATAAGTTAAATTTTGTTACGCTGTGTTATAAAGCAAATGTTGACCAATTATTGTAGATTTAATTATTTTCTAACATTTAAGACTTTTTTTCCGCCTAATGTGAATAATTTGAAAAACAATACGTGTTGATGTATATAACTTTAACGACTGAGTGGGACAAGGACTAAACTTCATTACAGTTTGATTCTTACGACTCTGAATGCAAAAAAAAGTATTATTTATGAGTTTTTAAACAGGTCCATAGGCAACGTTGCTCTGTAAAACGGATATAAATGCTCTTACGAGTTTAGGTCTATAGCCCTTCTGAAATAGTTTGGCTGTTTGGAATATCTCAAAAAAAATGTTCAATTCACGCGGGGTATTAGATTATAATGAGAAAACAATTCAAATCGAAAATAGCTGCTGTACACAGCAGTAGATTTCAAGAACCGAACTTCAGGACAGTTTGTACGACCCTGGATATCCCAAAAGTACACAATAAAAGAAATCAGTCCTCTAATAGGTCCGGCAACCATAGTTAGTTCTGCAACGTTACTTTGTAAAATCAGTATTAGTATTAGTAAAACTTATGTTATGAGTGTAGACTTCAAGTTCTGCCCTTCGATATAGTTTGATTGGTCTGCAATATCTCAAGAGAGTTTTGAAATGATTCGTACAATTCCAACGGGGTAATAGATAATAATTAAATATGTGATGTTATAGTTTATAGTAAAAATCACCAATGTAACGACTGTACATGTCAAGAAAAAGTGTGGATATCACTGAAAATAACAATTGTATATCAGTCTTCAATCAGATTAAAAGACGAACTAGCAAAGGGCCGAACGTCTCTATAATCAATCCATCAATTCAATCAGATTCAGTAGTTTTAGTTTATTGTGCAACGTTTCTTTGTATAGCGGATATGACTACTGTGAGTATATGTAGATTTGTAGTTCTAAACTCCAAGTTAGTTAGGATGACCTGCATTATCTTAATAATGTCAACGAGTGGCTTCCGAGGTTCCAAGATATTCACAAACTAAGGCAGATTATGCAATGTTACAATTTGTTGCTAAAACAGACCATTTTTGGAAAACTGAATTTCAAAACAGTTTGGAACACGTAGAATATGTAAAGATCTGAAAAACTGTTTAATATTCATTACGAAGACTGTCCAAATCCGTATAAACGTTTAGATTATATGAATGTAAACCATATCGAAAATCAGCATTTAACTTTACCGATTGCAGAGTCTTTTTTATCGAGTAGGTGATTTTATACAGCCATTTTTCACTTGGTATAATATATGACTCCTCCGGCCCTAAAGGCCTTATACCTCGTAGGATATATTCGCTTGAAGAGTTGTTCACTTGCCTGATAATATTTAATAATTTTGAAGATTTCTGTGCTCAAATCCCTGTGTACTGCTTGTACAGGTGATCATTTTACGTACACACTTTTCGCTTTATCATTATCAAAATTGTACATATAAAAGAAAAATTGAATCAAGAAATTATCATTCCACCTACCTGAACACGCGACTCGGTCAGCCCGATCCGCATGGCGATCTCCTCCCGCATAAAGATGTCCGGATAGTGCGTCTTCGAGAAGCACCGTTCCAGTTCGTTCAGCTGCGCAGGGGTAAAGCGAGTTCGATGCCTCTTCTGTTTGCCATTTTTGTCGGTATTCTAGTGGAGAGTAAGAAAAGTTGTTTACTTGGATGGAGCGGACCGGGCGGAACCCAGCGGCAGGACGCTAAGCTACATTTACCTGATCCTGGAGTATGTTGTGCGGCTCACAGAGGCCACCCCCACTTCCCCCGCCGCCGGCCGATCCACCGCCACTGTTGACGTGCAACCGATTGCCATTGCTGTCCGAACTGGCCGAGTTAGGAACCGGGCCAAAACCGTTGCCACCGTGTAGCGACGTAATGCCTGCCTTTGGCAGGTCACACTCTTTTGGCCCTGCGGGATGAAGAGGAACACAAAGGCCAAATGTTAAAACTAATCGCACTTATTGATTTTTATGTTCGATTGTCGAATTTGATAATGAATAGTCGAACAGTGTTAATTAGTTAAAGCCAGTTCTAAATGCATTCTATGCACACTTTTCAATAGAAGGAACATAGAGTTCCAAATGGCACACCGTCAGAGTGCACACTCGATTCTCATTACTTTAATGTCAACCTGTTCCGGACATGGCCCAACAACGACATACGACTCTTGCCAATGGATGTGAACAAAACGAAAATGCATTTTACACGTTTCGATTTTCCAGAATCTTTCCCCAACTTTACAGCAGCTGTGCCGAAAGCGCGTGACACTAGCAGACACTTGTTCTCTATACCTTCGCCTCCATCACACTACTACTGCTGCCACCACCAAACAACTAAGCGACGAAATTCTACTTTACGATAAATGCAATTCACTTCCCCCGCAATTCGCCACCTGGCCACGAAATTCCATCTGTCGTGAAATCAGAAGCACTCGTTCCTCACCAGAGAGCACAGGTGGGCGGATTCGCCAACCATTTCCTACCACCATCATCAGGCACCGGGCCGCCATCGCATCGCATCGGGTCACGTACGGAGCACGTTCATCTACATAAAACGTGGCAGCATAAAATAGGTTTTAATAAAATTAAATTAAACATTATCACCGCTTTCAACGGTTTCGTTTTAAACCCTTGGCCATTCCTCCCGCCGGTCCATTCCGTCCTGATGGAGCTGGAATTGTGTTTGGATGGAGGGACAAACTGAATAAAGGGGGCCATTCCGAACGGCCATGTCGCCATCTCATTCTCCTCAGTTTCGATTGAGTTCTGGTCTGGAAAAGTGTTCTCAGGTGGAATCGTTTTTCACACCTAGCAATCCAACGCAACGGTTGAAACAGGGGCGCCAAAAGTTAAAAAAAAAACCTTATATTATTGCTCGTTGTGAAGATTTATAGATTCCGACGCAAATAAATAATTAGACTCATTTTCAGCGTAGGTGCGTTATAAATGTTTGTTTACAATGCAAAACTATCACCGTGTACCTAACAACACAGCGTAAAACATTCACCAGGACGTGGCCTGGTTTTATATCTGTGGGCCCACGCAAGAAAAATCCACGCAACTAATTTTCGCGCAGGAGTCTAAACAGGTGGAATCTCCGCAATACTAGACGGTTTCCACCCCAAATCACCGATCGACCAGACTTGATGGTTCATGATTCGAATGAAACTTGCCAGTTCTTTTCAAAACATGGTTTGCTCTGAAAAAGTTGATCAATTCTACAATGATTTTTCATTTGTACTTAACTGACTTGATAGATTTCTCTTCATCGATTCTTTCTTTTGTTTATAACTTGATCAAAACAAACTAAATCATTATTCTCCCTGTTTCTATAGCAAGATGTATCCATTCCTTATAGATTTTGCGTTGCGTTGCGTTGCGTTGTGTGGTAACGGAGTAATTCGTAGATTGCATACTGAAAGTTGTCATGTTAAAACTTTAATACTTCTATTCTAATTGCTTATGGGATGCTGTTTGGGAAGGAACAGCTATCTAATCAGAGGTTGAAGTAAGAAAGACATGAGAACTTTCATTGCCGGCCACACCCATCTTCTCCGTTACGAGGATTGGAAAGGATGTGATGATATGACACCTACTTTACAAGAGGTCAGCGACTCACCGACACTCCCATAGGTGTCAAGGAGTTGGATATTTGGAATTGGGTGATTTGGGAATCACTATAAGCGAATGATGCGACAAGATTCAGATTGTGTAAGTGTATTTGAGTAAATCATGTATATGTGTTGAAGGGAGTTAAAGTGTTTTGGTATAAGTATCCATTCCTTAAAGATTTTAATAAAAAACCCTAATTAATCCACCTAGCGGTGATGGTGCCTTTCTCGTGCTTTAAAATATCCTTTCAACAAAATTCGAGCGACATGTTGATGACATTGACATAAATACAAAATGAAAACTGCTTGCTAAATCTACTCATTATGGATACATTTTATATTAGCATAACATCCAATATTCAGAAAATATAAGACAACGATACAAAACTCAAACCAAACAAGTGTCATGAAGCCGCAAAATTTTGAAACGTCACTTTGAATTTTCCGGTCATCATTTTTTTACTCCGGATATCTACCCCAACTAAACTAACCGCCATCTTTAACATTGAGACACCATCTTGGATGTTCTGATATTCATTTTTGGACTCTGCACCTAAAATTACATAAAATAGTCGCCGTATTGAATTTTGGCATGTCGTTTATGATTTTCTGGTTACCAGTTTTGGACGAAGACCGGCATTCTTCCCCATTCAAACTATAGTCATATTGCAGACCTTGTGAAACAGCGCACAGCTTGGGTTTTCTGATTACAAATTTTGAATTCTGGACATATTTTCATACAAAATATGCCCATAATGCAAGAATTGAAAATCCTATAAAATAGGCACTAACTTGAATACTGGGCCATTATCTTGGACATTGGACCGCTATCTTGGATACTCTGGTGGACACCGAACATATTTCCCATACCAAATACTCTCATTTTACATAGTTTTAGAGCTCAAAATTCCCTAAAACAGCCAACATCTTCTGTTGACGCGATCAAATTCTTATTTTTCCATTCAACGTTGACCCATCCTGCTATAAATTTACACCTTAGGAATCTGAAATGGTACGATTTGATGAGATCGCTTTAGTTTTGTCTATATTTTGTTCTCATATATGAGAGCTTAGACCTATTCGTCACTGTTGTTCACACCTAATGTTTATCAGGCCATTAAACAAAGCCACGGTTTAATTTTTCACATGAACGTTGGTTCTGCTACACAACAGCTAGTCTCTAATGTGATCTAAGGCTATTTTCTTGCTAACCGTTCATTAGATTACCAAAAAATCTGCGATCTGATGTGTCGTATGTATGGGTTTGGTTCATTTTTATATTTGGTAATTTCCGGTGGGATAGCCGGATCTGATTCCATGAGTCATGGACCATGACACTACCGGTTGTCCCTTTTATGGTCTGAGAATATTTTATTGCTATTTATTCACCTTTACCTAATCACCGCAATTTGATATATCGCATGAATGCTTCACTTTTACTTCTAACCACTTTCGAAGCCACAGCTGAACCCGCAACACTACCGGGAATCTAATGTGGCCTGACCATCAGGTTGTCGATAAGTCGTGATCAGTCTTGTTAGAGATCACAGTCATTTGAACCTTTTCGTCGATATTCGGCCTCCTTTGTCTCCGACATTCGCAACACAAGCAATCAAACTACTGTTCGAAATAAAAATGTCAAACGAATGCACTTCACCACTATAGCGGCTTCGGGAGACGGTTCCGCTTTTGTTATTCCTGTCTTCTTCCATAATAAGATCAATGTTGCCCATCTATGTGTCGTATTCAATTCAACATGCAATAATAAACTAATATTAACATTCATAATCGGAATTGCCTGAAAATCTATGCGTAAAGCTAGAATTAGACACATGTCATCGTGTCAGATGACATTGATTTGACCCTTTCTTATGTTTATTGATCTTCGTTCTACTGCTCGTGTTGTGTGTAGCTAAGAGGTAACGATAGCGCACGAATGTAACAAAGCCGACTGACACCCGACTGCGGCAACGAAATGAAGGTAGTAAAAAGTGTCGAATGTTTACAAGACTGGTCGTGATTTGATGTACCGCATCCATGGGTTTGACTAAATTTTACATTTTACTACCCGGATCTGATTCCGGGTAACTACCGGCTGAACCAAACATGGTCTAGCATTATTGTTTTGTTAACTGCTCATCGGTTAACCAAAAACGCTGCAAATTGAAGGTGTCACATGCAGTGTTTGACAATTTCGACGGGACTCTCGGAACCAATTCCGGAACACTACCAGTTGTCTTCAGTGTGACGTAAGGCTATTTTCTAGCTAACTGTTCATCAGGTTATCGCAAAAGCCACGATTTGATGTGTCTCATGCCTGGATTTGGTTTACTTTTACATTTGGCCTTTTCCGGCCACTCAAAACCGATTCCGAAACACTTGCTGGCCGTTCATTAGTTAATCTAAAAAGCCGCTATTTGATGTGACGCATGTACGGGTTTGTTAGTCTTTCAGATTTAACCACTTCGGCGGGAACCCCGGAACGGGTTCCGGAACACTACTGGTTCAGATCATCGAAAATGCCGTGGTTTGATGTGTCGCATGTATGGGTTTGGTTCATTCGTATTATTTGACACTTCCAGCGGGACGCCTAGAACCGGTTCCGGAACACTACCGGTTCAGATATGGTCTGAGATGATTTTCCTGCTCATTATCCATCAGGTCCTCGAAAATGCGGTGGTTTGATGTGCCGCATGCATGAGTTTGGTTCAATTGTATATTTGGCCACTTCCAGCGGGACGCCTAGAACCGGTTTCGGAACACTACCGAGACTATTTTCCTGCTTACCGCTCATCAGGTTATCGAAAATGCCGTGGTTTGATGTGTCGGATGCATGGGTTTGGTTCACTTGTATATTTGGCCACTTCCAGCGGGACGACTAGAACCGGTTCCGGAACATTACCGGTTCAGATATGGTCTGAGATGATTTTCCTGCTCATTATCCATCAGGTCATCGAAAATGCCGTGCTTTGATGTGCCGCATGCATGGGTTTGGTTCAATTGTATATTTGGCCACTTCCAGCGGGACGACTAGAACCGGTTCCGGAACACTACCGGTTCAGATATGGTCTTAGACTATTTTTCTGCTTACCGCTCATCAGGTTATCGAAAATGCCGTGGTTTGATGTGTCGCATGCATAGGTTTGATGCATTTTCATATCTGGTCCCTTCCTGGGGTACCGTTCCGGAACACCTAAATGGCCATATCTCCGGAACGGCTGAACCGATCCGAACCATTTTCAATAGGAAACAATGGGACCAGATTCCGCGTCGAATGAACCGTCGGTCATTGAAATCGGATCAGGTTTACTGCCAAAAAGTGATGTGAGTTTTTTTGTACACACACATACAGACACACACACACACACACATACACACACACATACACACACACAGACATCACCTCAATTCGTCGAGCTGAGTCGATTGGTATATGTGATTTGACCCTCCGGGCCTTCTATCAAAAAGTCATTTTTGGAGTGAACATATAGCCTTTCCAGTACACTTAGTGTACGAGAAAGGCAAAAATATCTTTGGAAAACTCAATACACATTCTGTAATTACACAAAGAGAAGATCAATGAGAAGAAATCGATAATATTGCAATATTCTCGGCCTTTGCAGTCTAATAGAGCAGTGAGAACGATATTGTCTCTACATCCGACGGTTTCGGAAATATATTTTACCTTTTTCAAGGATTAGAGGTAATGCTCTGTTGTACGTGTATAGTAATGCCAGTCTAGGTATATGGTTTCAAGATGGCGCCCGTTTCGGTGCCTGTGTCGCGAAATTTTTGCGAGCTACTGTATTTATCGTGGGAGGCTTTTTTGCTAGCTTTTTTGGCTCGCGTTTTATGCTATAACGGCACTGTTTTATCGCCTACGCTTTTGACCTACACAGTTTGTGACAGGTTTTGCGAAAAAGTTAGTTTGGTCACCTGAAAGCGGTTGGATTGGAAAGGCATCTTGCCAATCCGATTTTACTCCAAGAGCTGGTGGACAAACTACCAGCAACAGTGAAATCAACTAAGCGCTTCATCAAGAACAGGATTCAGAGGTGGATTTGAACGTGTTTAGTGCATACATGGCGAAAATATCTTCGGTCACAGTTGACAGCCGTTTCGCAGAGCGTCAAAGACCGACGAATGGACTACCCGCTTTGCGCGCAGCCACAGTTGATCAGCAGAAGTAAATCAATTTAATTTTGTATGGCGAAATGCATCTAAACTTGAAATACTTGAAATACAAAGCTTTTCCCGAAAAAATATTTGGTAGGCTTAATAATGGTCACCATTGTGCACAACCACTACCAAATATTTTTTGGAATAATGTGTTCCACTTTGCAGAATTTACCTTTAGATGGTATTCGCCATACAATATTTTTGCGATTTACTTTTAGCGATTTTTCGCGCATAGAAGCTAGCGCCACATTGGTCGATGTGGAGAGTAGGAAAACAGCTTGGAAAACAGCCGATGTAGTTAATTCATTCGTGCGAAAGAGACATCGTTCGTCAACACGCACGTTTCAACGGAACAACCGAAAACGAATGGTCGAGAAGAGGAGCCGAGGACCGCAACCGAAAGAAGCAGAGGAATAAGCAGAAGATGGAGTTTCCGGCACGATCGGTGGCAAAAATTTTGCGATTTGCAACGTCAACAACCACCATATCGATAACTGTGCGCTTTTCAAAGCGTTGGACTTAGATGGCAAATGGAAAGGCGGTGGAGGTGAACAAACTTTGTGGTCGCTGTCTCACTTAGCACGCAAACTGACCGTGCAAAGGGGGAATTTGTGGGATTAACAGCTGTCCCAAACGACATCCACTTCGATCCACCAGCAGCGGCGAAAACTAATAGCGCGGTCGTAACCGTTCATCGTCATCAACGCTCCTCCGCATACTTCCAGTTACCCTGTTCGATCAAAATGGACAGTTCGACACATTCGCGTTCCTGGACGTCGGATCGTCGGTAACACTCGTGGAGCGGTCGATCGCAGAAACTCTTGGTGTCCAAGGAAAGGTGGAGACGCTACGAATCGAATGTACCGGAGGCGTTAACAAAACTATCACCGGAGCAGAAGTCGTAACGATGGAGATATCCAAGACCGGTGGAAGCAAACGCTACAGGCTTTCGGAAGTGTATACTGTCGATAACCTCGGCTTACCGCAACAGACCACGGACTACGCAGAGCTGGCAACACGATTCGCACATCTCGACAAACTCCCGGCAAAAAGCTTCAGGTCCGTAGTACCAGGAATCCTGATAGGACAGAGCGATTGTCATCTGCTAGCTACATTGAAGTTGCGGGAAGGGGGATTAAACGAGCTGATTGCAACAACAACTAGGATGGGATGGGCGGTATGCGGTAGTCTTCGGAGGTCACAAGCGGTCACGATACAAATGCAGCTCCACATATACGCAGAGCCGAGTACCGTTGACCTTTACGAGTACGTTCGGCGCTTTTTCGAAGTCAGGAGTCTGGGAGTTGCCGTCGTGCCAGAGGTGAAAGGAGTCGAAGAAAACGAGCCTACAAAATCCTGGATGAAACTACGTGCCGTACCAGTACTGGGCAGTTCGAGATAGGATTACTTTTGAAGCATGACCATATCGAGTTTCCGAAGAGTCCACCGATGGCGGAACGACGTTTCAAGTGCCTCGAGAAGCGTTTATCTCGAAACCCCGAACTGTATGTATATTAGCGTGGTTCAAAAAATCGTTTTTGCTCCACACCGCTTATTCGATTCGTAACCAGATTCTAAGCCTTCTCCCAAAAATTGAGCTGATTTGGTTGAAAATTGAGAGTGCACAAGCTCGTCAAATTTTGTATGGGAATTACTATGGGAAAAGGACGTTTTTCATTCAATTGTCCGTATCATTTCCCCCAAGTGCCCTAGAGTGTTAGTTGATCCTTGGTACTCCTAGCCTACTTTATCAGCTACAACTTTGCCGAAGACCACATTCAAATCGGACGCCTCATTAATTAGTTATCGATTTTTATCCAGAGTGAAAATCTTTGATCATGATGACTACACTATTCGATGGGCATCACTGCAATTTGCCATGAAACATAGTAGCCATGTTTTATGTGTGCTATCTTTGGCGCCATGTGCAGCAATGTTGCCTGCTGGGAAGCTGAACGATCACTGTTAAAGTTTCTGCAGTTGTATGAAAATCGATAACTAATTAATGAGGAGTCTGATTTAAATGTGGTCTTCGGCAAAGTTGTAGCTGATAGAGTAACCTAGGAGAACCAAGGGTCAACTAACACTCTAGGGCACTTGGGGAAATGCTACGGTCAATTGAATGAAAAACGTCCTTTTCCCATAGTAATTCCCATACAAACTTTGACGAGCTTGTGCACTCTCAATTTTCAACCAAATCAGCTCAATTTTTGGGAGAAGGCTTAGAATCTGATTACGAATCGAATAAGCGGTGTGGAGCAAAAATGATTTTTTGAACCACGCTCAGTGTGCGACAGCAAATAGCAGACTTCACAGCCAAGCGGTACACACATGAAGCGACGGCGGAAGAAATCGAAGGATTTGATCTGCGGCGTACTTGGTATATGTCGATTGGAGTCGTCGTTAATGAAAAGACGCCAGGAAAAGTTCGAGGTCCGCTGGAACGCAGCGGCGAAGTTCGACGGGGTATCTTTAAACACCTTGCTGCTTAAGGGCCCGGATCTTCTGACATCGTTATTATTCATTCGCATTAGCAGATGTCAAGGAAATGTTTCTACAGATGCTAGTTCGAGCGCAGGACCGCAGTGCCTTGCTGTTCCCGTACCGAGATTCCCCAGAACTTCCGATGACTACCATGGTGTCTGATGTAGCGATATTTGGAGCTGCCTGCTCTCAAGCCCATTCGCAGTACGTTAAAAACTTAAACGCGACCGAACAAGATGAAGAATTTTCCCGGCGAGCAGAGCCAGTGAAAAAACAACATTACATGGATAACTACATGGACATCTTCGATACGGCTGAGGAAGCATTGCAAAGGAGATGATCCAAGTTCACAAGCGTACCGGTTTCCATATCCGCAATTGGATGTCTAGCGACAGGAGCGTATTGAAGTATTGGAGAGACTGGATGAAGCGAATGTGAAGCCGTCGAAAGCCATGCTACCGCAGAAGGATGTTGGATTCGAGTGAATGTTGAGAATGGCGTGGATACAAGAGAAGGACGAATTTGTATTTCCGTTGCAGTTTTGCGAGAAGGTGCGAATCTTGCTGGACGGCGACGCAATATCAACGAAAAGAGAAATGCTGCGTCTAGTTATGAGCCTCTACGATACTCTGGGTTTGGTGGCGTCCTTTGTCATCTTAATCCAAAAAAGTCTTGCGAACAAAGACGGACTGAGAGAGCAACATTCCAGGAGAGATCGCTACACACTGGATGGAATGGTTTACTGTTCTGAAAAGCATGACCGGGTTACGTATACCTCGGTGCTACTTTTCAGGATACGGTCCGAGCAGCTACAACAATCTCGAGCTGCATGTGTTCGTGAACGCAAGCGTCCAGGCTTACGCAGCGATTGCATATTTCCGCATCGTGGATCGAGGACAGATCAGGGTTGCGCTTGTTTCGTCGAAAACGAAGGTTGCACCACTCCGAGGACCGAGGACGACGCGGCAAGGTTTTCGAAATTTGAACGGTTACGGAATAGCACGGCCTACATTTACTACTTCATTAACAATCTGCGTACCTCAAGGATGGAGTCAGCTGGTACGATTGGTGTAACCAGTAAGGAACTATAGATGGCGGAAAACTTCTTGTGGTGGATGGCACAATCCGAAGCGTTTCCTGAAGAAGTGGCAATTTTGAAGCGGAACCAGAATTCATCAAGGAAGCAATTACCTGCATCAAGCGGACTTCGACTTGTAAAGCTTTCGCCTTTCGTAGACGAACACGGAATACTTCGAGTGGAGAGTAGAGCAGCAGATGCACAAGTATTTGCCGATACGAAATTTCCAATTATCCTGCCAAGGAAGCATCGTATTACGGAGTTGCTGCTGGATCTCTATCATCGTAAATACGGTCACGAGACCGTAGTTAACGAGGTGCGACAAAACTTCCACGTTTCATGGGTGGAGGTGCGTCAGATCAGGAAACGCTGCATGTGGTGTCGTGTGTATAAAGCAACACTAGTCGCACCTATGATGGGACCACTTCCGGCGATTCGATGGAACCGTTTGTACGCCCGTTCACCTATGTGGGCGAGGACCTCTTTGGTCCGTATTTAGTGAAGGTCGAACGAAGCACGGTTAGGCGGTGGGTTTGCCTTTCCACTTGCCTTACCATTAGAGTCGATCACCTGGACCTGGAGGTAGTTGCCAATTTGACCTCCGATGACTGCAAGAAAGCGATTCGACGGTTCATCGCGCGACGCGGTTCCCCTCAGGAAATATACTCCGACAACGGGACAAACTTCGTGGGGGCTAGCCGGGAATTACAGGATGAAACACTGAGCTGGGCAGTACCTTCACAAATGCCCAGACTCAGTGGAAGTTCAATCCTCCAGCCGTGCCTCACATGGGGGGTTGCTGGGAGAGAATAGTTCGAGCCGTAAAAGCGGGACTTGGGTCCATTCCGGTCGTGCGGAAATTGGATGACGAATCATTCGCAAGGGTGCTAACGGAAGCGGAAAGCATGGTGAGCTCAAGGCCACTGACGTTCAAACCTTTGGAGACAGCCGACCAGGAATATTTAACGCCAAACCAATTCCTGTTGCTCAGTTCGAACGACGTTCGGGAACAGGAGAAATTTCCCACGGACGAAGGCAAGGCATTGAGGAGTAGTTGGAACCTGGTGAAGCACACCCTGGACAAGATCTGGCGTCGTTGGGTTGTGGAATATCTGCCGATGATTCTACGACGGACACAAATGGTTCCAGGATGTACAACCTATCAACATCGGAGACTTGGTACTAGTGGTGGATGAGAATATCCGGAATCGATGGTTGCGAAGACGAGTAATCAGCACGGTTCCGGGAAAAGACGGAGTGGCGTGTCGAGTAGAAGTGAAGACCTCAGCAGGGATCTTGAAGAGGCCATGTACTAAGTTAGCTGTGCTGGACGTAGAAGGATCTGGTGATGCCCAAGCGGAAGCTAAGGCGACAAGTGGGGGAGGATGTTCTCCACACAGCCCACTGGCGGGAATTCATGCGCCACAATACGTATAACGGGCGATCCGGGAGGCATCATCGATGATGGGCAAAATTGATACGGCAATTGTTTTAATACACAGCAAAAAAATCTGAATATTAATCGTAACGTAAATAAAAATACAATGTAGACTCCAATCATGTAAACGGTATGTTAACTTAAATTTACACCGTATGTCATTGACATGATCATGCTTTGACATCACCCTAAATATTCAACGTTTGTTTAGTCAATCCGGCAGCTTAAAACTAAAATTGCAGCGGATGCTTTTTACGTTTACATCTTCGAACCGACAACTTTACATGAGATACGTGTAAAGCTGATTGTTTGTCAGTTCAACATGGCGTCAACGTAAACAAACCGTCGGTCGTCGGTCGAGCTTGATTAGTGTTCAACAGTTTGGATCGATTTTTTGAACTAAACTAGATTTCTTGGTAAGATTTTGCTTCATAATTGATAGAATGATAATTACCACATTGCATAAATTCTATTTCAGCCAAAATCGGAGGTGTATGCAAGAAATTGTAATTTGGGCAACGGCGGGAGCAGCAGCGGCAGCAAATAGAAGGCTTTTCAATTTTATCAAGAAAATGTTCCGTGTCTGTATGATTTCCTCTGAGTATTTCTACGATTGCAATGTGGATTTATTGCAATTCGACGACTAAATGTGGCAGGCCTTTGCTGGAAAAAACATGGATTTAGGAACCCTGGAACGCGTTGCAAAATAAGTGTTTAAAATACAAATCCAACATTTCCTTTCAAACAAACTGTACTTTTATAATCAGTGTTCTATAAATATTCTATACAATAATCATATATTTCTGAATAAATATGGTTTTCCAATGCGAATTTTAGTTGTTTTGTTTTGGAAGAATGATGAAACCGAAGTCACTTCGTTACCACTACATGTAGGTTGTAAAATTTATCGAGGAAAATGAAATTTACATGACGCCTGTACGAAAGGGAAATCAATATTAATATGTCATGTAAAAATACAGCAAATACCACGCTCCAATTATGTGCATGATATTTCATGTAAATGTACATGAATTTTTCGAACTGTGTACGATTACGGCAATTGTTTTAATACACAGCAAAAAAATCTGAATATTAATCGTAACGTAAATAAAAATACAATGTAGACTCCAATCATGTAAACGGTATGTTAACTTAAATTTACACCGTATGTCATTGACATGATCATGCTTTGACATCACCCTAAATATTCAACGTTTGTTTAGTCAATCCGGCAGCTTAAAACTAAAATTGCAGCGGATGCTTTTTACGTTTACATCTTCGAACCGACAACTTTACATGAGATACGTGTAAAGCTGATTGTTTGTCAGTTCAACATGGCGTCAACGTAAACAAACCGTCCGTCGTCGGTCGAGCTTGATTAGTGTTCAACAGTTTGGATCGATTTTTTTGAACTATAGCTATAGCTCAGACTGGAGGGTCGACGATGGGTACACGCACAGTGTACGATATAGGGTGGAACATGGTAGAAGGAGGACTCAGCCGAAGGTCACCGACAGCCATCGAGGATGGCTGACCTCGCGCTTCGATAAGGCGTCATTTGTCGAAAGACTGCTTATGGAGGTTAACACCGACGATCTGTCCAGTGAAGATCTAGTCGGATCTCTAAGCCGCGCGTACGATGCAGCGATGCTGTGCGCTACACAGAAATGGACGGAAACCGGTTTACTGGTGGTGTCCAGAAATCGCAGAGCTCAGAGCACCCTGCCTAAGAGCTAGGAGGAGGATGCAAAGAGCTCGTACCGATAACGGTAGAGCGGAAAGAGGTGAGGCACTGAGATGAAGCACTCCGAGAATTTTTCTAGGAGTTCCTCTAGGAATATCTCCGCGAATGTTTCCGGGAATTGCTTCGGAAATTTCTTCAAGCAATTGTCCGGGAAATCCTCCTAAAATTCTTCCAGGAATTCCTGCGGGAATTCCCCCAGAAATTCATGCGGGAATTCCCCCAGAAATTCCTTCGGGAATTTCTTCAGGAAAACTTCCGTTTTTTTTTCAAAAAAAAAAGAAAAAAATCCACTGAGAATTTCTCCAGGAAGTCTTCCGTGACTTTTTTCTCAGAAAACGCTCTGAGAACTTCTCCAGGAATCCCTCTGGGAATTTCTCCAGGAATTCCTTCTCTGTTTTCTCCAGGAATTCCGCCGGGAATTTCTCTGGAAATTCTTCCGCGGATGTCTCTAGAAATTTTCCCTGGAATTTCTCCAGAAATTCCACTAGGAATTTCTTCAGGAAATCCTTCCAAAATTTTTCCTGGAATTCCACTAGGAATTTCTTTACGACTCCCTCTAGGAATTTTCCGGGAATTCTTCAATGACTCCCATCAGCAATTTCTCCGGTGATTCCCAAGGTGATTCCTTCAGTTATTTCTCCAGGACTATTTCCGGGATTATATCCAGGAATTCTTTTGGATATTTCTCCATGATTTCTCCCGGGGATTCCTCCAGAGATTCGTCCAGGAATTTCCGTCGGGGGAATCCACCAGGAAGGAGGATTCCCTGAAGAGTTTTCCAGAGGAATTGCTGAAGCAATTACCGGAGGAATTCCTAGAGAAATTTCCTGAGGAATTCCTGGACTAAACCCTAGAGGCATTCTCTGTAGAATACTTTGAGAATTTCCCAGAGGATTTCCTTAGAAAATCCCGAAGATTTCATTTAAAAATTTCCGGAGGTATTTCAGAAGAGTCCCCGGAGGAATTCCTGGAGGATTTTCGGGAAGATTTGCAGAAGAAATTCCCAAAAGAATTCCTGGAGGATTTCCTGGAGAAATTGCCGGAGGAATTACAGGATGAGGAGGAATTCTGGGAGAAATTCTCAGAGGGATTTGTGAGAAAATAAAATCACGGAAGACTTCCGGAAGAGATTCCTGGAGAATTTCTCAGAGAATTTTCTTGAAAAAAAAAACCGAAAGTTTTCCTTAGAAAATTCCCGGATATATTCCTGGAAAAATTCCTAGAGAAATTCTTGGAGAAATTCCTAAATAACATCCTGGAGGAATTCCTGAAAAAAATCCCGGAGGAGTTCGTGGAGGAATTCCCGGAGGCACTCATGGACGGAATCTTGGGGAAATTCTCAGTGAAATTTCCGGAGAAAATCTTGGAAAAAAATCCGGAGGAATTCCTGGAAAAATTCTCCGGAGAATTCCTGCAGAAATTGCCGAGTCCTGATGGGAGTCCTAGAGGAAATCCTGGGGAAATTTCCGGAGGAATCCCCGGAGGAATCCCTGGAGGATTTCCTAGAGGATTTCCCGGAGGAACTTCTGGAGGATGTCCTAGAGGAATTCCCGAAAGATTTCCAGAAGAAATTGCTGGAGGAAGTTCTTGGGGAATTCCCAGTGGAATTCTTGGATAAATTCCTGGAGGAATTCCCGGAGAAATTCCTGGAAAAATTCCCGAATGAGTTTCCGTAGAAATTCCCGGAGACATGCCCGGAAGAAAAAACGGAGCAAAAGAAGCAATATTGTTGGGTGACAAAACTTGTCTGCAGAGGGTCAAAGACGGTGTTAGAGTTTTGCCTCTTGTACTACCGTACGCGACCGTCTACTATCCTGCCAAATGGTTCTTAGCTTGCTGAGCAACTATGCTGGAAATGGAATATTTCTTGTTCATTAGGGTGTTCATACAAGTATTTTCTTAATATTAGACGGAACCTATCGAATAATATCAGAACTAATGACGCCAGATACGTCTTACTTCCTCTTAACTTTCGGAACAATTTGCTGGACGTTTTCCGATTTTTGAGATAAAATTGTTTGAATGTTTTGATTGCCAGTGTCCCCTAGCGTCACCATTCTCGGATAGTTCTCAACACGCCGAACAATTTTACAGAATACACGTGTTTAAATATTATACACACGGTGCCACCTAACGAATAAATCATAAATCAAAGACTCAACTTTCAGACAGTTTTTAGCTTGCTGAAGAACTTGGTTGAAGACGGCATCATTCTATCTTATCAGGCTTCTGAGATATAGAAGTTTGAACATTTTTTACCCTGGCGCCACCTAGCGGACGATTCGCGAACCAAAGACGCCATTGTCAGATAGTTCTTAGCCTGCTGATCAACTTTGCTGAAAACGGCATGCTTGTACCTCATTAGGGTATCGAGATATACGTGTTTGAATTTTTCAGACACAAGGCGCCACCTAGCGGATAAATCCCAAACCAAAGACTTTACTATCAGATAGTTCTGAGCTTGCTGAAGAATTTTGCCGAAGACAGCATCATTCTATCTTATCAGGTTTCTGAGATATGAGGGTTTGAACATTTTTGACACTGGCGCCGCCTAGCGGCCGAATCACGATCCAAGCTCGCCGTTGCCAGTTACTTCTTTGCCTGCTGAACAAATTCGCCCAAGACACTATACTTCTATCTCATCGGGATCTTGAGATATACTTTGCGCAATGTTTGTGGCCAATTTTGGTACCCCAAGACAATCCGGAATAACTCCGGAACCATGTGGACCAGGCACCCATGTCCCCGGCATCAAAAACTAGAAGAGTTTTTCGGGAAGTTGTGAAAATTTCATCAAAATCCATCGAAAAACAGAAAAGTTATGACCATTTTTGTGCTTTTCCGAAGGTGGAAAATGTACGTTGGCTGGATGAAGGTTAAATGAATGTCTCGCCAAAAAGAGAAGAAAACAATAAAGCTATTGTAAGACCCAGGGAGTACCGTGATACCGACCGGACGATTGAAACACGAGGTTTTCGTTTCTGTGGCATGAATTCAACTGGTTTAATTTATTCGTCAACCTCTGCATATACAGTTTTACAAATCGAGAGCATATTGCTCTGAGCGAATGCTATAAAATATATTAGGGTGAACCTTCTTGGTTCTCACATGATAACTCTGCTACAACGGACACTACAGCTATTATCCCGTCCCGGCGATAATTAATCATTACTACAGTCACTCGTACATTCCCCATCATTCTCGTCGTCACTCGCCTCCACAGATGCGTTCACAGTCCAGGGTTTCATCCTCTCCGCCGCAAAAATCGTAGATGTTCGCTTCTGGCTAAGCCTAACTCCTGGGACATCGGCAATCAAGTAACGATCGTTGCCAACAACCTTTTGAATGATGAACGGTCCCTTATAACGTGGCTCCAGCTTCTTGCTATACCCGGTAGATTGAACGTCGTTTTCTACCAGCACTAAATCACCTTCATGGTAATCTCTTGCCGGTCGCCGTCGTTTGTCGAAGTACCGTTTCTGCCGTTGTTGCTCTCTCTCAATCCTCGATCGCACCATTCGATGTAGTTCTTCTGAGTTACTCGTTGGAGTTTCCACTGAGTACATCATGAGCAACTGATTCTGCATTATATCACGTGGGTTGTAACTGAATAGTAGCGAGTGCGGTGATACCTTAGTCGTGTCGTTCACCATGGTATTTAGTCCCCACTGAATCATCCGGAGCTGCATATCCCAACTTTTGTCGTCGTGTCGTACCATACATCTCACTGAGTGTAGAACGTTGCGGTTCTCGCGCTCTACCTGCCCGTTAGCACGAGGAGTTCCAACTGCTACCTTGATGTGTGTGATACCCAACTGCACACAGAACTCTTCAAATTCTTTCGATGTATATGCCGTTCCTCGATCAGTGATGATTCGTCTGGGTTTTCCGAATGTAGCAATCACATCACTTAACATTTGTACAACTGGTTTGGTCTTTGTATTCCGTACGGCCTTCAATACGACGTATTTGGTAAATCCATCCACTAATACCACTATATGTTCATTTCGGAGAGTGGATCGAATAAATGGACCCAAATGGTCCAGATGAACTGTATCAATTGGCACAGGCACCTTCTCTATTGGATGCAAAAGTCCTTCCTTGCTCCCAGTTTTCTTCTTCATATACGCACAATACACACACGAATCAATGTACCGCTTCAGATAGTTCTTCATTCGGCGAAACCAAAAATTTCTACGAATAGCTTCGTACACCTTATCGACACCTTTATGACCTAGTTCGTCGTGGTAGCTACGTGCGATTCTCCATCGCGCACGAGTTGGTACCACCCACTTCAGTCCATCAGTACACCGTCGCATAACACCTTCTTCTTGGAGGATATACTCCTTGTGTAGTTGTCTGCCTCTGTTGTCGACCGGGGGGGCAGACAGCACTTTCATCAACCCATACAAGTGTTCATCTTCTCGCTGTAATAACTTCAGCCACTCGTCTTCACCAATGTTTATCTGCATAACACTAGCCATAGCTGGCTCCGCTTCTTCTTGCACAAATTCTTCGACTGGATTTCGGCTCAGACAGTCAGCATGCTTCATTTTCTCTCCCTTACGATGCTCAAATTCATAATCATATTCCAACAATTTCAATAACCACTTCCCAACTACAGGCAACATATTCTTTTTAGTCATAGTCTTCTTGACTGCCTCGCAGTCAGTCACAATCTTCACATGTCGACCTAACACATATTTCCGAAAACGTTCAACGGACTCCACTACAGCTAAGGCTTCCAACTCGTAGCTGTATTTCTTGCACTCAGTTAACGATGTTTTCCGACTAAAGTAACTAATCGGGTGCAGACCATCGTCCATACTCTGTAGTAGTATGCCCGATAAGCCATGTGAGCAGGCATCTGTATGCAACTCAATCTCTCTCTCTGGGTCGTACATCACTAACACTGGCCGGCTAACCAACATCACTTTTAGTTTATCGAATGCCGACTGCTGATCGTTTCCCCACTGAAACTCAACGTCCTTCTTAGTCAGTCGTGTTAACGGTTCAGCTAAAATGCTGAATTCCTTCACAAAGCGTCTAAAATAGTTTGCCAAGCCGAGGAATTCCCTCACATTTCGCACACTTGTTGGAACCGGAAACTCTTCGATAGCACAAGTTTTCTCAAGTCCGGGCCGAACTTCACCTTCACTGATTTCGTAGCCCAACAGATTCACTTTCTTCTTCAAAAACTGTGTCTTCTCAAGATTCACTGTTAAACCGTTGTCCGATAAGGCATTCAGGAACAGCTCGAATTTCTCCATCACTTCCTTCAACGTTTTTCCTCCAAATGTCACATCATCTAGGTATGCAACAAATCCTTTGCGACGCAGTGGTGCAACTACTGCATCTATCATCCGCTGGAATACTGCGCTGCCGTTGGACAGCCCAAATGGCATCTTCTTATACTCGTAGTGGCCTACTGGTGTGGAAAACGCAGTGTATTTACAGCTGGTCACCGTTAACGGAATTTGGTGATATCCGCGGAACAAGTCAATTGCCACAAACAAGCGACCTCCCACCAATCTATTTAAACAGTCCTCGATGATTGGCATCGGCCACTTATCTTTAATCATCTTCGCATTGATTGCACGGTAATCTACGACCATGCGCCAATCTCCATTCTTTTTCTTCACTAGCACGGTCGGACTGTTGTATGGAGATTTTGACGACTGGATGATGCCTGCCGATAACAGATCTTCAACGGTATCTTCCACAACTTTTTCCCGAGAATACTCCATCGGGTATTGTTTGATGTACACTGGATTTTCATCTACCAACTCAATTTGCATTTCACAATGTTTAGCAGTGCCCATCTCCTTATAGTTCTTCGCGAAGCAATGTCGGTATCGGTCTATCACCTCCAACACCATCTCACGTTCTTCGGGTCCACCATCCACATTGATTTCCTCTGCTGATATTGGTTCGTATGCCCGAATGTTACACATGTTAGGTTGCAAGCTACTACTACTCGTCTCCACCAGTGGCTCCTGTGAGAGCACTGTTGAAAGAGGTTCATCAACAGGAATTTTCTCAATTCGCACGCTTCCCTTTTCTTTGATGAATCGTACATCATCTCGATCCAGAATGTCTCGTCCGATTATCACTGAATTTGCCTGCACGTTGTTCGGTACAACCAGTAATGTCACTTCCATCAGCAGTCCGTCCACTTCTATTTTTTCGAAACTACGTTCCTTCACTTGCACTCTATTTCCACCAAACCCTATCAGCTCCATGTGATATTCTTCAAGGTTGCTCAAAATTTCACAACAACCCTTCTTTATGGTGGTAACTGCAGAACCACAATCGTACAGAGCATCAACACAACGATCCCCAATTTTGACTGTTTTAACGTAATTGCTTTTTTTGCCGAATCTCTTGCATCACTCTGGGCGTCGACTTCTTCACTGGGGATTTATAGCAGTTTTTCGCGAGATGCCCCTTCTCACTACATCGAAAGCACTCCACATTTGTAGATGGTCGGTAGCTCTTCTTCTCATTACACGTCGCGGCTACATGACCCACACCTCCACATCGATAGCACTTGATACCCGTCCCAGTTTCTCCTTTCGTTACCGACTTGGACGTAGACCCACGAGACGTGTCTGTCGGCTTCAGTAGATTTACTTCTGCCAACCACTTCAGTTGTTTCAGTAACTCAGGAAGAGTGTCCACCTGCGTAATATTCCCAAAACGACCTTCGAGACCCGAAACTATGTACTTGATCGTGGCCTGATCGGGTAGCTTTCCTTTTCTTCCCAGCGCTACATGGCTGTAGAAATAGGTCTCTAGACTTTCTCCTGGTAGCTTCTTCCGGTTCATCATAGCTTGGTGAATACTCACTACGTCCACCGAAGTAGGAAAGTCTTGAACCAATTTGGCTTTGAACTCGGCCCAGTCCCTAACAGTCGCCCCGGTGAACCAAATCTTGGCGGCCCCCTGCAGATTCACTATGCCACACTGCAGCATCCACGCATCATCTCCATTGTACAATGCAGCAGCCTTTTCAATAGACTCGATCCATTGTTCTGCAGTTGGCGTGGTGGGCACATCAGGGTCAAACGGGACTAAAATGTCCTTTACATCCCGTATATCGAACCGACGCACATTTTGCACAGACATCTGTCTTAACGCATCGACTAACAACCTAAACGCGTCGTTATCCATAGTATTGGATGTACTATCACTTTCGCGTCGCTTATACCGCGGATCCTGTGCGTTTAACTTTTCAAACTTCTGACGATCTGATCGACTAGCACTGTCCTTGGAGCTTTCTCCTCCCAACAAAGTTTCAATCAGGTCACTTGCCCCCGTACTATGTTCTCCGGTCGCGTCCGTATCACCTA
Source organism: Aedes albopictus (assembly GCF_035046485.1). NCBI lineage: Eukaryota > Metazoa > Arthropoda > Insecta > Diptera > Culicidae > Aedes > Aedes albopictus. The sequence continues at coordinate 424,689,599 of NC_085137.1, forward strand.
TCACTTGCTCAGCCACGTTTCTGGAAATCTCTTCCAACTTCTTATCGTGATCACTCATCACAACCGGCAAATTCCGAACCTATTCAACTGGCCCATTTGCCACCGCGAAAACGCATACAGATTTCGCTACTCAAGACTTTACGCGCGAATGGTACTGATCCTGTCTACAGAATTGTAAGACCCAGGGAGTACCGTGATACCGACCGGACGATTGAAACACGAGGTTTTCGTTTCTGTGGCATGAATTCAACTGGTTTAATTTATTCGTCAACCTCTGCATATACAGTTTTACAAATCGAGAGCATATTGCTCTGAGCGAATGCTATAAAATATATTAGGGTGAACCTTCTTGGTTCTCACATGATAACTCTGCTACACTATTTTTTTTTTGTAAAAACTATGTTGTATTGGGCTCAAACCTGCCACAAAAATCCAACGTTGCTCAAACGAAAGTTTCTGATTCCCATCAACCTCAAAATATAACACCGCAAGAATGTCTCTACAAATCAATTCTGACAAATGATCAAGTTCTACAGAAGAACAGATCAAGTCAACCCGAAAAATCTCACTTGGTGTGTGGTTTACACGCATGACCGGCGACGACACAGCCAGCAGCGTTCGCTCCAAGAAGCTTCTATTCTATACGACGGTCTCGTCTCAATTTTCCTCATCGAAATCCGTGGCCGTTGGCGGTGGTCAAAAACCTGAATGGTTCCAGCCTCCCCCGAAGTCGAAGTCAATCGAAGTATGAATGGTAAAATCATAAAAACTAAGAAAACAAACCATCGCCGTCGACGATTGCCTTGGCTGGACGGACCCAGCCTGCCTGTACCTCATTATAATGATCATTTTATTCGAGCCCGGGCTCGGCCGAATGGCTCGCACCAGTGATTCTCGCGGGCGATCAGTTCCACGATCCCGCCAGGCCGTGGACCGCATCGCTTCTCGGTTGTAGGACTTCACAAGAACTCGGATCAAAGCTGCTGGTGCTGGTCGCTGTCACGAACCTGTCCGCACGTCTGGAACGGTTTCAAACTAAACGATCACGTCTGTCCATCGTCGTCCTCGTCGTCGTCGCCGTCTTCGAAGACGTCGTCGTCGTTCTGTTTTTATTGAACGTCGTTTGTTTGACGTGTCTTGGGGGAGCAGGAGAAAAAAGTGCACCACAAACGGTAGCCAAAATCGTATACATGTGTTAAAATTAACACCTGCGCGAGGAGTTACACACAGCCGTGTCCTAGCACGAGGGCGGCGGGGGAGAGGGTCAGGACAGTAGGGGGCAAACGGCATCCAACGCGGAGAAACATGTGAGCTGAAGAACGCTTTCGCGTCTGGTCGTTGAGGTTGAAAATAATGAACAGATTTCATATGTTTTCATGAATCAACCACAACACGGTCCTGGTAATGAAGTATGGAGCATTAAGCTTTGGGGCCAAATTGGTGGTGGTGATGGTGTGGAAGTTCAGCGGGTGGTTGGTCACAAGCTGATGGAATCTGACAAGTGCAGCAATGCATTCGAGCTACCGGTTGTAACCCAGATACTTACATGAGAGTCACACAAAAGGTGTATATTTTGAATATTCAATATCAATATTTTGGAATTATATGTGCGATTGCTACCACTCATAAGGAATGCTACATACGGATATTGAGTGTCAATATTGTAGCTTTGATTTTTACTTTGATTGTTTGTTCAACTACACATGCCTATTTTTTTGGCTTGTACCTCGAACACTTAAACGTTGCAAGCAAACAGTTATCTAGGTGTGTATTTGGAATAAAGTTTTCAAATTTTCTATGTTGATCTAGCAATGCAATTGTTGAAATATCAAGTTATAAATATTAAAGTTTTCGAAAACCTTATCAATTCATAAAAACGAATGTACCGTTTAAAAATAAATATATTGTCATTTGGGTGGCCCACACTTATATGAAAAACAAAAATTTGGAAACTTACCAAGTCTTACCTCCTAAATCAGTTGTTTTGGACTCCCAGAAGCTACGTTCAAAATTTGAGCAAAATCGGTTGAGTCTAAGGGGGCGCTCAAAACGCTTGAAGTTTGTATGGGAAAACTTGGCCAAATGTATGCAGAAATTTTAAGTTTTCGGATTTTGCCGCTAGGTGGCGCTGTAAGCGTACAATAATCAAACCCTTTGGTATTATTGTAGGTGACTATATGCCAGAGAACTTTGTCGAAGACCGCGAAGTGATCCGACGGCTGTGAAAAAAGTTATACCCTAGGCAAAGTGAGGCAAAGTATTGAGATTTCATTATTGATATTATTCCTTTACATGTATTGGAAAAATAATAATAAAGTTTATCCTCACTTTTCCTAGGGTATAACTTTTTTCACAGACGTTGGATCACTTCGCGGTCTTCGACAAAGTTGTTTGGCATATAGTCACCTACAATAATACCAAAGGGTTTGATTATTGAACGCTTACAGCGACACCTAGCGGCATAATTCGAAAACTTAAAATGTCTGCATACATTTGGCCAAGTTTTCCCATACAAACTTCAAACGTTTTGAGCGCCCCCATAAGCTCAACCGATTTTGCTCAAATTTTGAACGTAGATTCTGGGAGTCCAAAACAACTGATTGAAGAGGTAAGACTTGGCATTTTTCGAAATTTTTGTTTTTCATATAAGTGTGGGCCACTTTAATTGTCATACATCGCTTTTCACAAACCAACAATCGGATTTATTGTTTGCCCATATTTTGCGCACCAAATTGGCAAACAAATTTTACTACCTCCAAAATAACATTCCACCGCTCGTATGTGACGGCGGCGGCCAGCTTGCAAATGCAAATGAAGACAAACTTCATTGGCCGCGTTCAAAGGAGAACTATTAGCGTCTGGGAAACCTGTTGTGGTGGCCAAATTAAACACCGGGCTCTCTTTCACCCCAAGCCTGTTTTCGCTGTTTGACTTTGGCTATACGCATAGTTATGCAATATGTGCCCAAAAATGGCGATAGAACTATGAACACCAGAAGTTTTTGCCGATTGAAGTCGTAAATCAAGCGCGATTTGAAAGTGGGCTTTGGTGGTGTAGGAAATAGGAATCACACCGGCTTGACAATGGAAACTATCTATTTTCATATTATCATAAATTGCGCCAAAGTTTTATCCTGGTGGAGTGCAAATTGGTAGCGCTTAACGTGTCAATATGCCGGGAATTTATTTCCCGAGCGTTTGTGGATATTGTAACTCACTTTCGTATTCATACCAAGTAATGGTTTGAAATTTATCAGCAAAATGTGTTATGTTGTGTAATGCTATCCAGTGTGTTATAAAGACTGGACTCGAAAAAAGTGAGACACACAAAATAATGTATATTTTTTGATTGCGTGCATGAAAATAGCTGATTTTTTATCCAGTTAGAGCAGTTTGAATTTCACTATACCAAAAATCCACAACTGCTTGTTATGACATAGTGCTATATATATAGTCATAACTTATTAACGGTTTAATGAAATTTTTGACACGACACATCTACACAATCAATCCTGAATTGCCTGTTCGGTACTTTTTTGACAAAATTAGAACAGCAGTACCATTCCGATTGTATTGGTAATCGATTTTACTGAGGCTTAGTACATCAACTGTAAAAAAAAAGCTGGTGCAGAAGGTAAACAATCCGTTATAGTTGTATAGAGATAAGTGACATTTCAACACACGAACATTAGCGTATCATACACAAAAACGCACTCCAATTAAAAGGCTATCCAGATTGCATATGCAAATATTATCCAATTGATTTGGGTAAAACAGCTAAATAATGATAAAACTAACAACCAGGGTGAGAGTGTACATATTTTCCCCCAAGTTTCACAACTATATCTACAAAAGAGACACGCACACATTTGAACGTGATTGCCACCTTGATTAGCACTATTCAGCTCAAGATTCAGCTGTTCATAAAAAAATCACCGAACACGATATTGAAAATTAAGTGTGTACATACATACTTAACGTACAGAAAAAAATCAATTGAAATCAGTTCAATATTTTTGGTTCTACTGTTTAAAAATGTAATATTTTTAAAGTGTTTGTTTGCCCAAGCTTCTCAAATGGTAAGTCTCTTGTTTCGACGATATCTCGGCCAACATTTAAACGATTTTTATGAAATGTTTATGGTATAAATAAGCTATACATGATGTACTATTCCTGGTAAAAAACAGCTATGTTTGTGCACGCAATCAAAAGTTATACATTATTTTGTTTGTTTCACTTTTTTCGAGTCCAGTCTTTATTCGGTTTTCATTCAATAACTTTTTTCACATGCGCCAGATTGCTTTGAGATTATTGTAAAATTTACACCAGAAATAATTTATCGACTTATTATTAGTGATTGAGTGATGTTCTGTGTTTTTGTATGAAATTCTACCCTTGGTAAATTGTATTAAACCTAGAAAGGCGGGCGCCAGAGTAAAGTATCTCCGATCAAGCTGTAATTTCGCACAGTGGAAATGGGACCAGAATTCAAACCAAAAGGAGTACCCAAAAAGAGCGATTTTTATTCTGTCCCAGGCTACAGCGTAGCCGTTAAATCCAAGTTGCCACATATAATCCGATTGGAATGAGAAGGCGATTGTATGAGTCAAATAGGTGATTGGAACCCATCTTCAGCAACTTGTCCATATCCGACCCCCCCCTTCCTCCCCCTTGTAGACTTTTGATCATAAAAATTTGAATTTTAAAATTTGTAAAGCCCAAAGAAGTCAAGAGAACCAGTTAACATTAGCAGCCCAACTGGGACTTGGCCAGCCTCGCTTTAACTTAGTGTTCTTTGAGTACTTCCACAGTTATTAATTGAAGGGCTTTCTTTGCCTGCCATTGCAAGAAATTGTATATCGTGAGGCAAGTACAATGATACACTATGCCCAGGGAGTCGAGAAAATTTTCCCGACCGAAACGGGAATCGAACCTGCCGTCTCCGGATTGGCGATCCATAGCCTTAACCACTAGGCTAACTGGAGCATGGCCATTAAGGTGGCCCACACTTAAATGAAAAACAAAAATTTCGAAAAATACCTAGTCTTACCTCCAAAATCAGTTGTTTTGGACTCCCAGAAGCTACGTTCAAAATTTGAGCAAAATCGGTTGAGCCTAAGGGGGCGCTCAAAACGCTTGAAGTTTGTATGGGAAAACTTGGCCAAATGTATGCAGAAATTTTAAGTTTTCGAGTTTTGCCGCTAGGTGTCGCTGTAAGCGTTCAATAATCAAACTATTTGGTATTATTGTAGGTGACTATATGCCAAATAACTTTGTCGAAGACCGCAAAGTGATCCAACGTCTGTGAAAAAAGTTATACCCTAGGAAAAGTGAGGATAAACTTTATTATTATTTTTCCAATACATGTAAAGGAATAATATCAATAATGAAATCTCAATACTTTGCCTCACTTTGCCTAGGGTATAACTTTTTTCATCCTTGGATTGTGGTGCTCTGAACTGTTGGATCGACTTGACTTTATCCTTAGCTAGCGCTACTCCTTCTGACGATAGCTCATGTCCCAAGAACGATATCTCTGACTGTTTGAACTTGTATTTGTGAATGTTCATTCGGATTCCATAGCGATTCAATACACTCAACGTGTGTTTTGTTTTTGCGACTTGCTGTAAAAGTAGAATGGGACAGCGGCGCAGAGATTGAATAACAGGCGAGACTGTTCTATCGATGGGCAAGCTCAGGGTTATTCCTTTCATTTTGGGGAAAGGTTCTTTGATCGTGTCGATTCGGTTGATTGGGACACTTTGCGGACTAGGCAAGCCAACCTGTAGCACTCCAATTTTCTGTGCTGTAATCTTTCCGAGCAGCGGTTGCTGACCTTTCTCAATAACGTGAAAAGAGGAACTAGTTTTTAGTAGCTTTCCTCCATCGTTAATCTCTAGATCAGCATCGAAGACCGTATTCAGCTTCAATGGGACGCGACCGTATGCCAAAAACCGTTTGTCATTATCGAACCGTTCGTTCCGTATTTGAACATCTTGCAGCTTCATAATTTCCCATGGTTTGTCGTCGATAAAGTTATGCTTTGATCCCGAGTCGATGAGCATCATGATATCAACCACCACCAACCCCCCCCTCCCCCCCCCCCCCCCAAAAAACAACACGTGATCAATTCGTCAGATTCGCCCACGTATACTATCAGTAGGTCGGCTCAAGAGGCTCCTTTCGGTATCTCCTTACCAAAATTGCTCCGGGAAGTTCTTCTGGAATTCTTTCAGGTGTTTATAATGAACATGCCCCAAGTAATTATTAGAAAGTATTTTGAGAAAATCGTCCTGCATTTTTTAATTATGGCATTCCTTATGAAGTTCCTACAGGATTCCTTTGAGAAAATACTCCAGCAAGTTCCTGCTGGTTTCCTCCAACAGGAGTTCCTGGAGGGGTGTCAGACGGAACCGTTTAGGAATCTCAGAAGAAATTTGGAATCGCAGAAGAGATTTAGATAGAATTCTTAATAATCCCCCAGAAGAATCTCATTAATAACTCCCTAGGAATCCCACAAGAAACTCCAGAAGGAGTCCTGAAGCAAGATTGTGGAGCAACCAGGGATGGCATTCCACACTGAAAATGTTCACAGTGCAGCTCGTTTTCATATTAAAGTAGCGCACACTTGCACTGACACTGAGGAGCATGCCATCTCCGGGAGCAATCGCGAGAATTTCTTGTATTAATCTGGGATGGAATGCCTGTGGAATCACCGGGCGGAGGGGAGGGGATGGTGTCTAGCCTGAAACCACGCGAGACCACGGGGGTGGGGATGAAAGGTGTCCAAAGTTCAGGAAAAAATACAATTTTTCAATTTCAGACTTCGATCATGGTTGATCATGGTAATTTTGGGGAACTGCAAAAGTAGCGGTTCGGTCGAAGTTAGAGGAAACATTAATATGTTAGAAGCAAAACAAATTGGTGCATTCTCAAAAATTAAAAATGCAGTTTTCTCATTCATACATATTTAACTGAAAATATCCAAAAAAACAATCAGTCAAACGAATCAGTCCACTGGCCTATAGAAACATGCTGAGCATTTTTCAAAACCGAATAATATTATTTGGGCGAGAAAACCTGCGTTTTTGTTTTTTTTTTTAAACACGCCAAGCTGAGTTGCACGTTAAGGAAGGAATAGGATAATGGGGGCTTTTTGTTGACACTTGGCAGCATGGTGTGGTGTATTGGTGCTGGTCAAACGTAGAGTGGAAAAACGACAACCTGTAACGATACAAACAAACGATTTTCGAAGAGACACGAGGTGGACAAGCGGAACAGCAAGATTCTTTATTACACCTCCAAACCTAACCTCAAAATGATTGACAATTCTAAGGTCATTCTGACACACACATGTACGAAGGAGACACAACTAAGTATCTACTACTTTACCGATCTTGTTGTCGTCCTTTCCATGCTCGTATTACACTTGTCAAAAAGGCCTGAGAATTGTCAGTCATTTTGAGGTTATGTTCGTTGGTGTAATAAAGAATTGGGGTATCAAACGAAGACTTCAGCTTGTTTCAAAAAGTCATACACATGCTTCATGTACTTAAGATCAAGTTTACCCAACACAAGACCCAACGCATATCTAATGTCTCTTTTTTCTGGCTTCCTTCGGGCCCTGAGGGATGCACATTAATCGGATCTGGCAATACTGTATTCGGGGCATTTCCACACAACTTGACTGGTATCTTGAATGCTTTAACCACAGCTACAGCGATTGCTATCTGTGAGTCCTATTTGATAACAATGCGAACCCAGAGAGTAGTGTTTGGACATTAATCGACACATTATCTTGATAAAATCTCGACCCATGTCCAACGCATTGAACCACGCCGTCTGCGATACCTGTAGGAGAATTGAATGTAACCACCTGCCCAATTCCCTTGCATCCAATTTTTGTTGCCAATTGACCAAGGCATGCAATCGAAAAAAAAAAAATCATGAAAGGCAATGTCAGTGACGGTCATAAATATCGCCTTCCATAGCGCCCACATTGGCGTGCGAGTCCGCTTTTTAATTGCCCGAGATCGAGCAATGCGAAGGGACCCAAACCAAGGATAAAGCACTCAGATTGATTCACAAAATCTCTTTAAAATTTTAACCGTTTCACTGTTTCTGTAAACAAACAAATAAAGAAATGACGAAGAAAAAGGCTTATTATCAAAAATGGCAAAATGAAGAAAAGTAAAAAAAAACATTCAAGAAATCGAAAGACACTTGTGGCATAATCGTTCATACGTTCAAAAAGATTAGTATCGATCACTTTGACCTGTACGACTATGGAAGTGCATCACTGCAGGGTGTCAGTCCGAAACAGGGCGGTAAGCTCCAATAGAAAATGTAATATTATAATTTGGTATAAATTAACAGCACATGCATAATGTGTAGCGCTAAATAGTGAGTGTGACTGAGCCGGGTTGAGGCCGTTACTACAAGCCTGCTGTCCAATCCGCATACATCGATGCGGTGTGGACGGGTGAGGTCGGCGGCGGCGGTGCGACAAGACTACCGCCGGAGCTGGTGGTGATCATCATTACGACGGGGCCCGGGATGATAAGCTCGAATAGTTGATATTCAGGGAAAAATGTGCGGCGAGGACAGGCGTGTGTTAAGATACCTTTGTCTGTGGGCAGCTTTTACAACTGTAAGCTATTAGCATCGGCTCAGGCAGTCAGGCAGTCAGTGGGACTGGCTGTTAGTGTGGTAGTAGCGAATAGCAGTGTAAATTTGCATTTATAAAATGATAATTAATGATACTATAATTGAGCGATAACAATTGAAATTATGATAATTTAATTGGTCGGGTCTAATTGAAAGTGATCGCGTGCTGGATGGTTGACACTTCGACAACGAGAAGCTGAAGAAAAAGCTTTTCGAGTTTTGTTGAGCAGATTCTGTGGCATAGAGAGTTCAGTCTCCTTTAGCGCCAACTCACAAACTTTACACCCACTGTAATTTCTCATTCGTGTTGCTATAGGGTAAATGTACCAATAGTGGTGCTATTTGTAGCTCCATGTAGTAAAATAATTGAATAAAATGGATGAAACCATAAAATAAAAAGTCTGAAAACGTTAACCGGTAGTTTTTCACTTAAATTTGCTAGAAAAAATGTAAAAACCATTGTTTATTTCAGTTTTTGCTTATAAATCACTTGCACCAACTATAGGTACACGGTTCCTATTATGGAGGTAAAATTTAACATTGGTTCCTATAGTGGCGCATCCCATTGAATTCTTTTGGGACCCACCACTATAGGTGCAAATGAGCAAAAAATTAAGGAAAATAATTGTTTAAAATAGGTTTTCCTGCAAATCCTGAACACAAAACTGAATTATTGTTATTAAGTAGGTATGATGCATCTATTAAAAATGAAATTTGCAAGCTTTTTGGTCGAAATAGTGCTAAATTGCCACTACCACCACTATTGGTACTACCTCCACTAAGGGAGCTTTTACCCTAATTCTGATAATGTTAGAGCGTAACTAAAGATAGTTTCCTGCAAACATTAAATATGGATTAGTTATGGAAATATGTTTGACTTTCTTGGGTACAAGGTACTACCACCGTCCCTACTAATTCAAAACTGTTTAAGTACTCGTAAAACAGTTGAGAAACTGTCTTTGTCCCAGTTGAAATTTGGTACCAACAACAAAAACAAGAACAGAGTATTTCTGAAAATTTAGGAAAATGTTATTTTTTTCTTATTATTCAGCAATTTTTGAAATCTGAGTGAACTTGAGCCAGGTCGCTCGCCACCTGCATATGGTATCATTTTAAGTTTTAGAAGCGCCAACCTTATCCAGAGTGAAGTTAGTTTACTAAGAATATTTCCAGTCCTGGCACAATTTCGTAGAACCTTTCTCAACCTTTATCTTGCAAAGCATCCCGTCGCAACTAGCAATTTCCATTACCATCCGGAAAAGTTTTCTGATGAAAATGAATTATTTATCAACATCGATCGAACCAATACCCCAGCGGAGTTCATCTTGGACAACGCGTTCCAGCCGTTTCACGCTCCAAGGGTTTACCTTAAAGATTTTTCTCGCGCCTTGGATGGCTCACGCAAACCAAAAAGTGAGAAAAATAGCAGACAACCTCTTGACTTAGCGGCAACCAGACAACGCAACTGACATGAACAGCGTCATACCACGCCATACCTAGAGTCGGGACCAGCTTTAGCGTATCGTTGAAACTTTCCACAACAGTGTACGAAAAGCGTGAAATCACACAGCCTCCATCAACCAGAACAGAGTAAAAAAAAAAGAGCGCCGCCAGGTTACTCTGTCGACCTTTTCGTGCGAGAGTGTGAAATGGGTTGCCGCCCCGTAAAAAAATCACGATATCGAAATATCGTCATTACGTATTTATCCACACTTTATAATGACTTTGATGATGGCCCGAGTATCCAGCCAGCCAGCGTGTTGGCGATGTTATGAGGAGAAGTCCATTTTGCGGATCGATATTTGTCGTCCCCTGTTCAAACGAGCCCACAGTCAAAGTGGAGTTTGTTCAACCACGTCGTAAGACCACATCCCGCTGAAAGGCAATGGGAGGAAAAATATCGATCGACGACAGTGAAGAAGATACACAGTTCTGCGGGTTCAATTTTTGCACCAATTTCACAAATGTTCAACTAAAATCTCGGAAACGGGTGTGAAATCAGGCTGTGCTCCTTTATGTTTGTGATGTGCCAGAGATAGAGTACCGCCCCAGCCTGAGCAGGTTACGGATACGAATATGTACCATACGTTGACGAAAGCCAACAGCCAGCAGTGGAAAATTTTAGCTTGGCTATGTGTAGGTTTTCATAATTCAAATTGAAAGAGGCCCCTGGGAATATAGTTGGCTCACAAAGCGAGAGAGTCTGGCTTCGGTAGGTATAAGTGCGTTGCTGTTGCTAGTACACAGTAGATACCACTGGTAAAAGGCACCTTTAGGTTTGGTAGAAATTTTCCCGTAACAGATCAAAAGTTTGATTTGAAGATTGCTAAATTGAGAGTAACAATTTAGGGCTCATCCCTTAAGTACGTTAAAGTCCTAGGGGAAGGAAGGCTTGTGAAAGTGCGACAAACAATGTACTAAATATTATAAAAAAAACGCCGAACAATATTTCTCACGTCAAAGAAAAAACAACAACATTTTTTTTTCTCGTCACCACTTTACGAACCACCTATAGGGGAGACTGGGGAGACTTGATCCCTTTTTCTTAATTTACCTGAAACTTTAAGAAAAAAACACAAAACTAGATACGATTTCCATACAAAATGGCAGGTAAACATCTATTGCAAGTTAATACACAACAGAAGGCCTTTAAATTATTGTTAAAGTTTTCAAAACTGTGTTTTTATGGAGGCATGTCTTATGATGTATTTTTCAAAAATGGGTGACACTTGATCCCCCTTTGAGCACATGGTTGATTTTAAGGGAAAATAATTACAGAGTCTTCCTATTTATTTTCTTTCTTGTATTTTCGATGAATATGGAGTGTTTGAAATTGTAAGATTTCCTTAAATTTTTGAGGATATGCCGTATTTTCAAAATGGGGAGACTTGATCCCCCTTTTCTTGGTTTGTACTAAAGTTATAATTATCTGACACATTTTATCGTTGAAAAGACTAGAATTCCAAGTAAATAGAGGCTTCCGAATAGAATTTTATTTTTCACATGTATAATGTATGTGTAATCCTCGAGGGATCAAGTCTCCCCATGTCACTGTTGTGTATACTAAGCTGAATTAATTAAAATATGTTAACAACAGTCTTATTTGGATAAATAAGTTTGAAAGTATTTTATTTAAACTATGTGCTGTGAAATTTTGACATGATTTGGTTCAATTTTCACAAAGTTATTTAGATTTCTCGGAATCGCCTAAAAGATTTCTGAAGGGACTGAAAACAAACCATCAGCCGTTAAAAAATAATGCAATGTACAATCTAAATCACTTGTAGCCAAAACATAGTCGTTTGTCCAGGAGTAGTTTTGGAAAAAATATGCTGGAAGAAAAATCTGTTTGATTCCGAGCAAATATGGGGGGAACAAGTCTCCCCAGGGATCAAGTCTCCTTAGTCTCCCCTACTATTCAATACTAGTGGTAATTTGTACATTTTTCTTGTTAATTTTCGAAGTAGGTATATATCTGGTGATATTTCATAAATCTTTGGATTTTTTTTTTTGACTTCAGCTTATGATTTTTAACTGTTATTGTTTCTTCAAAACTGCTAATCTATTTTTTTTGTTATTCTTAACAAATTATCAACGAAATTTTTGACGGTATTCTCATGAGATCCACAAACATATTCCCCTACATATTTTTGGCATTTCTCTCGGGAGATTTTTATAGCAATTTACGTATGACATTTTTAGAGTATTTCCGGCAAAATTCTTAGTGAATTCATTGCAATTACTTCGGCAGATTCCCGCTTGAATTCCAGTTAGCATACCAATAGTTTAGGCGCTCTTCCGATAACGGATAAATCGATTCCTGATCCTACTTAGTGTTCAATATAATGCACCGATTTTTTCAGGAACTCTTAGAGATATTCCTTTAAACATTATTAAAAAAAAAATCCACGAAATCGTAAATTGTCCATGAATTTTTTTTTTCATTAAAATTTTTCTCACAAAGTCCTCTTGAGGAAAACCCAGAAATTTCATCAAGAATTCTTCAAGAAAACCTTCCATGCTTAACAAATTCCTCCAAGGTTTTTTTTTATAGGTATTAACGCGATTTTTAGTCCTAGGCTAGTTCATCTCGGGGCCCACGCTTTACTTCCCTTCCGAAGGAAGAACTCACATTTTGCGAGTTTGTCGGGAGTGGGATTCGATCCCAGGTCCTTGGCGTGATACTGATAGTCAAGTGTTCTAACCATCACACACACAAGGCCCACTCCTTCCCCCAAGGATTATTTCAAAAATTTCACCGTTTTTTTTAGAAAAAAAAACATTCAGAGATATCAGACATTCTTACAGTGATTCTTTTTTTTTCAGAAAATCACAACTATAGAATTATTTAAGTAGTTATTTCTTCAAAAAGTCTATTCAAACAATATTTTTAGAGATGCCATTAGGAACTTCTTAAATTTTCTAAAGTATTTCTATAGCAACCCTTCTAAAACGGTTTGCTTCCCAAATGGATCCAAAGGCCCATCAATTACGTCACGCAAAAATTGTCCATTTTCAACCCCACTCCCCCAAAAGCACACTTTTTGTATGAGACCGCAGTGTGTGGATTGTCACACTTTGCTGAACCCCCATCCTCCTTACAGGTGTGGACGTTCCCCCTTCAAAAATGACTTCAGGAATTTCTCGATTAAGTAATTCAAGGATTTTTTTTAGGAATTCCTCCTTCATACATTCTGTCAAAGATCCTTCAATAAATTTCTTCAAGGCTTCCTTCGAACATATCTCCAAACATTTCTCCATATCTTTCAATATTTTTTTTCCATGGAATCCATGCAAATCTTGGCCACAGATTACTTATAGGGATTTTTTCTAGTGTATTTAGAATATTTATAGGCTTTTTTCTGAAAAAAAAAACTTCCAATGAATCCATCAAATATTTTCTCTAGAATCTCTAAGGGCTCCTCCTGCATTTCTTCCATAAATTCCTCAAAAAATCTTCCAGGGATTCCTTTAGTAATGCATACAAGTTTTTTCTCACGAACTCCTCCAGAGATTTTGTCAGGATTTTCTCTAAGATTTTCTTTTGAACATTTCCACAGAAATGTCTCCAAGAATGCCTTCAGACGTTCATTCGTGTTTTCCAGTGATTCCAGCAGGTTTCTGTAGAAATTAATACAAACATTCCTTCATGTTTTTCCTAAGAAATTTCTCCAGGATTTAAACCAAATAGGGTATTGGTTCCCTTCTTAAGCATGTGGCTCCCATTTTCGCATCCTACGAAAAACAAAGGATTGAAGCGCTATTTGTTTTGTTTCTTATTTTGGTATTTATTGTTAGAAGTGAGCACCCATGGAAACAAAAAGAACGGAAACAATCGGTGCCGTAATCGCTTGTATTCGAATAGGATGAATATGGGAGCGTGAGATTAATGATGGAACACATACCCTATACCTTTAGGAATTTTTACACGGATTCGAGAAGAAATTCTGAAATATATACAGAAATATTGCCTGGCACAAATAATGTGGGAAAAATGTACCAATAGCAGGATAACATGTCTCTGGAGCTGGCCATCAGATATCTTCAGTAGTATAATTTTTTTCTGATGAATGTCAGCCAGGGATGTATTCAGATTTTTTTTTAATTTCTGCTTTTTCTTTCGAAAATTCTTCCAAGGGTTCCTTCAGGAATCCCTTGGAAATTTCGTCAGGGATTACTGAAGTAATCTCTAGAAGGTTTCTTTTTGGATTCTCTCCTGAGATTCCTTCGAGATGCGTCCAAAAAATCTTTCAGATTTTTACATAAATGTTTTACGCAATTAAATGAAGGATATTGGAGAAATTATTCAAGGGTTTCCTGAAGGAATTTCCAAAGAAATCCGTGGAGAGAATTGAATTTCCAGAAGGAATCATTGAAAAAATGTCTACAGCAATTCGTGCTGAAATTGCAGTAAAAAATGCTGGAGAAATTCTTGAATAAAAGTCTCAATTATTTTCTAGAGGGATTCCTGAAGGAAGTTCTGGAGTAAACCCTGGAAGAACTTTTGAAGATTCTTCTGGAGGAAACCTTGAAAGAATTTCTTGTAAAACGACTGGAAGGTATAAGTGGACAAAACCCCTGAAGCGATTTCTGAAGTAGTCCTTAGAGCCAAGAAGAATCTTTGGAGGAAAATTTACTAGAAAAAAATTAAAACAAATCTTGAAGAACAATATAGGAATTACCGAAATGCATTTCTAAAGAAATTTTCTTTATGAAATCTCTGAAGGATTGCCTGGAAAACTGGAGAATTTCCTGCAGTAATTTGGAGGGTAATTTGAGATATTCCTGTAGAAACACCAAGAAATAAATCCTAAAGGGATTTTTGTAAGAATTGATGGATCCTCTCTCTGAAGAAAGGTTTCAATATATCCCAAGTGAAGTGGGAAGTGCCTGGGAGAATTCCAGGGACAATTTACAAAGAAATTCCTGAAGCAATCTCAACAAAAAAAATCATAAAGCCATCCTACTTTTACAGCAGTCTAATTGTTGACTAGTCCTCTTTCAAAGGTGAAAATTTCATCGATTTTATTGCAACGAGTCAAAATTTATTTCAGATTGAAGATACGAGAAGGAAAAAAATCTTGCACAAACGCGTTGAAAATTTAGCGTGGTCAGGTACGACAGTCGCAAAAAAAAGTTGATATCGCCAAAACCATTATATGGGTTTTGTGCACAGATGTTGTTAATCATGGCATAAGGAAGTGTCCCCAGAAGATTAAAGCTTGGGTTCATTGAAATTAGAAGATTTGGCAAGAAGTTTTTTTTAGTTTTTAGTTTTTTTAAAACAAGATAATGAGAACAAAGTTATACTAGTACTAGCTGTCCCGGCAAACGTCGTACTGCCTGCCTACTGTGTTTTTTGACGTACAGCTCCCATAGGGACGTCTCCCGCAAAGTCACCTGTATGGAAGCCCCCCGTTCCCGAGACCGGAGAGGTCTCACACCAAGCTAAGAACCTTCCCCGGCCCCACAAATACTCACATACAAAATTTCACACCGATCGGTCCAGTAGTTTTCGAATCCATAGCGGTCAGACAGACAGACAGACAGACAGACAGACAGACAGACAGACAGACGGAAATTCATTTATATATATATGGTCCACTGCACGAATTCGTGCTGGCCTGCTTTCTCCCATAGGAAATTTGACGTTTGAGCGGTGCCGACACCGCTCAAACGTCAAATTTCGTGTGAGAGTAAGCAGGCCAGCACAAATTCGTGCAGTGGACCATAGATGACAGACTCAAGAATCGCGTGCTGCTTTTCAAAAACGCATAGAAGGGATCTGTAGAAGTTTTACCTATTTTGCTGAGCTGCCATGACAGACGGAAGCGTTCAGAGGTATCGCCACAGATGGGTAGTGTTTATCAATGAAAAAAACACTCAAATTTCGCGTTTCTTTAAATTACGTTTCCTCAATTGCCTCATATTTCACAATAAAATTTTCTTCAGAATCTTAATTAGACTAGTCAAGGGCACTCAGGAAATTGCTTAGATCACCTGAGTGTTGGACTAACATGCTAAAATTTATCACAGTTGTACAGATTTTTAAGAAGGTAAACACGGAAAAACTGAGACAATGTATTGGAAATAAAAAATAAATAACTTCAATGTATTTTTTCTATAAAAGTACAATAAACAACCTTTTATATTTGTCATTCCCTTCCTGAGATATACAACTGTGTTCATAAAAACAGCAGTGTAAGCCAATTTTCATACAAAATTGCCAACTTTGACATGTTGTAACTTTGTTTCCCTGTGATCAATTGAGCTGAAAATTTGACAGCAAACTACAAATATGCTGAATTTTGCTATAGCAAAATTTGAAAATTTTCGAAGCATGTGAAAAAAAATTAAATACTATATGGAATTGTTCAAAATAATAGCAGTGTTTATTTTTAATTTTTTGATTCAGTAAATATTTTCTTAATTTTTAACCTTATATATTGACTTGTAAGCTAGGCGGAAATTGTTCGAATGGCGTGCGAAAATATTCCTTCCTGCTCTAGGCTTAAGCTACAAGGCAATTTGTTTTCACTGCTATTATTTTGAACAATTTCACATAGTATTTAACTTTTTTCTGTGTACTTCGAAAATTTTCAAATTTTGATAGAATTAAATTCAGCATATTTGTAGTTCGCTGGCAAATCGCTCAATCGATCATAGGGAAACAAAGTTACACCATATCAAAGTTGTCCATTTTGTATGGAAATCGGCTTTCACTGCTATTTTTATGAACACAGCTGTACAAAATTTTGTCCGTCCGGATTCTAAATGCACAATGTCTTAGATGACCTGTTGAAGCGAACCTGGTGTGATGGTTAGAACACTTGACTATCACGCCGAGTACCCCTGGGATCGAATCCCACTCCCGACAAACTCACAAAATAGGGGAACTTACGTATTTTCGGCAGTTTTGTTCTCTTCGTCATGGGGGATTTTTTGAAACCTGTATGTCTCAGAGTTGGTCTCAAATCCTTCCCAACCAAGCTGAGTTCTATGCCAAAATTTCAGGAAACTCGGCCCACAAAAACCCCCCATGATGAAGAGAACAAACCTGCCGATAATACCCAACGTCACCCTATATCTGGAAGAAATTTTGAAGAAATCGCTTGAACAATCCCGGCAGCAGCTCTTGCACCAATCTCAGTAGAAATTTCTTTAAAAATCCAAGTAAGGCATCGTTCATATACCACTTCGGCCAAATTTTGGTCATCTCAGACTTCCGCTTCCCTCGTACTTTTCGTTCATACATAAATGTGAAAATTGGTAATGGTATGGAACGAAAACTTTAGCCAGCACCACCTCTCTCTCTCCGCATGAAAAGTCTACGTAGTTAATGAACGGCTTCTAAGTATTTCTGGAGGAGTAATTGGAGGCACCTCTAGAAAGAAGTAGCAAACTTCGCCTTTTCCATATTGTGACTGGATTGAATTGAAGAACTGAATAATCAATAAAAACTTTCCCTAAGCATTGCAGAATTACAGTATTTCTGTTCGTAATTATTGGCTAACGTTCGCAACATATGGTAAAAAAATAAAAAGGTTGGGGTGTCCATGTAAAATCCCATACAAATTATAATTTTAATTAGCACTCTAATGTATACCACATGGAATTACAAAATTTATCCACAAACAAGAAAGGAAGCATTTACTTGCAAATGTTGAATTCACTTGCAATTCCCGATTTTTGAGAAGTAACTTTGAAAGAGAATGTTTTTATTGCTGTCCAAAAACATCCATCAAATCTCACCACTGTGATTACATTCCTTTTGGGAATCACTACTTTATTTTACTAATATAACTGGAACTGATGGCTACTATGCGGCTTCTTATCTACTTTGTTGAAGGTAGAACGAAGAGCACGCGAACCTTTGTACCTAAACAGCTCATTCGTAGTCCATTCGGGGTTGCTGTGGATCGCCAGAGAAGTTCCTCAGATTAGGGCGATGATTTGTTTCGAGTTGACAAAAATATGCTGCTAGTGCGGTTGGGAATAAAACCCATGATTTCCTTCTCTTACAAAGCGATCGTGTAGTCCTCGAAACATCGAGGTTGAACATTACCTGTTATGTTTGTTACAAATTGCTTTAATGTGTCCGTTTTGAATTCTGAACTGAAACTTAAAGTATCGTTCCACTTTTTAAATGCCCTAATGGACACAAAAAATAATCATGTATTTTAGTGGTTTTAGGGTCCATTTCTTCACCCTGGCTTAGGCGTTAAGCCAGGTTTAACTATATGGGTAAGCCTGGCTTACGGGTTAAGCCAAGGTGAAGAAATCGGCCCTTAATGAATTTTTTTTTTAACTTTTCAGATCCATTGAGGAGTTACAGACGTTATTTTTGTCGTATCCCAAATGTTAGCAGTGCCAAAGGAACAAAGGGCGGGAGGTTATGTTGCAGCATTGTACCGGACAGAACGTGGAATATTATCAACAGAAGTTCAAACAACAGATCCATCACTTTAGGGAGAAAAAGCGCCGCATGAAATGGCGATGTTCAAAGAAGTGGAATTGCTGTGCGATTCCCGAAAAACGTGGAAGTTAAAATAAATAGACTTTTCACGTGTTTTCATAGACCAAATCAGTAACAAATTTTGAAAACGACGTATAATCAATGGTGTAGCATTGATTATACGTCGTTTTCAATATTTGTTACTGAAATTATCTCAAGCTTGGGCTTATAATTCAGTTTTAAAGCTTATTTTGTGTTAAATAGGTTTTTGGAACCCCAAATACATAAGCTCCCCTATACACAAGAAACATATTGTTTTTTTTTGTTGTTTTATTTTTTAAATTCAAATGTAAACTAAAGCACTTACTCCCTTACAACTTTCGGACTTCAATGATCTTGTACCGACTTTTCGAATCCTCTAACAGTATACCTTCTTCGAATGAATATACACTCAATTCTGTTTTTACGCGATGAATGCGTCCGCGCAAAAAAAAGTTCGTGTAAAAAATCGCGTTACTTCGAGAAATCGTGCAAGAAAATCCAAAGGATTTTTTTACGCGGTTTGCTCTCAGCAAATGACCAAAATCGCGTAAAAAAGTCGTGTGACTTCGAAAAAGTCGCGTAAAAAATGTCGTGCAAAGAAAAATCGCATAAAAAAGTCGTGATAAAACAGGATTGAGAGTAATTAGTTTTATACCTTTTAATTCCGCCATGTTTTGCTTATCCTTTGACGGTTACACGTATTTCGACTACTACTTGTAATACCCCTCAATGTTAGTTATCCACTTAGGTGGATAACTCAGGTGGATCAAGTAGATAACTTACACTGAGGAAGATTACAAGGGGTAGTCGAAATATGCGTATCTGTCAAAGGATAAGCAAAACATGTTGGAATTGAAAGGTTCTAAACTGATTACACTCTTTAAAACAATTGACTTCAATTTCAGTTCTGTCCATTGAAAATTCACTTCTGGTTGTCTCAGACGCCTCGTTTCCCCATCGCCGACTTTTGTCCACAAAAGTTTTGTATTTTGGTTGTGGACCGTAGACTACAGCCATAAACTATTGTCAAAATGTCGTTATGATAGTGATACGAGTTCCACAAATATTGACATAAATATGCATATTTTTGTTGTAGCGCTGGATGGCTTCATTTCCATGATAGTGGTTCACATATGTGATTATAAGTTCAAAACTAAAGACTATAACATTTTCCATGCACTTTTATGATAAATTAATGAAAACTCTGATCACGGCAAAAAGTTTTATATGGCGAAGAATATTATTGAAGTTAAAAATAAAAATTTCACCCTTAATATTTTCCAGATTGAGCATCGAATTGATTAATATTCTGTCTTCAAGTAACAATTGTTTTGTTTCACTTATGTTAAAAGCAGATCATACAACACTACTCACCTCCCAGTCCAGCAGCACTCAAATTGTTCAGCATGTTTGCTGAGAAGTTCCTTATGGACAGAGCCGACAGTTTGAAGCTCTCCTTACGTTTGGCACAGCTAATTCTTCCGAAATATCAATTCGGATTTTCCTACACTTCTCTTGTTTGGCAACTAAAACTATTTTAACTTGAACAACTTTGTGAACTTCATGTTCTGTCAGTTTGAATTTTCACACAAAACCAAATAAAAATTCACCTCAACATTGCGTTTGACTGTTTCGTTTTATTTGTAGCTTCTCAAATCGATTCCATCAATCACCTGTAGCCAGTAAGAGTCGTACATCACTATGAATCACGCATATCCATTTTCGCTATAACCTCCACTCACTGTTTAATTATGCATCACTTGAGTAACGATCTTGTTAAGATCGCAGACGACGACATCAGCGTCGTTGACCTGCACTATTTAGCCCAATTAGGACCACATCCACATCTACACACTCCCCACGAGCAACGGACGCGACGGACTTCACTTTCTACGAGCTCACGTGTCTTCCCTTAAGTTTTCTTCCAGCAGACGTAATGTGTTGGTGTTTCAACCTGTTTACGTTGCGTTGAGCTCACGTTCACCTTCTCCGTTGGAACGATGAATGAAAAAAGCTGTGCAGGAAGCACACTTCTCACGCTTATTAATTAGCCTTTTATTAATTGAATGAGTAACAAACAAATTTAATTCATTACGGAGCGGCGTGCGCTGTACCGAAGTCAAACGGGGAAATTATCTATCAAAACTCCGGCAGGTGGCACGAACGACCGCCCGACCGACGGCTTGAGCGATCCAGCAGGCAATGATGGGCTCCGGAGTGTTACCTCTCGTGGCTGGTCTGATGGGATTTGGAGTTTCTCGGTGTCTGAGATTGTCCCATACCAACCCTCGACGAGGGAACGGGCGTGAAGCGGGGTGGTGAAACCCCGGAAGTGAATCCGACTGCTAGCAACAACGGCCGAGGGTTCTCCTTTCTCCGTTGGGATGTTTGTTCAAATATAGAAACACTACTCCACCCGCGCGAAACTAGCGCACACTTCACCCAGGAAGAGAAATATAACGCACTCCGGACGGGATTCGCTGCAGAACTGATCTGGCAGCATCCAGCCACAACGCGCGCAACAGTCGACAGTAGGTATGTGCTTTGCCGTGGTGACCAGCAATAAGCGCACAAAAAATAAACTTCACAGACAAAAACCGGTCCCACAGACGGCAAAGACGGGCGGCGGCGGCAGCGTATCAGAGAACGCTCTCAGTAGACACAATACAGCCATCCATCCGGATGGATCAACCAGATATCCGAACTGCTGATGATCTCCGTCCGCGCTTGGTTGCTTGCTTGCCACCAACTCGAACAGATGAGGTTGTTTGCGGTGCGGTGGAGATTCGTGCCATTTCGTTCACGCTTCCCAGGTTCATCATTTATTCAGAGCCATTCCAGTCTGTAGCACAGTGTGTCTCTTTCCGGCATACCGAGAGGGGGCGTGGCAAAGCCGCGATGGCTCTGATGCAGATTCGAGAAGGGGTGCCAGTTCAACGTGTATCGTTGCTGGAATGCAACTAAATTTAGGCCGTCCATTATTTTGCAAAAAAATAAATTTTATAAGTGGAAAATGTTGGAAAATGATCGTCTTACCTACCAATAAGCTGTTAAAATTGCATTTATTCAGCACTATATCCACCTTTACTGAAGACCATTAAATACCAATCTGCTGTATATGCGTCATAAGGGGCTGTCCATAAACCACGTGGTTATTTTTTTGGGACTTTTAAACCCCCCCCCCCCCCCCCGCGTGGTCCTTAGTCCATACAACATTTTTTATTTGTCCATACAAAATGGTCATTGGCCAAACCCCCCCTCATGACCACGGACAGCCCCTAAGTGATAAAAAAATAAAATCAAAAATATATTCTCTTATTCCACCCGGACAACAGCTCGGACAAGTGCTGACGGTTGAATCAACCAAAAAAGACGCGATGGCCTACGAAGCCAAACATAGGCTTTAGTTGGAAAAGATCTGTTCTCCTATTACTTCGTTGCTATTGCTACTAATAAATGATATGACATTTGAATAATGACAGTCCTATAGCCTCTGAAGCAATACCTTCTAGGTGGTTCCGGAGAGACGTAGGGTTTGGCGACCATAGGAATGTGTTTTAGTGGGTCGAGGAGAGAGTAGTCCTGGCTTTTACTGTTGTAGAAGACGGCCTTTACCCCACACTACCCTAACCTTCCTGTTAGGGTGTCTGTTGGGTCTGTTCAGCAGATTTATCTCCCTATGGTTTAGAAGGAAAAAAAGTCCTATAGCCGTGGCACATTAATCAAAAAGTTCAAATCTATGGGCACTTTTTGGATCACTCATTTCTCTTGGCAGTTTTATGGCCATAAAGCAGCATTTATGATGCTTGTTATCCAAAACATATCGTACATTTGACATGCTACACAACAGCTGCGTAGCTGTGTTTTAGGTGGAATTTAAATTGCAAATGTAGGGCAATTTAGCAGGCGAACTGCTGTGATCCGGCAGCAAGTAGATGTAATGCAGTTTTAAAACTGAAATACGGCTGATTTAAATGCTCATAGATTACCTGGGATGATTTTGCTTAAACTGTTTAAATCTTTTGAACATCATCGTATTCAATTCAACCGCAATCATTCATCTAATGTGGTCTCTTCAGACACCTAAAACATTTCATAAATAATTTTAATTGGCTTTTTTCAGTGATATGAATAGTACTCAAAGTAAGAGGGAGTAAGGAAAGTAATGAAAGAATACAGTGGATAGACACGCAAGCGAGCGATAAGAGAAATTGAACAGAAATCGAAATTAACAGATGTCCATTGTTCATAAAAATGTACTTCAATAAGATGAATAGAAAATCAAAAACAGAGTTTGATTAGGGCTATTGTCTAGCACCAGTGTAGTGAGCGGTACTGAACTGGAATAGATTTGTTTGCAAAATGATTAACCAAAGTGATGCACAGGTTTTTGACTAATGGTATGAGTTTGGTTTATTTTTTCATGCGAAATGCATAGTGATATGTTTAATATAGCGCATTTAGTTCACCACTGGACTATCGCACGAGTTTACAAGAGTGTGAAAACGTAAATAAAAGTACGCGATTGCTACAAATCAACTTAGTGTGTTCAGAGTACTTATTCAGCATTAATCAAAGAACACGTGCGCCGAAGACATCAATTGAATTTGATGCAATCGCGTACTTTTATTAATGATTTCGCACTTATGAAGACTGAGTGCGCAGTCCAGTGGTGGACGAAATGCGCAATATTCAAGAAATTCTCCTACACAAAAAAGTATCAAAAAATGTACGATTTAAAACTATTTAAACAGGATTCAATCATTTCGGTTTAAAGGAAAGATATATGATCACAGATGTAACATTATTTTTTCCCACAAGGTTGACGTTTAGGGTCTTTACATTTTGTTTTATTTGTTAACAAAGCAACGCCCATATCGAAACGGCTTATATTTGATTTATGCTGACAATATGAAATTTGACATGTAAATATTGAACAAGACAGATTTAAAAGAATTCCAACGCGAGGCTGATGTATTTCTTAACTGGTGTTCAAAAAACCTGCTTGATATAAATGTTAAAAAGTGTTACATAATATCAAATATTGATTACTAGGAGGCTCGACCAATCTAACTTCAACTGCTTGCTTGGCAATGAAAACCAGTTGCACGACATTCTAAAATAAGAGATTTAGAAGTATAACAACTCAATCATTCACAAATCTCAAAGTATGCTTGGTTTTATTAGAAGATTCTATTATTATTTTGAAGATCCTTATAAAATCAATATTCTATACGTATCCTATGTAAGATCAATATTAGAATATTATAGCGTTGTTTGATTTCCATATCAAGATGTTCATTCAACGCGTATCGAATATGTACAGAAACAATTTTTACTCTTTGCTCTTAGAAAACTAGGATGGGCATCATATCCTTTTCAGTCGTATGATTCCTGGTGCTTGCTTATCAATTTAGAAGAAAAGAAGACACATTGCATGATTAGTATTTTTTAATGATCTTATCTCACAACGCCTCTGATCCGTCCGAATTAAAAAGCAGTCATTGGTTTCAAAGTTTGAAGAAAGTTATCTCACGTGGCTATTTAATTTCCGTCAGTGAACATTTGGTTATTTGAATGCTGTTCACTTGTGTGGTTTCCGTTGTTCGTGCAACGCCTTTTTTTGCTCCAAACCTGTTAACCTTCACATACCCGACCCCCGACAACTCATTTTGAAAATGCTGGCATTTCGTCAATTATCATCCGATTTTTTTGAAGTCGCCCTTAATCGATTATAAATTGGTGTTAGTTCATTACACTCAAGTGGCCATGTAATATCCGGAACCATTCCGAAGATATTCCGGATTGTACTGGGGTCAGGGGGTGGGGGAAGTGTCTGTTTTGACAAATGACTAAAAGTGATGATTTCATGTGTTATTGTGCTAGAGAGGCCCCAGCGGAACCTGTTTCAGGTATTCCGGAGTGGCCACATCAGTTACGACATACTTCAGTCAACTTTTTCTGCCCCATTCTCTTGAAGTCATGAAGTTTGATACGTCGCACGGCATGTTATGGTTGCAAACCTGATGTGTCCCCGATGTCACTCCCGTGGAACTTATGCTAGATGTTCCGGGATGGCCATATTTTTTGATACAGACTTCAAGATATCTTTTCTGACTCAGTCATTTGAAATCATGAAGTTTGATATGTCGCACGACTTGTTTTGGATGAAAATCAGAAGTGTCCCCAATAAGGCCCCCGCGGAACTTGTCGCGGTGATCCGGATGGATCAACTTATTCAAATCTTTGTGTTCAAAAATTTAAGAGTGTGTTGAGATCAAGAAAAAAAAATGGAATTTTTACAGTGAATATTCAGTATCTTAGAGCTTGTTCATAAATGTCATAACGCTAGCGGGTGATGGGTGGGTGTCTTTTACGGTATTACAGCTCGAATAAACAAAAAAATCAATCTTGTACCGACTTTTCGAACACTCTAAGCAGAATACCCTCTATGAATGAGTGTAATCAGTTTCGTACCTTTTAATTCCGCCCTATGTTGCTTATCCTTTGACAGCTACGCGTATTTCGACTACCACTTGTAATCTTCCTCAGTGTCAGTTATCCACTGTGGATGATAAACCCCCCCTTCCCTGTCAGCCAGACCAAAGTTCCCACCGGGGTTGGTTACCCGATCTTCCCTAAGGTTGCTCATAGTTTTCGGCCGGTACCGCGAGGAGGTAGGGATAAGAGTTGCTGGGCAGAGGTTAGTGGATCACAATGGGATCTAAATTCCCGAATAAAAAATACAGTAGAAAAACCGAATGTTGTATTGTAACAGTACTATTTAGAACTATATTGTTACAATAAACACTACTGTAAAAATAAAAACCCGATTTAATCCACTTATGGTGAACAGAACCCTTCTTACACTTATTAAAACTATTGTTGTATTATTTGTATTTAACATATTTATTTTGTGTGATAGACCAAAAGTTCTAGAAAATATTGTGGATTTGGCATCTAGTGAATTGGTTTCCAAAATAGCATCATGGACCATGGACTAAACTACCAGAAATGCCAGACACCTTCTAGAATCTTGCGTGAAATTTTTAAAAAATAGCTTAGGTACATATTCTGGAATATTGTATCTTTTGTTAACTGCCAAAAGATCTTGAATCGATTAACAAATGGATAAGAAAATCAACGAGATATACTTTGTCTAATATCTCTTAATCAGTCGATTAAATTAGCTCCGAAGTACTTGGTATTCATGGTTATGGGGCAAAAAGGACAAAAATGATATATCTACTAAGTTAATCAGTTTTGGCATTAGCTAGTTATTTTCGCTGTCCGGTTCTTGCATTTTTCCCACAATATATAAATTCAAAGCTTTCATTTAACATATTGTTAGTTTTCATAAAATTCCTGTGTATTTGTAATTTGTTATTTATAATTTTATTGACAACAGTAATACACTTTGTCAGCATTATTTATTGAAAAATAATTTTCCATAGACTGGTCAAAAACTAATGCAAGATAAGAAGTAAGTGAATAGATAAATAAAAAAGAATTTATTGAAATACTCTTCGTAAGATATCTCAGTAATCAAATGTCGAATCGAAATAAAATTTCAGGGCCTTATACAAGGATATTGTAGCTTTCATTTGGTGCTTGGAGAACCCAAATCGGTTGACAGACAGCTGAGATATTTATTATGGTACCCTTGGTCAAAAATCTCTCAAAAAGTTAACCTTACTCCCAAGTACTCTTTGAAAGATATCTCGGTAACCAAATGTCCAATCCTAATAAAATTGTATAGGGTTCTACTAGAATGTTGTAGCTTTCATTTGGTGCCAGGATAACCGAAATCGGTTGACAGACGGCCAGAATATTTATTATGATACATTTGGTCAAAAATCTCAAAAGGTTTAGTTGTATAAATCCTAACTACTCTTCGAAAGATATCTCTGTAACCAAATGTCCAATCAAAATAAAATTTCTGAGCGATCTACTAGGATGCTGCAGCTTTCATTTGGCGCCAAGAGAACCCTAATCGATTGACATACGGCTGATATATTTAGTATGATACACTTGGTCAAAAATCATAAAAAGTTTAGATATATGACTCATAAGTACTCTTCGAGAGATATCTCGGTAACCAAACGTCCAATCGAAAAAAAATTCAATAGCGTTCTACTAGGATGTAGTAGCTTTCATTTGCTTCCTAGAGAACTCAGATCGGTTGACAGACGGCTGAGAAACGTGCGTGACATTTTTTTGTAACGCACATACACACACACACACACACACATACACACATACACACATACACACATACACACATACACACATACACACACACGCATACAGACATTTGCTCAGTTCGTCGAGCTGAGTTCATTGGTATATGAGACTCGGCCCTCCGGGCCTCGGATCGAAAGTCGTTTTTTTCGAGCGATATTTATACCCTTCTTATGGGTGTAAGAAGGGTAAAAATACAAAAACAATAAGATGTAATGTAAACACCATACAGTGAATTGTAAATAAAATTTTTACAATATACTATACGGGTTGTTAAGTATCGTAACAATATAAAAAACTATTTTTCTCCATATATATTTTTTTACAAAACCTTACATTTTATTGTAAATGAATCGTTAGAAATACTGATACGTGGGCTTTAATATACCGTACATTGTATGGTACACGTATGGTTTCAAACAATAAAATGTACCGTAAATATATTGTTTTTAATTGAATTTCACTACTGTTTATAAATTTAATCATGGTTTTGGAATGGTTCTCTTTTGTTATGTTGTATTGTTTTACATTAGATAAACCATATAATGTTATATTATCTCGTCATGTTCCTTCGTTAATGGCAGTTCTAGCCAAACTAACCTAAACTCGTCTAAGTCTGAGTAGCCTCTGATTGCATTAACAGTTGCTTAGGCTCCCATGTCCCACCAGCCAGATAACTGGGTTTTGCAAACTAAGCATTATTTGTGGCAACACTTTGAGCGGCATGATGGAACTATGCCTAGCGCGCTAAGTGTTATTAGACCACTAATGTAGTTGCATGAAGTGGGTGACGAGGTACATAATTATCATTATAGCGTGCTTAACCGCTATTGCAATATTGAGGCTCCAGTTTGACTGAACTATGAAATATGTACATAACAACTCATGAGAAATCTGTCAAGTTCGATTCAACTATAAGTTGGGTTAAAAAGCGAAGACGAACTTATATCAGAAGTCGTTTCAGTGTCCAGTCCAGTCCTTATGTTAAAAATGGCTCTACGTCAAAATAAATCGCATTTAATTCGGTTGTTGTACAAGGCAAGTTCACATGAGAGAAGAAGAGAAAGAATAGTGTTGAACTCATCCACTGATTTACGGTAATCTGGCCTGCGTCTTTCCGGGTTGACCTACATTCGTATTCCTCTCATCGCACTCTACATACCTAGCCCGCCTTATCTCTTTGATATGCAGTCCTTAGGACACTTGGTTTACCACTATTCAAACATTTTATTGACTTTAAATAGATGTTTCAACTTATTCAGTTTTTTCTCTTTCATTTCCTTTGCAACAAAAATGTCACGAACATCAACAAACCAAAGCACGAATAAAATCATAAACTGAAAAAATAATTAAAAATACATGGAAAAAGATTGTTTCGGAATAGTGAATGGTTCAAACGTAAGAAAAACAGTATAATATATTGTTACATAAAGATCGGATGTAAATGTAGAGTAGCTACCAATGTGTGCAGCTTTTAGCGAACCATTCCATTACAATACATTATATTGTAGCTGGTACACTGTATGGTACAGGAATGGTTTTCACCAAATACCCTATGGTTAGTTTTTATCCGGGTTGCGCAGCATACCCAGCCTTCACCGTACCAGTATACTACACGGTAAAAAATCTGCAAGTTCGATGTAAGGGAAAAATCCATTAACTATTCAACATCCCAATCAACATGATCAGCAATGTTTTTCCTTTGAAATCACAATGCTGTCAGTGTTGATTTCAGAACCAAAACAAACCCACCGGAGAAATTAACTGAAAACCACTTCGATTTGCACTACTGTATAAAGCAGTACGATCCAAAGTGAAAAGCTATTGGTTTGGAAATGACTGTTTTGGACATGAAAGTAAATATAGATGACAGGTGGTAGAAAGTGTTTCGCTTCGATACGCACCTCTATAACAGATGTGAAGTAGTGTAGTGGGAAAACAGATGATCGTGAAGGTCAAGGTCCTGGTATCGAATCTTGGGTGTGGTGAACACTTTTTTTTAAATTCTAGTTTTGAAATCAAAACATTATCAACTACAAATTGAAGTTAATTTCCATTTAAATTGAAGAGGCATTAAATGTTCTTTTTCGAATGACATTTAATTGATAACAAATTGATTAGGCAGTAGTGCGAATTCAAGTGCCAATCAGTTTATATCAGAGTGCAGATTTTTTACAGTGTACTGGTGTTATAAACTATATGAACGACCACTATATGAAAAGCTGGCAGCACTGCCCGAGGCGCATTATTAAAAGCACGTGATTTTAATAACACATTACCTCAACCCACATCAACACAAAAGAAAACTTCTGTATTATCAGCGCTGCTCCAATATTTCATCTGATAAAACTTTTCTTACAATTCGCTCGCTCAATTGTTTGGAAACAATCAACAAACAAACAATCGCTTTAAAATATGGCATCTGAAGTATGCAGCAGTCGAGGAATCCATGCTTTCCGAGTAACGCGCTTCCATCACTCCCCAGCTGATTGTGCTGTGTGTGAGGTGAGAGCAACAGCCTGCGTTCCATCGTTGGCAGTGGCGACGCGCTGCATGCTACCGCCCGAGGGCGTGGCTTCTCCCATCTCTTCCAACCAACACAACACTCCGTCCTCAATCGTCATTATCGGAATCGTGCCGTCGTCGTCGGTTTTCGTCATCAATCTCGGCGGATGGTTGCCCTCTGTGCAATTTTCTTCCAGGGCATGCGCGTTATCCTTTGAGCTTTGGTTTAGAAATTCCGTTGGATGCAATTTCGGCATCGGGAACGAAGGAAAAAGCCTAGAGACGAGTGTAGTTTTTCTTGTGGGGATGGTGGATGAGATTTTTTTTTTGTTATTTTTGCCTCGGTTGATTTAAAACTGTTGCAGACTCTCGGTACCGAGAAGCAGAGCAACTGGAGAGTCCGGAGAAAAATGGACATTTTTCACGTGTCCTCGCATAGCTTACCAAAGGCCGCAATATTCGCAGAGATGGGTAGGCGACGTCGATGATATGTTGGACTTTTATCCTGTTTTAGGTGGAGGTTCTCAAAAATTGCTCGTGAATGAAAACCTTGAGATTGTTCAGTGATGAGTATTGTTATTAGAATATGTCTGATGGTTGGACTATAATGTTTTGCTTCTGTATTCAGCTTTGCATTATTTGACTTTACTTTGCAATATTCTAGTTATGCTTTCCAAATTTTCTTTTTTTAATCATCTCTGCTTTTTTAAGTTTATCTTCCTCATCTTGTGTTTTTTTTATACAATAAACTATATTTTATTATTTACTTTCTTTTGCAAGTCTCATATTTTTAGATATTCCTATCAGTAAATACTTCCGTGACTGTTATGTGAATTTCTCCCTCACTTTCACCGTTAAGCCACTAGGACACTATGGCCTGACCGACCAAGCCTTCTGCTAAATCCCCACATGGCCGCGACCGGAGCAGCCAGCAGCAGCAGTTGTCCCACACTCCACATCTCATTCTCTGTGCACAAAACCTACCTAACACCCTACCAGCCCAGCATGTGAGTGATGATGCAAAATATCTTTTGTGCTGTCATTCTCACATTTGCTTTACGAGTTTTTCCTCTTTTCCACTGTGCAAAGATTTTTCAATGCCCAGCTTTTTGTTTCCCGTGCGTTCCGTTCTGCCAGTTTCAGTGACGGGTTAGCTGTTGTTGGTTGATGGCCAAACGAAGGCAAAAAACCATAGATTCTTGCCATTGGCGCGGTATCATGAACATATGGGGCATGGGTAGGCATAAGGTGGCGAAAAACTTTTACCTCAACGATGGAAGATACTATGATAGGAACGCAAGGTTTTCCACTGTCTGCCTTCAGGCATTACACTTACATTTTTGTTTTGTTACTCACTCATTATAAAAGTTTCAGCCGTGCCTGAACCCTTTTCGCTTTCAGTTATGTGAGTTGATACCTACGATAGGTCCACAAGTGGTATGGTGGTACACAAAGAAATAGCACACAAGGATACTAATTGATAAAGACGGCGGCGATGATTTCGAGTTTGGCTCCAGGTTTCAAGGTCTGGTTTGATGAGTGATATTTAGAATGTGCCAATTGATTTATCATTCAAAGTATAACGCTTTGTTATTATTTGGTCTTATTTCCTTTCTTTCAATTGTGGAATCCCAACTGGGGCAAAACATGCTTCTCAGTCATGGACTCATTAACATCTATCTACTGAGAAACTTTTTCTATCGTCCACCAATTGCTGCATATTCTTGTCGTATTCCTCGATATTCGTTTAGTAACAACATGGTACGGTATGCACACGCAATTCTTAGGCACATTAGCTTATACATATGTACATATTTTCCAGCATACCACGATGGTTGTCGGTGTTTAGCGCCGTGCCTGAAGTCGGGCCGTATGGATGGTGCTCCGACTTTCGGTTGTTCATAGCCACCACCTCAGTTTATGATGAGCCCTTCTTCTTCTTCCTTCTTCTTCATCTGTATGGCTCTACGTTCCCACTGGAACTTGGCCGGCTTCCCTTCAACTTGGTGTTCTCTGAGTACTTCCACAGTTATTAATTGCCTGCCGTTGCATGAATTAGTATATTGTGAGGCAAGCACAATGATACACTATGCCCAGGGAGTCGAGAAAATTTTCCCGACTAGAACAGGAATCGAACCTGCCGTCTCTGGATTGGCGATCCATAGCCTTAACCAGTAGGCTAACTGGAGACCCCAGTTGGTGAACCCTAGGGTGAGCCAATTCCAGTTTCATGGATCTCACCCACTCCTCCACAACTGCGATCGAGTGGACAGCAGTCAATTCCACTTCTTCAGAAGAACTGTGGGAAATCTGAAAATATTTGAAATGTCCTCACCTTCAGATATCCGAGGTTTGTTTTAGGGAGTTAATAAGGAAAGGGAGGGGGTAGTAGTAAGGGTTGAATCTAGGGGTTAGTGGGGAAGAGGAGAAGGCATGGGTTATGGGAAGCAGAGTGCATACTGTTTCGAAGGAAGATCGCAGAGGATATTTTGGGGTGTAAAGGACTGTTTAGACGGATGAATGCTAATGCTAAAGGATTGTTTAGACGGATGAAACGAAGGATCATGGAGACTGTTAACACCCTACAGGTCCGCGGAGCAAGGTGGTGTAGAGAAAAATGTTCCAGGACACCCATGAACTTTCGCGAGTAAAGGCTATAATATCTACGAGCGTAATCGATTGATTGTTGTTACATTACTGATACTGTTCAACATTCTACAGGTCTACGGAGCATTGTTCTGTAAATTAATAATTTTCAAACATGACCTCCAATTTTGATCTCCAAGAACTTCCGCGAGTAAAGGCCAGAAGATCTACAAACATAGCCAATAGTTTCTTGCTACATTACCGATGCGTTGTAACATCCCAGAGGTCCATTGAGCATAATACTGAAGAGTATACATTTCTAAAGATATGCTAGGTCTTCCATGAGCTTCCGCGAATAAAGGCCTAAGATCTACAAACGCAATCAATGGATTGTTGTTACATTTCGTAAACGTTGTAAAATGCTACAGGTTCATGAACAATTTTTCTGTAAGGAACTAATTTCCAAAGATAATCTAGGACTTACAAGAACTTCCACTAGTGAAGACCTGACGATCTACAAGCGTTATCAATGGTGTGTTGCCACATTATTGATATAGTGTAGCGTCCTACAGGACAAGGGATCATAGTTCTGTAGAGAAAGAATTTCCAAAGATGATCTAGGACCTTTAAGAACTTCCACAAGTAAAGGCCTTAAGATCTACAAGCGTAATCAATGGGTTGTTGTTACTTTTCTAATACGTTGTAACATGCTACAGGTCCATGAACCATTTTTCTGTAAGAAACTAATTTCCATAGATGTTCTAGGTCCTCCAAGAACTTCCATGAGTAAAGACCTGAAGATCTACAAGCGTTATCAATGGTTTGTTCTTACATTACTGATACAGTGTAGCGTCCTACAGAACAAGGGAGCATAGTTCTGTAGAGAAATAATTTCCAAAGATGATCTAGGACCTCTAAGAACTTCCGCTAGTAAAGGCCTTAAGATCTACAAACGCAATCAATGGATTGTTGTTACATTTCGTATACGTTGTAAAATGCTATAGGTCCATAAACCATTTTTCTGTAAGGAACAAATTTCCACAGATGTTCTAGGTCCTCCAAGAACTTCCATGAATAAAGACCTGAAGATCTACAAGCGTTATCGATGGTGTGTTGCCACACTATTGATATAGTGTAGCGTCCTACAGGACAAGGGAGCATAGTTCTGTAGAGAAATAATATCCAAAGATGATCTAGGACCTCCAAGAACTTCCGCGAGTAAAAGCCTCAAGATCTACAAGCGTAATCAATGGACTGTTGTTACATTTCGTATAACGTTGTAACATGCTACAGGTCCAGGAGCAACATTCTTCAGGTTTACCGGTTGTCAACTGCAAGTGCAATAGCTATGAACTTTGGTCAACTTCGGACTTACTATTGAGTTCTCGCATTGGTAATGAATTCTAAAGAGAGATGATTGGGTAATTTCTGATTGGCTTTGGTCGCTACGAAACATAAATGTTGCTGACTGATAAGATAGTGTTATCGATTATACACACTCAATAAGTACCTCATTATACTCCAAAAGTGAGATGCTTTGGAAACAAAACTCGAATGTCATTCGTCCGAATTCCACATACCTGAATAACAAACGCTCGAATTTCTTTCGCCCAAAAAATCACTCGCCCGAAAATAACGTTTCCCGCATAAGAAATCTCCAAATGCATTGTTGCAATACTATATCTGGAATTGCGGTCCAATTGTTTACCATAATGCAAATATTTGAAATTTTTATCCCAATGCCTGCGGCCATATAGCCGAGGCGGTAAACGCACGGGTATTCAGCATGACCATGCTGAGGGTGACGGGTTCGATTCCCGATCGGTCCAGGATCTTTTCGTAAAGGAAATTTCCTTGACTTCCTTGGGCATAGAGTATCTTCGTGCCTGCCACACGATATACACATGCAAAATGGTCATTGGCAGAGGAAGCTCTCAGTTAATAGCTGTGGAAGTGCTCATAGAACACTAAGCTGAGAAGCAGGCTTTTTCCCAGTGAGGACGTTACGCCAAGAAGAGGAGAGGAGGAGCCTGCGCATATCGTGCAGTAATAATCCGTGATTGAAAAATAACGTTTACTACATACATCACAAGCGTGATGTTACCGTCGATAGTTGTTTGTTAGGGTCTATATACGCAAGAGTACTTGGAAGACCTAAAGCCTTCTTGGAAATCAAGACTCTACAGAACTGTCTTCCATGGATCTGTAGGACGTTGCACCGCATCAGTAATGCAACAAAAGTCCATTCATCATGATTATTGATCTTACGACCTTTACTCGCGAAAGATCTTAGATTACCTAGATGTTACACGTGTTACCTAGTGATGTTACACCGTACAAGTAATGTAAAAGCATTTGATTGATTACGCTAGTAGATTCAGGCCTTTACTTGCGGTAGTTCTGGATGACCTAGAACACGTTATCGGAACCATGCGTCAAGGACCTGTAGGATGTTTCACCGCATCAGTTATGTAACAACATTTCATTTTAATACTTGTAGACCTTTAGGCTTTTACTAGCAGAAGTTATTGGATGATCTTGATTTTTTTTTTGGATATTAGCTCTTCAGTAACACTAGTTTACAGCATTTTTGAACTCGGTAAGCTGATGATCATTTTTGGCGTAGAATCATGCCCTGAGTTCGAAAACGCGAAGGAAAAAAAATACAGTAGAGCGGAAATTTTTTCGACTTTCCATACAAGGTTGACGATTTGAAATTGATTTTTGTTCTATTTTTAAGCAAATTCGCTCACTTCAATCATCTCATTCTCCGTAATCAGTGCTCCGATTGAGCTGATTTTTTTACTGTAACTCGGCTGTATGTGATATATCAAATTAACGTTGAGAAAGAATTTTTTTTCTTGTTGAAAAAAAAAATACGTTTCTTCATATAGCTACTTTATCGGCGCTGCAGTCTTGGGGAATCAATACGACTGTTTTAGATTTGTCCCGACGTTTCGACTCTGTTTCGAGTCTTCTTCAAAGTACCGTTTCTTCATATATATTTGGAAATTTTGCAAAAATTTAAGGAGATAGTCCCATAAACTTGCCAATATCTTGAATTTCATCAATCTGACACAAAACCTGTCTTCAGAACATCAGAAGGTATTATATAAATTAGTTGAACAAAACGCAAGATATCAGAAATTTTAGTAAATTCCATAATAAAAAAATGTTAAACTAGATATTGAACTAAAACTTAAAAACTGGACTACTTAAAATTTTTCGAAATCAGCACTAAATTGTGCTTAAAAAATTTTGATCGTTGGCAGAAGTTCACGAATTTCGTTTTATTTTGAAAACTAGTGTAATCAATAATGCATCAGTAATGCGACAATAACACATTGATTTTGTTTGTGGATCTTGAGGCCTTTACTCGCAGAAGTTCTTGGATGCACTAGATCATCTTTGAAAATAACTTCTCTGCAGAACCATGCTCCATGGACCTGTAGGATTTTACACCGTATTAATAATGTTAAAAAAATCCATCAATTACGCTTGTAGATATTAAACTCTACACTCGTGGAAATTCTGGATGACCTAGAACATCTCTGGAAAAAAGTTCTCTACAGAACCATGCTCCATGAACTTGTATGATGTTGTACCGAATCAGTAATATTACAATAATCTATTGCTTATGCTTGATTATGATCTTAAGGCCTTAACTCGCAGAAGTTCTTGGATGACCTAGAACATCTTTGCAAATGACATCTCCGTGTTCCATAAATCTGTATGATTTTACACCGTATCAGTAACGTCACAACAATTGATTTAATACGCTAGTAGATCTTCAGGCCTATACTCGCGAAAGTTTTTGAAATAGAATATCTTTGAAAACTATGTCTCTACAGAACTATGCTCTAAGGATCTGTAGGATGTTGCACCGTACCAGTAATGTGACTACAATCCATCCCTTACGCTTGTAGATCTTAAGGCCTTTATTCGCGGAAGTTCTTGGATGCCCTAGAATATCCTTGAAAATTACTTCTCTTCAGAACTATGCTCCATGGACCTGTAGGATGTTACACCGCATCAATAATATAGCAAAAATTAGAAGAAGACCCCGTATGTCTTGGTGACCACAAAGCACTTGTAAACAGTGCTGAAAATGTAATTTCGTCATATCTAAATTCAACCACCTACAGCTCATTTTAGGGCTGAACCTGAGAGTATGGTAATATGAAAAACTTGTGCGAGTAAATCAGTTCTACAAGAAAGTCACGAAAAACCGCTCTTTTTCGAATATTTAAGGTAAATGTCACGGACTACCTTCGAAAAATGCCGAATGATATTCACCATAAATATCAATTAGCATTTTTCGAAGACAACTGTTGCTGGGCTGCGTCACAGTGGTATAAGAGATGATTCACCTGCGTTATCTGCACTGTGACTTGCAATTGCTTCGGACGTCACGGATCGGAACTCAGGAGCGCTAATGTCTGGATAATGTCTGGAGACGGATAGGGATATCCGCAATCTTCAAGAGTTGCTGTTGAGTCGCCGGCGAATCGGGCACACAGGACGATGTCGCCAGGTAAAGGAGCTTTTGGCAGGGTATAGCGGTAGTCAGCGGTATTGGTTAACCGCGACTTTTAACAATCATCACTTTTATCGTTAATAGATGGTGGCAGGGACTTGCCCGGATACGCTTAACTCCGAGAAGACGTCCTGAATCGTTATTTCGAAGCGCTTGGTGTACCGGACCTAAAGGACGCCATAGTTAGGCGAAGAAACCTAAGCCTTTTGGAAACCGCAACGCATTACCAGTAACAGAGCTCGAAATTACCATAGTCTAGCTACTTATGTCAAGTCCGGAGAATCTTCGGAATGACACGTGATTCACGAGTCATTCCCGTGATACACACTGGTTGAACGGTGCTTACTGACTGCCCGTTTTTTCCTTGTCTCCCATCGGCCCCCCACAGGTACTCATTTTTGCAGATGTGGATGTTCGTTTTTTTGCATCCGCTAAGTTCTCGCCATCGCGATCGCTTTGCCACCCATTCTGGATTTGCATTCGGAGCGTTAGCACTTCAGCCACCCGCACCGTTTCAATAAATCGTTGGCTAGCTTACATTAGTGTCAACCTACATCACATTATTTCAAACAAAATTTCACCGTACGGTACCAATTCTTTCAGGAATTTATTACTGGAATTTCGTTAGGAGTTCCTTCCGAGATTCTTTCGTTGATTCCTTCCGAGATTTCTTTAGGACTTTCTCCCGATAGTCAGGAATATTTTCCGGCATTCCACCAGGGCAGGGATTTCTTTCACCATTACATCAAGGGTTTT
Organism: Aedes albopictus; assembly: GCF_035046485.1. NCBI lineage: Eukaryota > Metazoa > Arthropoda > Insecta > Diptera > Culicidae > Aedes > Aedes albopictus. The sequence goes on from NC_085137.1 coordinate 424,726,887, forward strand.
TTTCCGGGATTCCGTAATTGAACCCTCCCGGAATTCCAGTCGGTTTTTTTTTTTCGAGATTCCGCCTATTCACTTACATCCAGATTCCTGCAGGAATTTATCAAGAATTTTTCTTGTGTTTTCTCTCAGCATTCCTTCAGGAATTTCGTTCGGGCTTCCGGATTTATACCTTGATTCCGGGATACATTCAGGGATATCTCTCAGAATTCCTTGATTGATGCCTTCATTGCTTTTTGTTGGGTTTCCTTTAAGGACTTCTCCCAAGATCGATTTTTGGGATTCTTTCAAGGGTTCTTCCCGGTTTTATTTTTTAGATTTCTCAAGGAATTCTGTCCGACATTCTTTCATTGATTTGTCACTGGACTCCTTCTGGCTTTAGGAATTTAATCCGTTTTTCCTTTATGAATTTCTTTCCGTCATTCTTACCGTGATTCCTTCATTCCCGGGTTTTCTTTAGTAATGGTTCCTGGGATTTCTTCAGGTATTTCTCTGTATGGATCCCTCCAGCAATTCCGTCGAATATTCATACAAAGATTGTTGTTTGGACTCATCCCAGGATTCCTTCAAGGATTCTTTTTTGGGCTTCCATTAGGAATAATTTCCAGTAAGTGTAACATTCTGATCGTGCAATAACGGGAGCGGTGGAATCGCATGCATGCGCGTGGCGTCTGCAGCAAAATGTATGGGAGAATAGAAGGTCGCCTAACGTTTTCATTGATATATCATTGTTGCGGTCAATGCACACCTAAATTTTTGAATGTTTTGGGAAGCTTAGACTCAGGTTTCTAATGATGAGTTCGGATTTGAAATCGGTGGTGCGAACACAGCGAAAATCGCAATTTAATTATCAAATTCAAAATGGCGACCAAATCCAAGATGGCTGCCAAAAATTTTCAACTTCATAGAAAAGTGAAGTTTTGTATATGTTACAACATAAAATTTTGGGATATTATGCGATAAACTAAGGTGCAATTTGATGAAAAATCGTCATTTTTGTTACCTTGTCAGCCCCTTGCCAAGCGAGGGGTCCATCAATTTAATCCAACCAAAGTGGTTTTCATCCTTTTTTATCATATTCTACCAAATAAGCAAGAAAACATTGAAATCCCAGACTTTATGTAAATGGCGGCCAGGTTTCAGCGAGAATTACTCAGATGCTCCCTTGGCGATTTCTCCTGTGATTGCATTATTTTAGTTATTTCTCCCTAGATTTCTAGGGGGATCGTTTCGAGATTATTGTTTTCGTGTATAAATTACTTTCAAGATTTGTACTGAGATTTTCCTAGGGGCTCCTCTAGAGATTCTTTCATGGATTCCATCCAGATTCTTTTTAGGAATTCCTTCAGAGATTCCTTCCGGTGTTCCTTTCAGAATTTCTTCCGGAGTTTCGCACGAATTACATCCAGGGTTTTCTTCCGGATAGTTGTTATTTTTGCGATTTCTGAAGTATGTGGGGAGGGGTGGTGGAAGATGAGCCTTTGGAGAAGTATGAATGAAACTTGATAAAATATGATAGACGAAGGTGAGGCAATCAGCACCGTCTAAACAAAACTGGTAAAAAATATGAACCGGGTGATTTTATGGGTGTCTTGCGTTTTCAAAAGATAGTTTACTACTTTGACAAAGAGATCCCAACTTTTGGCCCACACGATGACTAGTTTTCCAAATTAAATAAACAATTTAAAGAACTGCAACATTTGAGGTGCTGAAAAACTGTTGGGGGCAAAACGCACCTGGAGGTAAGACAAAACGATCTCTGGCATTTACCGCTTTAAATTCTTATGCAATACCAGGTGGCTATTGCTTGAATTCCTTAGACTTGTGATGTGAAAAATTATGAACCGGATCAATTTTACGTCTAGTTATCTTGAATCTGTAGAAAGCTTCATTTTTTAAATGAAATTTACTTTTAATCAGAATAAACTTAAATAACTAGTTTACGCTGTTAAGTGAATCCCCTAAATGCCAAATATTTCGTAAATCAAATTTGATAATTTTAAGCATTTTATGGTACGTAAAATATTTGCCATACAAGTAAGACTCCAAAATTTGTATGCAAGTTCAGTACGCAACTTAAAATGCTTGAAACTTTGAATTTTGATTTGATGAAAAGAAATATTTGGCATAAACCGTTAATTTAGGTGTTAACTGACCTATTAATACAGGGGATAGACAAAATGATCGGGACAGGCAAAATTTTCACCTGTCATAAAATTTCCAATTAGCTGTAACTTTTTGAAAAGTGCATCAAATATTCTAAAATTTTCACTGTAAGTAAATCAACTAGTTGTGTATCAGTGGACAAAATGGAAATGGAAAAGATCGGGCTATAAGTTATAAGTTATAAGCATTTAAAAAAAGGTAAAATTATCCGATAGCCAACTTTGAGTTGTTATATCTCCGGATTCAATGTACCGAATGCAATGAAATTTTGTCCATTTATGACTTATATAATGAGCTCTTAAAAACGTTTGACTCAACTTGAAATCATTAACAAGAGAAAAAGTTATAGCGATTACATTAATTTTATGATTTTTTAGTATCTTTAATTGTAATGGCTCGGCAGTCTTATTAAAGAATTAAGCGAACTACAATGTTCTCGCTCCGACGTTTCGGTCCTGGTTTGGGACCTTCAGACTACAAAAATGTAAATTTAAACACCTTTATGTTTGTAAAATTGTTTTGTGTAACTTTATATGTCAAATACGAGTCCAATTATTGTTGTTAATAAATTATAGATCCCTGAATAAGGTCGCAAACCAACCGAAACGTCAGAGCGAGAACATTGTAGTTCGCCTAATTCTTTAATAAGACTGCCGAGCCATTACAATTAAAGATACCAGGTGACATCCAGTCAAAAATACCGCCTATGTTGTTACTTTCTTTTAAAACATATATGTATTCGAGACAATTAGAGGGACTAATTTATGTGGGTTGGCTCTTTTCGGTGACATAAGAAAAAGCAGCATAATTCGCGTTACGTGGGTCACCGAAAAGAGCCAACCCACATAAATTAGTAAAATTCCACGGTGATTAATCCCGATCAGTACAATTAGAGGGAATTTGAATGCACTATAATTAGTACCTTGAATTTTGAAACGATGTTGGAATTTAAGGAAATTTTGTGTTTTATTAGAAAAATAATCTAATCGTTATAATATTCTTCCGTGTTAAGAATTTTAAGTTATGTCAAAAGTTTTTGAAAGCTCATTATATAAGTCATAAATGGTCAAAATTTCATTGCATTCGGCTCATTGAATCCGGAGATATAACAGCTCAAAGTTGGCTATCGGATAATTATACTTTTTTTAGAATCTTTATATTGTTCGTGCAGTTGAAAATCGGAATTTTTGACACGCGAAAATCAATTTTTCTCCTAAACCGTGTGTCGGACGTACGTCGGGCACAGTGCGCTGGATAGAAGGCCAGGTCCGCTGTCCAGCGCACTATGTCCGACGTTAGGTTTCACGTATGGATTTTGAGAATATTCGATTGTCGGGTGTGGGAAAACTTCGGGTTTCAACCGCGACGACAATAACTTTGTGCAGAACAGTTCGATCTTTTTCCAAATTTTGTCCACTGATACTAAATAGTTGACCAACTTACAGTGAAAATTTAAAAAGGCACTTTTCGAAAAGTTACAGCTATTTGAAATTTTTTTTGAGAAGGGAAAATTTTGCTTGTCCCGATCATTTTGTCTATCCTCTGTACTTTGATAGCTTTAATTTCCATGCCTAATGGCTTTCAGTCAAAAAATCCCAAAATCACACATTTTACCCCATAAATTGAGGTATAGCTCAAACACGTGACGTGAAGTAGCAAGTCAGAGCCTGGATTCGGATTCAGCATCCCAAGATCTGTCAGAGACACATAAGTTTGCTTTTGAGACAGACCAAAAGTTAATTTTTGTTTCGCTGTGTGATTAATAAAATCCAGCACATGAAAAAATCTCATTAACCTTTCAGGACGCGCACCATCAAGCAGGTGAAACTGCACCACGCTCGCGCTGTATACGACGAGCGAGGTTTTTTGGTAGTGTTGTTCTTAAGTTAGCAATATGTTTTGATGTGTTACTTGTTTTTTTTTACAATGGCGCACGTCCTGGAGGGTTAAAATTTAAAATATCGAGTCAAAAATGACATTTTTCGTGTTTTGAACTGGAAATGTTCTTATTGAAGCACAGATTACTATCAATTAGTAAACAAAATGTAGCATAGATCATTAAAGTAAATATAACTCAAAATATTTGCATAAATCAAGTACCAATCAATCGCAGTGCTTCAAATTTGAGCTTCATAGTGCAGAATAATTGTTCAAACGATATATTGTGCGTTTTTTTACTCATGCTTTCCCATTTGTTTATTCACAGAACTTCCATCTCATAACATTGCGAAAGCGCATTCCAAAAAGGCGAATGGTATTTTCATTTTCCACAGACCTCTGGCAAAATATTTCCTCTTTCGAAGCGCCAAATGGTTTGACCCGGTTGGCTTTGAAGTTTGAAATCCATGTTATGCCCCGTCCGCATCTTTTCAGCATACCAGCCAGAACCCGTGCATAGCCGACGTTCCACCATCTAGGTATACCTATCTGATGATGACGATGATGATGAAAGGTGAAATTACTATGTTGGCTGGTTCGTGAGAACTCTCCGTTTCGAAAGGTATGCGTTTGGATTAAGCCTCGTGTTCCACAAAGAACGGAAGGTAGCAACGCACCACACTCAGCCATAGTACCGGGGAAGGACAGAAACAGGGTCCGGGGTGGCTGCAGCGGAAGGTAGATCGGGAAAGGTGCACAATTAAACCCGAGAGCACGGAAGATCCGTTTTTGATTACATTCCCATGGCACGTGCTTTTGATTAGGCGACTATTTTCATTGAAATACTTCTATCTAAATTATTATGATTGCTGCCATTTTTATCCTTCGGTTGACTCGTGTCGACATGAAACCAAACTGTAACCATTCGAATAAACTTCTTTTTCACATTCCTCAGGTTTGGTGCTTCAGAAAAGTCGGTGCAAAATGTGAACCAATAAAAAAAAATGCATGGGGTGAGATTTCGAGTTCGAGGCGCAAGGATCAAAGCGATGGAAATCCCGAGAAGCCCGATCGTGACGTGTGTCGGTGGAATGCTCAGGTGCGCGTTGTGTTGGGTGCTACTTTTCTGTCTTTAGGAAGGTACGCGGTTGAATCTCTATCGACCTGGCTGCAGGGCGGAACGTCAAAGGGCCTGGTCTGCCACCCGGTAGACGCAATCGATTCCCCGTTTATTCGTGTAAGGGTAAAGGGATGCAATAAAAGTCCTGTCGAAGAGATTTTATGCTTTATTGCGCGGTGCTTCGGAAAGCATTTGAAGGGATTTAGGGATATTGTTTCTGAAGCACATGTGTGGACGTGGAGGATTGGATAGGTGCGATTTTTGATACAGTGAAGGGATGGTTTGAAGACATGAGAGTTGCAGTTTTTCAGAGATCAGCTACTAGTATTTTTTTTTCATTTTTATATTTACAAACTGCTTTGAATCAACTCAATAAAATGAAAGCATTGATGAAAAACTCTGGTAAAACATTTCAGCGAAAGCCGGGTGAAATATGGTGAAACTTTTGAATCAACTACGATTTCCCTTGGTTTTCTTTGTAACGAAACCATGAAATCACTGAGCTTGTTTCTCAGTTTAGTGTTCTATGAGAACTTCCACAGTTAAAAACATTGAATTTCCGTTCTCGCACAAACTTAAAATCCATCTCTAAATATATAATCCACTCCTGTACAGCCATCCCCTCCAACTTTGCCCACTTGTCGTTCCCGGGACACAACGGATCCATTTTGAGCCTCTTGAAACAGCTTGTCTATAGCATTTTTCCTGTGCGCTTGATTGGCAGCATAAGAGAGATTGTTTCACCGTCGTCGTTGACATTGGCAACATCCAACCTGCGTTGGTTGTTGTTGGTAAGCTCCGTGCAATTCAAGCCGCCGCCGCACTCGAGGAAAACTCTTCGGTATTTTCCCCACATTGGATATCTTCCTACCGGAAAAGAGTTTCAATACCCATATCCCATGACAACGCTGAAGCAATACCACCAGCAATGGCACTTCAGTACCGCCCTCACACAGATAATGGCTGGGGATCCGAAGGATGGATTTGACAACTTCACGTTTACCCATAGCTCCACAGAATATAAATTTTTCAGAAAATTAATTTCTACTTTCATTTTTTTTCACCTCTTGTTTAAAAAAAAAAAAAAACGCCAGGAAAGAAAAACATGCCAATAATGGCTATGAGACAATAAAGTACTATCTCAAGCATGAACTAACCAATTGCTTTCTTGGTTAGTAGGAAGTGCAGAAGTGTTTACTCATAGAAGTAGAGACAGATATAGATCATTTATTGCAACGTTATATACACTGTGATGCAGTGTATCGAACAAAAGTTGATTTTCATACAAAATGGCCAACTTTGAGATTCTGTAACTTTTATTTGTCTTTGTAGATTGAGCTCAAATTTTGACATGGAATTACAAATATGCTAAATGTTACGTTCTTGGCAACCGACTGGACTTATGTTGATCGGATGAATTTGGCACTCTCAGTCTTGGAAATCTACCGATTTATTTTGTTCTACCCGACGTTTCGGCCATGGCATGTGACCTTTTTCAAGGAAAGACCCATTTTTCCCTTGAAAAAAGCCACATCACATGGCCGAAACGTCGGGCAGAATAAAATATATCGTTTGATTTTCAAGACTGAGAGTGCCAAATTCTTCCAAGGTAAATGTTCCGTATACAACGTACAATCACAAGTCTGAGCGTGACAAACAGCCTTGATTTTCTACAGTCGTCCAATGGCCACACATTGGGCAAAATCATTACAAAAGGCGAAAAAAAAATAACTTTCTAAATACAAGACCCTATATGACCACCAATAGCCCATTCGAAAGAAAAGTTTCGCTAGAATTGATTAATGACTGATTAGTGCACGGGAAACTGCTCTGAAGTGAGTTATAGATCCCGTTTTACCCCAGTCCACCTAAAAATTTAAGTTTTCCGTCATTTTACATACATGCCAATGATTTTAGTGAATATTTCGCAAGGATCTCATTACCCCAAATCCATTGAGTAACGTTACACACTAATGTATATTGCATAGACATTTTGATTAGTTACACGTAAGCGTGTATTCAGCTTTTATAGCATCAATAATTATAATCAGCAGAAAACTGGCAGCACTGCTGCCTGAAGACTCTTGTCAATAAACAAGCCTGAAGAAGGTCTCTTTTAATCTGTGCAATCGAACAAGTAGGACGTACTTCATTTCACTCCGCGTAAACGTACAAGAAGTTTACCCCCGTATGAGTTGTTCCGGTCACTTTTTATTCGTGAAAACTTTAGGTCGGTCTGGTTCCTCCGGAAGCCCAACTAATTAGTTGGAAGTGATTAACAAACTTAATACACACAAGACGTTATTAAAATGTTTGAATTTTAGTGTATTACGGGGTCAAGTAGGCAGAGGAGTATTTTCTAGGTAAATTTTAATTAATATTTTGTTTTAAAGAATTTTCACTAATCATCTTTGAAAAAATAATCGAATACACAATGAATATTTCTGAAAAAAAAAACTATTTTTTGCGACGTTGATACCAAAGTATGTATTGGTAATTCTTGAATTTTCACGAAAACAAGTGTGAGTAATTCTCCATAAAATATCACCGATTCCAAACACTCCCAAACAATGGCGATAGCTTACATACTTCAAAAAGATCCAAAATATTGTTTGCCCTTAGCCTCATAGACGGGGGATGATGGCAGCATATAGTTTTAGAGTTCAGTTTGCCCCAACATCCCAATTTTTTGTATTATTTTTTTTAAGTTAACCATCCTTTTGCATCACGTTGGCAGCAGCTCGCTGACGTAGTGTACGGTTAGGGTAAAAAATGACCCTAACGCCAAAGGAGGATTAAAAGAGCTTTGAATTGAAACATCGTTACATGTTATGAGTGAGTATTGACGAAGAGCTAGCTAGTAGTATTTTAGCATTCTAAAGAATTTGGAAAGTTAGGGTATCATGGGGTTAAATAAATAAAAAAACAATCCAAAATGTTGAAAGCCCATATGAGATGACCAATTGCTTGTTTGAAGAAAATCCATAAGAATTATTAAATGGATGACTCATGTATGTACTATTACATATTTAGTTGTGTATAATCCTTATATCACTTCTTTTTATTAAATAACACTTCAAAATCATTGATGTTACCCGAAGAGTAAAAGACAGCAAATTACGACTCATTATTATGTCACCCGTCGTTGTAGAATTATGCCAAAGCAGAATATCATAATCCCCACGATGTTTGCAAATGAACTACGATATCTTCTGTGAACATTTGGTGCAATCAAAGCAAAATTTTACTAATTTTTTAAAGGAAATTTTGTTATCGAAAGAAAAATATGATTAGACCGTATTTTCCTAAAAGTGCTGCCTAACTTCTAAGCTCCATGGTACGGCACCTTCAAATAATCTGTCCAAATTTGTCGGCAAAATGTTCCAACGATCGCTGGTAACTTACCTTACCGATCAGGCTAAGGCCGGGGTGGCCTCTGCTGTACATAGTAGCCGTCTCCATTCCACTCGGTCCATGGCTGTTTGTCTCCAGTTCCGCACTCTGCGTAAGGTCCGCAGATCGTCCACCACTTGGTCGACCCACCTAGCTCGCTGCGTTCCACGTCTTCTTGTACCGGTCGGATGACTCTCGAGAACCATTTTAGTCGGGTTGCTATCCGACATCCTGATGACGTGACCCGCCCACCGTAGCCTCCCGATTTTCGCGGTATGGACGATGGTTGGTTCTCTCAGCAGCTGATGCAGCTCGTGGTTCATTCGCCTTCTCCAAGTCCCGTCTTCCATCTGCACTCCGCCTTAGATGATACGCAACACCTTCCGTTCAAAAATTCCAAGGGCGCGTTTATCCTCTGCACGTAGGGTCCATGTTTCGTGCCCATAGAAAACGACCGGTCTAATCAGCGTTTTGTAGATAGTTAATTCAAAGGGACGAATGACCTTCGGGTTAAAGTCCCTCGAACCCAACAAAAGAAAAGATAGTTAACATCGTGCTATGGCGAACTTTATTCGATCGTAGAGTTCTGCGGAGTCCAAAGTTAGCACGAATTCCTGCCACAATGCGCCTCTGAATTTCTCTGCTGATGTCGTTGTCGGCGGTCACCAGTGAGCTCAAGTACACGAATTCTTCAACCGCCTCGATTTCATCACCGTCAATAAAAATTCGGGGTTGCGGGCACGGTGATTCCTCCCTGGAGCCCTTTGCATCATGTACTTTGTCTTCGACACATTAATGACTAATCCGATTTGTCTGGCTTCACTCTTTAGTCGGATGTACGTTTCCGTCATCGTCTCAAATTTACGAGCTATTATATCAATATCATCAGCGAAACCAAGCAGCTGAACGGACTTCGTGAAAATCGTCCCACTCGTGTTTATCCCCGCTCTCCTTATTACACCCTCTGAAGCAATGTTGAACAGCAAGCACGAAAGACCATCACCTTGCCGTAACCCTCTGCGAGATTCGAAGGGACTCGAGAGTGTCCCTGATACTCGAACTACGCACATCACTCGATCCATCGTCGCCTTGATCAATCGTATCAGTTTATCCGGGAATCCGTATTCGTGCATAATCTGCCATAGCTGTTCTCGATCGATTGTATCATACGCCGATTTGAAATCGATGAACAAGTGATATGTGGGCACGTTGTATTCACGGCATTTCTGCAGCACCTGGCAAATGGCGAACATCTGATCCGTTGTAGCGCGTTCACCCATGAATCCAGCCTGATATTTCCCCACGAACTCTCTTGCAATCGGTGATAGACGGTGGCATAAAATTTGAGAGAGTATCTTGTAGGCAGCGCTCAGTAGTGTGATCGCGCGGTAGTTCCCGCAATCCAACTTGTCGCCCTTTTTGTAGATGGTACACACGATACCTTCCATCCATTCCTCCGGTAATACTTCCTCCTCCCAAATCTTGGTAATGACCCAGTGTAGTGCTCTCACCAGTGCTTCTCCACCGTATTGTAGAAGCTCGCTTGGTAGTTGATCTGCCCCAGCGGCTTTGTTATTTTTCAACCGGCCAACCTCCTCCTCAATCTCTTGGAGGTCAGGGGCCGGAAGTCTTTCGTCCTGTGCACATACTCCTAGATCTGTTACCACGACACCTTCGATACTTGCAACGTTGCCATTGAGGTGCTCATCGTAATGATGCCGTCACCTCTCGACCATCTCACGCTTGCTCGTGAGAATATTCCCGTGATTATCTCGGCACATGTCGGCTTGTGGCACAACGCCTATGCGCGAGCGGTTCAGCTTCTCGTAGAACTTTCGTGTCCTTAGCGCGGTACAGTTCTTCCATGGCTTAGCAATCTCGTTCTTCCTGCTGGCGCTTCTTTATCCGGAAGAATGAGTTCTGCCTGTTCCGCGCCTGTCTGTAACGTGCTTTATTCGCTCTCGTACAGTGTTGCAGAATTGTCGCCCATGCACTATGGGCCAGAAATCAAAATTTCGCGACAAAATTCAAAAAAGTTGTTTTTTTTTAGATAAATCTATTTTTAATGTGTATGATTGTTTGGGCTATGTTTGATTGTATGCCGACTGATTTTTTTTTTGATTTGTAACAAAATTCTAGCGTTTAGTATCATACAGGCGTATCTACAATGATCGATTTCTCTTCATCGATTTTCTCTTCGGATTATCCCGGGAAATACGGCCAATATTCTGATGATCTCTTGGTGTGTTTCGGAGAAGAAGGACTAGGACTAGCATCCAAAACAACAAAAACAACCGAACATGATTTGCCGGTCAAGTTATTAACCAAAGAGAAAATCGATGAAGAGAAATCGATCATTGTAGATTCGCCCGTATGATACTGAGCGCGAGAATTGTATCGTTTTTTGAATGGAGAAACTTCTTGTAAGCGAAAATTCTCAATTTTAACCAATATTAAGAAAAAATGTAATTTGTGGTGAACAATGTGCCCAACAAATATAACGCCTACATTTCCCAACAGCGGGTCTCCAGTTAGCTTAGTGGTTGGGGCTTTGGATCGCCAATCTGGAATCAGCGGGTTTGATACCCAGTTCCGGCCGGGAAAAATTTCTCGACTCCCTGGGCATAGTGTATCATTGTACTTGCCTCACAATATACAAATTCATGCAATGGCAGGCAAAGAAAGCCCTTCAATTTATAACTGTGGAAGTGCTCAAAGAACACTAAGTTGAAGCGAGGAAGGCCAAATCCCAGTGGGGATGTTGAGCCATAAAGAAAAAGATAAAGATTTCCAGTAAATTTAGTATATTTTGCATATTTGATGCACAAATTGCGATATCTTTAAGTTTAAATTAAACTTTTACAATATTTACTCAAATTTTATGGTTTATTTGCCAATTTGTTCAAAAAGTAGTAGTATTCGACCATATTCGACATGCAACTGGTCTAGGAAGCTAGTTAACCCTCTTCTTTTTCGGATGCTACCGGACTTTTTTTGCGGGAGTTTGCGGGAAACCAAGATAGAGTGATTTTAGTGCATGCGTTAATTTTACAAAACTATGTTTTACGCTGTGCTTCAATAACCATCTACACTAAGATCCATTTTTGCCATTGCGACGCAATCTCTTTATGACTTGCGAAACAATACGCAACAAAGGTTTCGTTTCAGGTAAGACTGTGATTGTAGGTGTTTAAATCAATACCACACACTTACTCAAAGTGCAAAGTTTCGGTACATCAATTGACCACACGAATTTATGATTTTTAATAAGCTCAATTTATGTATACAGGGATAAGTTTACGATGAAAAAATCCGCTGCTCCGGTGTTTCAGATGTCCGGCATTTGGCCGAATGTTGCTTGGCCGAATTATGTTCAAAATAGTTCAGAGACCCCTTTTCACATTCTAGCTTCCAATTTGATCATCATTAATTGTTCCTTTTTCCTTCCTCCAATCATTGATTATTCTTTCTAGTTGCACAATTCAGGGGTTAGTTGGCGTTGAAACTGTCAATATTTTATCAGAGAATTTTCCTCCTTTTAATCATAGGCGATTATTTTGAGTTATATTGACAAAGAGAACAGTGGCACGATCGTTTCTTCTTCAGCCAAACGGCATTCAGCCAAATGGCGTTCGGCTAAGCGGCAATCATCCAAATGACAGTCGGCCAAATGACTCGGAGCCGGTATTTGAACAATAAATAAATTACGCTCGCTCTTCGTACATATGTGCGAGTGGGATGGATATATTTGCGATAAAGAGAAATATTTAATTTTCCTTGAAATATTCAAAATGCCGTGTCATTGATTGGCTCGGTAGCTAAGTCGGTAAAGCACTTGTGCAGCATATAAGGGTCGTGAGTTAAAATTTCACTTGAGCTGTGGATTTGGTCCTAATTTCATTAATAATGTATCCATCTGTATGTACGTTGGATTAATTTTAGTTTTTTACTGATCACACGGATTGATATACTTTGCACATTGAGTAAGTGTGTGGTCTTGATTTAAAAGCTTATAATCACATTTATATCTGAATCTGGTAGTTGTCTGTTGCTATGAATATTGTTTCGCAAGTAATAAAGTCATTGTGTTGTAATGGCAAGAGTAGATGATTATTGAAGCCCAGCGTGAAATATTGAAAAATTAAAGCAAGCACTAAAATCACTCTAACTTGGTTTCCCGCAAACTCCCGCAAAAAAGTCCGGAAGCATTCGAAAAAGAAGAGTGTCAACTAGCTTCCTAGACCAGTTGCATGTCGAATACGGTCGAATACTTCTACTTTTGGAACACATTGGCAAATAAACCGTAAAATTTGAGTAAATATTGCAAAATTTTCTTTTTAAGCTTAAAAGCATCGCAATTTGTGCACCAAATATGCAAAATATACTATATTTACTTTTCGGAAATGTATGCGTTTTACTTGTTGGGCACATTTTTCACCAAAAATAACATTATTCTAAATATAGGTTAAAATCAAGAATTTCCGCTTATAAGAAGTTTCTCCATACAAAAAACGATACAATTTTGTTACAAATCGAAAAAATCAGTCGGTATACAATCAAACATAGCCCAAATAATCATACAAATATGAAAATTGATTGATCTTAGAAAACAACTTTTTTGACTTTTGTCGCGAAATTTTGATTTCTGGCCCATAGTGCCATGCTGTATTCTTCTAGTTTTTCAACTGTTCACATTCGACGTCGTACCAGTCGTTTCTGTGATTCGGAGTCGCGTAGCCTAGTGCTGTAGCCGAGGTACTACCTATGGCGGATCGGATGTCCCTCCAGCCATCTTCAAGAGTAGCTGCGCCAAGCTGCTCTTCCGTTTGTAGGGCAACTGCTAACTGCTGCGCGTAGTCTTGAGCCACTTCTACGTTACGCAGCTGCTCGATGTTGAGCCGCGGCGTTCGACTTCGACGCATGCATGGTGATAACTGTCGAAAGTTTTGAGCGCATGCATACAGCGACTAAGTAGTGATCCGAATCTATATTCGCACTGCGGTATGTGCGGACATTTATTATATCCGAGAAGAATTTACCGTCGATTAGAACCTTGTCAATTTGGTTTCTGTTCGATGGTCGGGTGATCTCCAGGTTGCTTTGTGGATATCTTTGCGGGGGAAGAAGGTGCTTCGGACTACCATACCACTGGAGGCTGCAAAGTTTACGCATCGCTGGCCGTTATCATTCGATCACCGGTCTGCACATTTCCTCCCTTCCTACCTGCGCGTTCATGTCGCCGACAACGATTTTCACGTCACGCGGCGAGATACCATCGTATGTTTGCTCTAACTGAGCGTAGAACGATTCTTGCCCGTCATCAGGTCTCCCTTCGTGTGGGCAGTGGACGTTGATGATGCTGTAGTTGAAGAAACGGCCCTTAACTCTTAACATGCACATCCTTGCGTTGATCGGCTGCCACCTGATCACACGTTGTCGCATCTTGCCCAACACTATAAATCCTGTTCCCAGTTCATTGGTGGTGCCACAGCTTTGGTAGAAGGTAGCCGCTCGATGCCCGTTTTTCCACACTTTCTGTCCAGTCCAACAAAGTTCCTGCAACGCCAAGATGTCGAAGTTACGGGGATGTAGTTCGTCGTAAATTATCCTGTCACATCCTGCGAAACCTAGTGACTTGCAATTCCATGTTTCAAGTTTTTTATCGTAGTCCTTATTTCGTCGCGTGGGTCTTTGTCGATTGTATGGAGTCGTATTTTCTCCTATGTTATTCGCAATGGGGATTTTTACGGGTGGCTTATTGGGCCTACGCCAACACTTCTGTCTCGCCGGAGAGCCATCGTGCCAGTTCTGTTTAACGTCCCAATCAACACTGGGACGACCACGCTGATGGGGCTACCACCTTGGATCTAGCTGGGCGTGGTGCAGCGTTTCTTATTTAGCCGCTGGATGCCAGAACAGACGCTGTTTGAGCCGCACCTCCTTGGTGAACAGACGCTCGGGTCGTACCTCCTCAATCTAGCTGAAGTCAGAAGGACAACAGTGCCCAGGCTGCACTACCAGCTAAGCAGACAACTCTTGGCTGGCGGTCTTTGTCATCGCTTGACCCGTGGAAGCATGAGGTAGGAACTTGTGAGGACCAGAGCTATATTGGACGCTCTCCTTATCGACTCACCGTTTTGCAGCCCAGAGAGCCGGAGTGAACATGCTTATGCAAAATTAGTGATGTTTCAGTACACTGATATTTTACCTTACTGAAAAAACTGCTGAAATACCCTATTTTTAACATAAAATAAGCAATGAATCAAAATTCAAAGCGATGACATATATTTTTTTTGGTCCTAAATTATTCGTAGAATTATACCGGATATTTTTGATGATCAATGAAAATATGCTCATTACACTCTTATTTTGTTTTACTCGGAAATCTACAAAAAAATCATATTTTTTACTCAAAATAGGGTAATTGTTCCCTTCGTTGTGGTAGTACCTAATGTTGCGGTAGTGGCAATTGAGCACTTTTTCGACTGAAATGTTACCAAAAGGCATTTTTAATAGATGTATTATGCTTAAATTATGAGATTGCACCATTTATGTGCTTAAGATTTGCCCAAAAACCTATTTAAAAAAAATATTTTCCTTAAATTTTTTGCTGCTGTGTTCCTATTGTTGCGGTAGTGTTCCTAATGTTGCGGTATCCCATATGATTTCAATGGGATACCGCAACAATAGGAACCGAAATTAAATTTTACCTCCATAATAGGAACAGTGTGCCTAATGTTGTGGTAAGCGATTTATGATCGAAAACAGAGAGAAACGATAGTTTTTATATTTTTTCAAGCAAATTTGGATAGAAAACTACCAACTAACGTTTTGTAACGTTTCATTAGATGGTACGATCATTGTTTTTAAAATGAATTTACCTTAATACCACAACGATGGGCACACTTACCCTAGTCAACAAAACTAAATTGAATTGTTTTTTAGCCTTGAAATGTTTGTAGCAGTTTGGGGGATATAATATTGGCAGTTTCAACGCCAACTAATCCTTGAACTAAAACTAGAAAGAATAGCCTGTGCTGGCTAGAATGACAGAAAGTTTGTCTGAATTCTTTGGAAGTTAAATGCTTTTGTTCGTACAGTGCATGTTCCTTGATTTTTTCATACACAATTAACGTTGAACAACTCTTTATTACAATCATAGGCATATTTAAACACTTGAAAGCAGTTTTTCTCGTTCAAAACTATCGTGTTTGCAATGATAATGTGTTCACTCTGTTCTATATGAGGAATGAAATACAGTAAATACATTTTCAAAAATCGACCAATGCCTTCCCTTTAAATAATAGCCAATAGATTTAGCACTCGATTTTTTTTGGATCAATCCATTCTGATTTAAAATTATAGTGTAACATAAATGGACACATATTCTCCAGATATCATTCACCTATTTCGACAAATCGACCTTGAACCATTCTAAATTGAGACATCATCAACAAAACGGTCCCAAGTGTCCAGACAGCAACCATCATGGCACCAGTCGACCAACATTCGGCCATATCTGATTTCCACACGCCCATACATACATATATGTGGAGCTCGAGATGTTGATATTTTTAAATTATTGCTTGTTTCCTTTCGTATTTGCTGGACTAATAATTTCCGACGTGTGAAATATAGCACACGGCTGCTGGATTTAATACCCCTTAGCCGTTTCTCTGGACCAAAACAGTATCACTGAAACATGTAACGGACCGAACGGAGACCGAACCCATCATCATCAACATCATCGGGTCCCTTTTTTCAGTTTATTAAATCGGAAATTTCCTATGATTTTTGTTTGTTCCTTATTCGTCACAGCACGGCTCAGTGGATTTTGACTTTAATTTGGGCGTTGAAAAATCGGTTCTACCGAATAGAGCAGAGCTCGCCGCGCGTTGTTCTCGGAAACAGCCCTGCACCGGAGTGCCAGCACCAGCAGCAGCACAACTCGCGAAATTCAAATTATCATCAATTATCACCATTAAAATAATATTGAAAATTTCCCATCGATGAGCAATACCGATGGGACAACGGTTGGCGGTGGCAGTGGAGTAAAATTCGGCACTTTAACCTTCGAAAAGCTTCGCGCCGCGCACTTTTCAGATAAGTTGTTCCAGCATCCAGCCAGTCAGCATGTGCGATGATTATCGTCAGGTGGGGCGACTATTTATTATATGTGTGCCTGAATGGGCCTGCCTGGTGCGGCTTGTTCACGCTCAATTGTGCGAGTAATTGCGCTTTCAAGTTGGCTCGGTGTCCCCGCTTGAAGCGCGTGGAGCATGTCTTGAACAGATGATAGCGCGGAGATACCTTTCCGCTAATAATGGGTGCTCGTTAGACTGTTGCGTGATGAGATATTGAACATTCATGAATACTTCGTTAAAAAATGGAAACTTGGTTTTGCAGTGTTTTCCATGAAATAATGAAAGGTTATTTCGATTTGCTACATCCGGTTCGTCGCACTGTCTAGATGGTCCTTCAAGAGGTTCTCGTCCTTATACCGGCACATGCCAGCTCGTGGCATGGATTCGCTGCGAAACACCGTTGAGCTTCCGGTAAAATTTCCGATATACTGAAGGACCGCGGGTTCGGAATCGTAGTGCTACAGGAGGTGTGTTGGACTGAATATATGGTGCGAAAGTTTAGAGGTAATCATACCATCTACCAGAGTTGCGGCAACCTACGTGACGTGAGCTGGGAATAGCTTTGATAGTGGCCAATCGATGAAAGAATGTGCAGGTTGAGGATCAAGGGCAGATTCTTCAACATCAGCATAATAAACGTTCTCAGTCCTCACTCCGGAAGCACTGATGATGATAAAGACGCCTTTTAGGCGCAGCTCGAGCGCGAGTTCGACCGCTCCCCAAGCCACGACGTGAAAATCATCATAGGCGACCTAAACGCTCAGATAGGCTAGAAGGAGGAATTCAAACCGACGATTGTAAAGTTCGGCACGGTAAAGGCTGGGTATGCTGCGCAATTCAGATTCCATTGTGATCCACTAGCCTCTGCCCAGCAACTCCTATCCTCCACGCGGTACCGGCCGGAAACTAGGAGCAACCTTAGGGAAGATCGGGTAACCAACCCCGGTGGGAACTTTGGTCGTAGGCTGACAGGGAAGGGGGGGGGGGGTGTTTGCTTCGGTAAACCTGAGCGTCTGTTCTCTAGGAGGAGCGGCTCACAACAGCGTCTGATCCCCATGTTAGGGGCGGCTGATCTACGTCCGAGTGCCAGGGAAGGACTCTAAGCTCAACTGTGCACTATGGTCCTCCGGAATGTAGGGGGTTGGTGTCATGCTCTACGAGCCAGCCATAAAAAACCATTGTAACGGAAAATCAGCAGCAGAATAATACGAACCGAGACCAACGGCAACGACCCCAGCGAACAAAAAGGACTTGCGATTGGAAACTCGGTACGTGGAACTGCCGATCTCTCAACTTCATTGGGAGCACCCGCATACTCGCCGATCTACTGAAGGACCGCGGGTTCGGCATCGTAGCGCTGCAGGAGGTGTGTTGGACAGGATCCATGGTGCGAACGTTTAGAGGTAATCATACCATCTACCAGAGCTGCGGGAACACACGCGAGCTGGGAACAGCTTTCATCGTGATGGGTGATATGCATAGAGACGCGTGATCGGTTGGTGGCCATTCGTAGCACCTTTTTCCAATACAGCCTCCCTTATCGTTACACCTGGAGATCACCACAGCAGACGGAATCTCAAATCGACCACGTTCTGATTGACGGACGGCACTTCTCCGACATTATCGACGTCAGGACCTATCGTGGCGCCAACATCGACTCCGACCACTATCTGGTGATGGTCAAACTGCGCCTAAAACTCTCCGTCATCAGCAATGTACGATCATACGCGCAGAATCTCGAGGCCGCGTTGCCAGACGAGGGCGAGCTCGATGAGGCCCCTCTAGAGGACTGCTGGAGTACAGTGAAAGCAGCCATCAACGATGCAGCCGAGAGCACCATCGGGTACGTGGAAAGGAATCGACGGAACGAATGGTTCGACGAAGAATGCAGTACGATTTAAGAAGAATGCAGCGAGGGCGGTAATGCTGCAGCAAGGGGCTCGACAGAACGTGGAACGTTATAAACAGAAGCGGAAACAGCAGACCCACCTCTTTCGGGAGAAAAAGCGCCGCCTGGAAGAAGAGTATGAAGAAATGGAACTGCTGTGCCGTTCCCAAGAAACACGAAAGTTCTATCAGAAGCTCAACGCATCCCGCAACGGCTTCGTACCGCGAGCCGAAATATGCAGGGATAAAGACGGAGGCCTCTTGACGGACGGACGTGAGGTGATCGAAAGGTGGAAGCAGCACTTCAATCAGCACCTGAACGGCGTGGAAAATGTAGGCACGGGAGCCCACGGCAACGGAAGAAACGACGACGCCAGTGCAGCGGAGGACGGAAATGAACCAACTCCCATGCTGAGGGAAGTTAAGGATGCCATTCACCAGCTCAAAACCAACAAAGCAGCTGGTAAGGATGGTTTCGCAGCTGAACTCATCAAGATGGGCCCAGAAAAGTTGGCCACCTGTCTGCATCGGCTGATAGTCATCTGGGATCTGGGAAACCGAACAGCTACCGGAGGAAGGAAGGAAGGGATAATCTGCCCCATTCACAAGAAAGACGACCATTTGGAATGTGAGAACTTCATGGCGATCACTATTTTGAATGCTGCCTACAAAGTGCTATCCCAGATCATCTTCCATCGTCTGTCACCTAAAACAAATGAGTTCGTGGGAAGTTATCAAGCCGGCTTCATCGACGGCCGGTCGACAACGGTATCAGGTATCAGAAGGCCGGCTCCAGAGGCACGTTATCCTCCATTTGGGACATTTGTGCCATCGCCAAAATAACAGCCTATTTCATCATCTACCTGAGGGAAAAGGAAGGAAGTGAGGATGGGGATGGGGATAGGGACAGGTAGGGAAATAGGAAAAATATCCTGGAAGAGGGTACTAACGCACAAGCGTACCACAATGGGTTCAAACAGCGCCCTGAAAAGGGCACTGTAATAACGCATAAAGCGAAAGAGAGCCTAAAGCTCTTTACCACAGCGGAAATATCACCACAACAGAATATCCTGAAGATTCAGGTTTCTGAAGTCAGTTTTACTTAATAAGTGTTTACCGAATACTCGGAAACGCAGTTGCGCGAAAAGTGGACAGTTACATATCAAATGATATGAAGTTCCATAATCGGATTCACAGCTATCACAGGCAAATGAATCAGCTTGCTGAATATTCGCCATGTGATAGCTGAGTCGACAGTGGCCAGTCAATGCTTTGACCAGCATGCTGCAATTCTGCTTAGACAGATTAGTTAGATACTTCGCCACCCGTAGAGATGGCTCAGCACTATACAATTTGGTTTGACGACATGACTCCAAACTATTCCAATATTGTCTGTGTTGAGTGACAGCCCAGGTGTGAATCTGAAGCTTAATCCAACACTTCGATATCGGAATAGCTGGCTCAGGGCCAATGAAGTCATGTGATGCTCCAGAGCGAGCTAACTCATCAGCCAATTCATTTCCAGCGATGGAAGAATGACCAGGTACCCATACAAGGTGAACAGCGTTTGCTGAATTCAGCTCCTCGATTTGAGTTCGACAAGCGATAACTATCTTCGACCTGGAGTTGGCCGAAGCAAGTGCTTTAATAGCAGCCTGGCTATCTGAACAGAAGTATATTACTTTGCCCATTACGTGCTGCTGAAGTGCTGATTGCACTCCGCACATAAGAGCAAAGATTTCGGCCTGAAAAACGGTGCAGTGTCTACCAAGTGAGTAAGACTGATACAGCCTTAGCTCACGAGAATAAACACCAGCACCTGCTCGACCTTCGAGAAGGGAGCCATCAGTGTAACATACGATGCCGTCTGAAATACTTCTTTCCAGATAACCAGATGTCCACTCTTCCCGGGAAGGGAATTTCGTGGAAAATGTCCTATATGGAAAATTACAAGCAATTGTAAGATCACTTGGAGCAAGGACAATTTTGTCCCAATTCACTAAAAGTGGAAACAACGAGGTGTGTGTTGATGTGCGGTTCACAGGAGTTTCCTCTAGTAGACCGAGTACCCGTAACCGGTAAGTGCAAGAAAGGGCTTCTTGTTTGAGATGAATGTGTAGTGGGGCAACGTCAAAGAGAACTTCTAGCGCTGCCGTAGGAGTTGAAGAGAACGCTCCAGACATCGCCATTAAGCACATCCTTTGGAGATGGCCTAATTTCGATTGGACCGTTCTCACTTCACCCTTTTGCCACCACACAAGACATCCATAAGCCAATATTGGCCGAACCACAGTTGTGTAAATCCATTTGATATACTTGGGTTTTAGACCCCAAGTTGTACCAAAAGTACGCCGGCATTGCCCGAAGGCCATACAAGCTTTCTTGATTCTGAACTCAATGTGAGGTGTCCAGGAAAGCTTGGAATCAAGAATGACTCCAACGTACTTTACCTGTTCAGTCACATCGATCTCAGAATCAAAGAGACGCAAAGGTCGAACGCCATTACGGTTTCGCCTTTCCGTGAAAAGAACAATAGATGTTTTACTCGGATTAACCGAAAGGCCATATTGGCGACACCAACCCTCAACTACCTGAAGGGCGTTTTGCATCAGGTCGAAAAGGGTGCTGATGTACATACCAACTAACAATGTTAGGTAGTCGTCGGCAAAACCATAAGTAGGAAAACCGCTATTATTGAGTTGCCTCAATAGCGTATCTGCTACGAGATTCCACAAAAGCGGTGATAAGACTCCCCCTTGAGGGCATCCACAAACACTCAATTTCCTAATCCCTGCTAGACGCAATGTCGAGAAGAGATATCGGTTTTTGAGCATTTGGTGAATCCAATTGGAAATCATTGGAGATATACCATGACTCCGTGCGGCTTCCAATATGGCATCGAAAGGCACGTTGTCAAAGGCACCCTCGATATCTAAGAAAACACCCAAACAAGATTGCTTTTGAGCGAATGCTTTCTCGATATCGTAAACAACCTTGTGTAAAAGAGTGACAGTGGACTTACCAGATTGGTAGGCATGTTGGTTCACATGAAGAGGCACGTTGGCCAGATGAACATCACGGATGTGATGATCCACAATGCGTTCTAAGTATTTCAGAAGAAAAGAGGTCAAACTGATAGGTCTGAAACTCTTTGCTTCTTCATACGACGCACGACCCACTTTCGGAATAAACTTTACAGTAATATCCCTCCAGGATTTGGGAATATACCCTGTAGCAAAACTGCAAACAAGTAGTTTTTTCAAAACATGTTTGAAATAATCAAATCCCTTCTGAAGCAAAATAGGATAAATCCCATCTGCCCCAGGAGATTTGAAAGGAGCAAAGCTATTAAGAGCCCACTCAATCGATTCGATAGTTACAATACTCCGAGCCGAAGCTAAAGAATCATAACTACAAGAAAAGACATCAGGATCATCCGAAGATGTAATATCCACACATCCAGGGAAGTGTGTGCTGAATAAGCATTCCAGAACTTCCTCATCAGAGGAAGTCAGATCGCCATTTGGCAAACGAAGTTCGTTCACCCGGAAATCCTTAGATTTCGCAAGGATTTTGTTTAACCGACTGACTTCACTCAAGCTGGAAACATTTGTACAAAGGTTTTTCCAGCCGGATCGTTCAGCAGACCGGAGAGCTTTCCTGTAGGCCTTGCGAGCCGACCTGAAAGCCTCCGAACCAGCCGAACGTCGTCTGTTCCAACACTTTCTACATTGTTTCCTGAGTTTCGCCAGATCAGAGTTCCACCAAGGGGTTCCTCTTGTGATCTTCACAGACCGTAGAGGGCATGCTTCTTCAAAAGCTTCCATGATGAAGGTCGTTGTAGTATCAACGGCATCATCTAAATCACTTGGAGTGTCAATGGATGGTGAATATCCATGAAATTTGGCTGCAACCAAATCAGTATAAAGATCCCAGTTTGTTGACCGAGGATTCCTGAAACGCAATGTTTGCGAAGTAACATTTAAATGTTCAAAAAAGATGTAGCGATGGTCAGATAAAGATTCTTCATCTGACACATGCCAATTGATCAGCTCGTGACTAATTCTGCTAGAGCAAAGCGTTATATCTAACACTTCCTCTCTAGCAGATACCATGAAGGTTGGGCGGTTGCCTATGTTAAGTAATGCAAGATCTGTACTACTTAAGTACTCCATCAAACTGGAGCCTCTCAAGTTAATGTCTGAGCTGCCCCAGATGATATGGTGAGCATTAGCATCACTGCCAACAATTAGCGGAAGGCCTTTTGAAGTGCAGTATGTGATGACTTGTTTGAAAGCATCCGTAAGGGATGGTTCATCATGCGGTAAATACACAGAACAATAGACGTATTTCCTGTTGAGGTTTCCAACAGATACATCAATTGTGATAGCACATACATCTCTGGTGGTTAGTTCAGAGATGAGTGTAGCAACTATTGCGTTGTTGACAAGCACACAGGCTCGAGGCATGACACGCGAGTTTGCCATTTCATGTTTACTGAAAGTGGCAAACACCAGGTTCACAAGGTTTCCAAGATGGAACTTTCCCTTACGAAAGTAAGGTTCTTGTACCAAGGCCACTTGGGCTGTACCATTTTGCATAAGTCTGCAAAGATTGATCGTTGCTGTTCTTTTATGCTGAAGATTGATCTGAGCTATCTTAACCGTAGCCACTACCCAAACTAGGTAAGATTAAACTCTTCGCAACAACAGCACAACAAAGAACAGCAACAATAAAACCAAATCGGTATCGATTGGAAAACGCCAAAGGCGAGGATACACAGAATACACTGTGTAAATCGCATAATGCGAAACCATATAGGTGAAAATTTAAACTAATTAACAACATCTTCATAATCCCGCCCTTATTTAGCCTCAAGTGAGACTAAAGAAGGGCAGCTGATTGTCTCGGAGAAACACAAGGTCCACTGCACCATTGCTCCGGTTAGCGCAGTAAGGGCTACATACTGTGGAGGGCGCCCTGGTACTCCACAGGCTCCGTTAGCGGTTAGGTTTTTATTGGACCCCCCTAGCCATTCATTCCTAGGCACGGTAAGCATAAAGCCGCATCACACCATGAATTAGGGGTCACCTGTTGGTGGATTCTTACCACCGGAACAGGCGGTCCGTAGTGTTATTCTTAGCCAATTGAGACAATCGCTACCGACACTACACAGCTATCTAGGCTGATCGAGAAAAGAAGTTAATATTGATGATCAACTTCATACGGACTCGAACAGCCTTAAAACTGACCAGATCTTTACCGTACGGCAAATCTTCCAGAAATGCCGTGAATACCAGGTCCCAACGCATCACCTGTTCATCGACTTCAAAGCGGCATACGACAGTATCGACCACGCAGAGCTATGGAGAATCATGGACGAAAACGGCTTTCCTGGGAAGCTGACTAGACTGAGTAAAGCAACGATGGACGGTGTGCAAAACTGCGTAAGGGTTTCGGGTGAACTATCTAGTTCATTCGAATCTCGCCGGGGACTGCGACAAGGTGATGGCCTCTCATACCTACTCTTCAACATCGCTCTGGAAGGTGTGATGCGACGAGCCGGGCTCAACAGCCGGGGAACGATTTTCACAAAATCCGGACAATTTGTGTGCTTTGCGGACGACATGGACATTATTGCCAGATCATTTGGAACGGTGGCAGAGCTGTACACCCGCCTGAAACGCGAAGCAGCAAAGGTCGGACTGGTGGTGAATGCCTCAAAAACAAAGTACATGCTGGTAGGTGAGACTGAGTGAGACAGGACAAGCCTTGGCAGTAATGATACTATAGACGGGAATACTTTTGAGGTGGTAGAAAAATTCGTCTGCCTTGGTTCCTTGCTAACGGCTGACAATAACGTGAACCGTGAAATACGAAGACGCATCATCACCCAAGCAGCACCTGCAACATCATCCAAAATGTGGTTTTCTATGCTTTGGTCTAAAAGAGTTACAATAAATGCGCACGCAACTTCCATCTTGTCAGTTGAGTTGCATTTAAACTCCGAATATCGTTAAGTTGCAGCTTTGTTTCATAGGAATTACAAAAAACATCGTATTTAACATCGATTTATGGAGGCGGAGCTTACATATTCCTCACAAGCGGCAATACAGTCAGCTTGCATTAAATGTGCTATGTAACACACATGAAACATCTTACTCTGGTTTGTTTGTTCAGATTAGGTTCCAAATGTGTTGAGGAAAACCAGCGCGTCTTTTTATTTTGTTGACAGCTTTCTAACTTGTGGCAAAGACGGTACAATGAAGTATCGCGTAACTTCAGTAGCTTTTATGGTGCATTGAGCAGCAAATCTTTCACAGAGCTTCTGGTGTAGTGTGTAAGGTGAATGGTTAATACTCCTGATGTCCATGGTTCGAGTCTGAATATTTTTTTTTAATTTTTTTATCATTCCCCCTAGATCAAGTTGCACAACGATTTAAAATTTGCGCTTTTTGCGTTTCAAAGAAGAAGCAATTGTGTTCTGTTGTCCTTAATTTGAACAGTGAATAAATTGCACTGATGTTGCTGGTACTGACTTTGAAACAAGTCGTGTTGCTTGGGCAGTGGTAGTCGTGCCTACGGGCTCCAGAAGAAAAAAATATTCACCCCCGCACCAAATGTGCCATGTACAAGACGCTAATAAGATCATTGGTTCTCTACGGACACGTAATATGGACCATGCTTGAGGAGGACCTGCAAGCACTCGGAGTTTTCGAGCGACTCGTGCTAAGGACGATCTTCGGCGGCGTGCAGGAAAACGGCGTGTAACGGCGAAGGGTGAACCACGAGCTCGCTCCACTGTACGGTGAACCCGACATCCTGAAAGTGGCCAAAGCTAGACGGATACGGTGGGCAGGGCTTGCTGCAAGAATGCCGGGCAACAACCTTGCAAAGTTGGTGTTTGCTAACCATCCGGTTGGTACAAAAAGGCGTGGAGCGCAGAGAATACGATGGGCGGACTAGGTGGAGCGTGATCTGGCGAGCGTTGGGCGTGACCAACGTTGGAGATCTGCAGTTGCAAATCGAGTATTATGGAGGCAACTTGTTGATTCAGTGTTATAATGAATTTGATGTTTAACTAAATAAATGAATGAATATGTAAATATGAATATGAATATATAAAGTTATGCCTCATGAGCAGAAAGCACACCAGACCAGCCTAACTTGCCCGAAAATGATGAGTGTGTTCGGTAAAGTGTTAAAAATCCATTCAATTACCAGTCCAGTGACTGGTGCTAGCCGACCGGAAAAGTGCGATTCTACATGGCATGGTATGCCGAAGTCGCAGACTGTTGTACCCCAGCCTCTAGTCAGTGACTGTGTTGGCCGAGCTAGCTAGCTATACTCTGTGTTGTACACGGCACGGATCATGGAGATGGCGCGAAATGGCAATTATCGACTTTGGCGATAACATTTGTTCCAAAAATGGACTTACTGAGGAGAAAATCCCGATCACCATACATTTTGGGAAGCCGAAAGTGTGGTATGTCAAAACCGATAGCGCTATTAGTTTGGTGATTCTTCGAACAGTTTAGTACCTAGGTGATAGCATGGTTTTTGGAAATGGATGTGCTGGGGTTTAAAATCGAAGGCACGCACGGCTATGTGGGATGACAAAATGCAATGGCATGAACATTCCAAAGATTTTTAGTTTTTAATGACCGACATATATGACCGACATATATGAGCGATTCCAAAGATGGCCGTCACAATGGCTGTCTTGCAAATACCGAAAGCACGGATCTCGCCATCTAAACAACAAACAGAGCAAAAAAAAAGCAATGAGTAGCCTTGCTCACTCGTGATACACATTGAGTAGCATTTTCGTTTTCGGGCGTTTTGTGGATGACGAGATCGGTGGTCTCAAAAATGCGAGTCAAAAATGCACCTTAATGTATGCAAGAGTTATACGGAATGATGAAATGGTTATCACAACACATTTACATTTCCATGTGATGCTGAATCGTAGCAAACATTTCCCTAAATTGATTGATTAATAATTGAAGATGTTTATAATTTATTGTCATTGCAGAATAATTTAACAAAAACTATTTCTTTGGCATGTTTATTCTAAAAGGATTGCCTCAAATCTGTTATATCTTTAATTATCATGATAGAAAAAAAAAAGATATAAAAGTAAAATTTTTCACTATGATTCCAAGCCAAAGTATATCTGACGCCAATCAATTGTTTAAGATTCATTAGATGGAAAATCCCACTTGACAGGAAATTCCACAATAAAACAGCATCGAGCGCTCCTTGCAAATTTGCATTCCATGTTTCATCCAAACCTTCGTCGTTTCATCATCGTCATCTTAATAATAAATCTATAGCTGAAATTCTTGCTTTCCACTAGAACCGAGCCATATTGCAACTTGTTTCAAAAATTCTAATACCACCGGATACCATTGATTCCAGTCGCATCGACTGAAGCTTTCATATCGAGCCCGAAACCACCAATCATTCAATATTGCAAAACCATGGTTGCTGTTACATGGCAATCATCTTCCATCTCCATTCGAGTTGCAACCAATTCGTCATTCCACTGTCGCATGAAAACACACACACTCCCAAAACAAAGCATTTCTGAAATATCACTCATAATTGGTAATCTAGAAATGCGAACCCATCGAGCTAGAACACACCGGCCCGTCAGCCAGCAGCCCAGCAAATAAATCAAACACATCGAATTTAGTGAAATCGAAAAAGATCAAACATGCATCGCATGGGATGTATGCTGCACGCAAATTTGAACGTCCAAATTGATATTGATGTTGCATTGCTGGGGCTTACCGAACACAGGTCGCTATGTCGGAGTTCAGAATCCGGGAAACTGCAATATTCCCAATCGAAGCCCTTGTGCACTGTGGTTCAGAAAAAGGAAATTTTCAAAATGGAAAACAAGAAACTAATAGAATTAACTTATATCCTCCCAGCGTCCTTTTTTCAAGGAAGTGTGGTTGTTGGGTGGATATGGTAGACAGAACTGGCGAGTAGTGTTGGCGGAGGACCAATAAGCCACCCGTAACAATCCCCCTTGTGAATACAGTTTATTACCGATTTTGGCAACACGAGGTGAATCTTATGTTGCCAAAATGGGGTGTTGCCAAAATCGGTAAAAAGTTTTTGTGGATTATTTTTAACTTTTATGCGTCAATTTGGTTTATATTATAAATATGGACTATTCATAAGCTATAAAACGATCCCTGTAGGTGACGTTCATAAATTACGTCATGATTTGTAAAATTGTCGATTTATGAAAATTTAATGAATTTTGATTTTTTAAAGAAAAGTAAGGCTAAAATAACAATACATTTACAAATATAAACGATTTTTCGGCAAAAATGTTTTGTCAAATTTTTTTGTTGCCAAAATCGGTAAAAAATTGTTACCAAAATCGGGTGTTGCCAAAATCGGTAAGAAATTGTTGCTAAAAACGGGTGTTGCCAAAATCGGGAAGGAAATGTTGCCAAAATCGGTAAGAAACTGTAACATACGACTCGATACAATCGGCAAAGACTCACGCGACGAAAAAGCGCTACGTTTGGAAACTTGAAGCGTGGAATTGCAAGTCACTTGGTTTCGCAGGATGTGACAGGATAATGTACGACGAATTACATTCCCGCAAATTCGATATCGTGGCGCTGCATGAGCCTTGTTGGACTGTACATAAAGTATGAAAAAGCGGACATGGAGTGGATACCTTCTATTAAAGCTTTGACACCACTAGCGTTGGGCAATTTTGAATCGATGTTCGCAACATCGATTTATCGATTTTTCGAATCGATATTGAAGCCCCACGAAATCGACCAAATCGATTTTTTTAAAATTTGATTTTTCTTTCGATTCAAAAATTACATTTCTTTTTTTCAGAATGCACTGTAGAATTTTGCCATTAAAAATTACATAAAATCGAGATAAAATGTACATAAAATTGAATTACATAAAATCGAGGGTCTATATAATCTAGGGTCCACTAAATCGAGGTATACCTGTATATGTCAGTTTTCTTGAGCAATCCATCCCAGGAGTCTAAGTAAATCTTTCTAAGGATTGTGGAGAAATCCTTCTTATGGTCGAGAAAGTCTCTTTCAGGGTTCTAGCGCATCCTTCTCAAGATTCTACATAGATGTGTCCATCTCTGGATTCTAGATGGATTTCCCTCAATAATGTGGAAGATTCTCTCTTATGATCCCTCTCAGGGTTCTGAGCCATTCTCTTTCAGGATTCTAATGGGATGTCTTGCAATACTACTGGAGAATTTCTCTCTGAACTCCCTCTGGAGAATCCCTCTCAGAGAGTTCTGGGGATATCCCTCTAAGCATTCTGGGAGAAACCCGAGGAAAAGCTTCTCTCAGGATTCAGAGGCAATCCATTAAAGGATTCAGAGACAATCCATCTCGGGAATCTGAGAAAATGCCTCAGGATTCTGGAAGAATTTCTCTAAAGATTCTGAGAGAATGCATCACAGAAAACTGTCGTAATCTCTCCCAGGATTCAAAGGAAATCCTTAATAGAATTCAGAGAGAATTCCTATTGTAAAAGTCTTTCTCTCTTTTCTAGGAAAAGGCCTCTCAGGATGCTGGTGTGATAATTTTCAGCATTTTGAAGGAATCTCTCACAGAATTTTGGAGGAATCCTCAGAATGGTGGAAGTGTCCTTTTAAAAATTCTGTAGGAAATTTTCTCAGCTGTATTTTATGAGAATACCTATCAGAATTTTAGGGAATCTCTGGATTCTATAGGAATTCATTTCAGGATTATGGGGTATTCCCTACCAAGGGTGAAATCTCTTTAAGGATTCTAAGAAATTTCTGGATGATCTGGGTTGATTCCTCTAAGGATTCTGGAAGACCCTCACTAAGGATCCAACTCAGAATTCTTTCGCAGCATTTTCAGGAATTCCTCTCAGACTTCTTGGAGAATCATACTCAGCATTCTCAGAGATAGCATAGCATAGCATGAATACTTGCACAAATCTTGGATGGAGTTGCAAAGTTGAATATTTCCATTGACATTGCTGATGTCGCTACTATCTACAATGTCATAGATTCACTCAGCTCCACACACCTGGCCAAGTCCTTGCAAGCATTTATAAATCCCTTCATCAACTTAGAAAGAGCCCAGAACTGAAGCATCTTCCAATAGATGAAAGGATGTTGAAAATAGCGAATTTTCAACTTATATGCAGTTTTAAAGTAAATATACTGAAGTAGAATTATTTATAAATAAATAATATTGGAAAGAGATTGGTGAGATAATTGTTGTGGGGTTTTTATGTGGTTCAATGCCGATCATCTAATTGTCTTCATTAATGTTCTTCTCTGTAAAGAACAACACAATACTCAGCAAAGAACAACACAATACTGAATACTAAACACCCGCGCATCTATTGTTTTGATTTTCACTCGAGACAATAGCGAACGCGATCGATTATGCTGTCATACTCACCCCTTACAGGAGCGATGCATGCACAGCAAAGAACAACACAATACTCATACTCAGCATTCTCAGAGATGTGGTGAAATTCCTCCCAGAATTCTGGGAGAATATTCTTTAGGATTCTGGGATCCCAGGATCTTAGGATTCTAGCGGTATCCTTCCCAGGATTCTGCGTAAAATTCTGGGGGAAATATCACTAAGTATTTTGCGGGTACTCTTTCCAAGATTCTTTGAATATTCGGCTTTCTGGGGTAATCCCCATCAGGATGCTGTGGAAATTTCTGTAAAGATTTTGGAGAATTTGTGGAATTCCTCTCAGGATTCTGGGATAGACGAGCTTGGTGGTCTAGTGGCTACCGCTTCTGATTCATATGCAGAAGGTCCTGGGTTCAATCCCTGGCTCGTCCCTTTCCTCCTACTTTGTATCTTTCTATCTACTTTCTCTCTCACTCTCTCTCTCTCCTACATATACATCTCATGTATATTCGTATGTTCGTAGCGATCGCTAGAACCAGAAACGGATTGAATACAAGCCCTTTCCTTTCCTTCCAACTATCATCACAGCACAGTGTCAATCTACCATATAACGCCTACAAGTTATGCAACCAAGCGGCACAGACCACGCTTCACAGTAATCTTCACACAATCTATCGCTTTACGCCTGGCATCCGTGTACCAATGCATGATCCATGTGCCAAAAATAAATATTTCCCACCAACACACCAAAATCCGCATGACCTTGTGCAGGCGCAGAGGATTCAACGGTCTGGTGTGGGCAAGCGATTGCAATCATCACTTCCCTCTCTTTCCCCATTGACCTGCAACCTGACGCAGCAGGCGCCATTGTCGCCTAAAATACAAGACCACCAACGCTCACACACTGAAGATGCCTGTTAGTCCCAAGCAGCTATCTTATTGGTTCCTTGTGTGAGTGTAGCTGATCTGGTGATACTGGAGTAGCAACTACGGGCGGTCAATCAAGCTCAAGCTCAAGCTCAATTTCTCTCAGGATTCTGGGATAATCCCTCTCAGGGTTTTGGAACATTTTGGGAGAATCCCAAGGGAAAGCTTCTCTTAGGAATCTGAGACAATCTAACAGGATTCTGGGAGAATTCCCCTCTCGGACTCTGAGACCATCCGTCTCATATTTAGATATGGAATAATATCTCTCAGGATTCTGAGAAAATCCTCAATAGAATTCAGCGACAATTGCTACCAAGATACCGGAAAAGTCTTGCTTTCTTTTCTAGGTAATGTCGCTCAGGTTTCTGGTGTAATCATTTTTAGTATTCTGAAGAAATCTCTCTGATAATTCAAGAGGAACTCCTTTCAGTATTCTGGAGGAGTCTATTTAAAAATTCTGGGGGAATTTCTCTCAGCAGCGTGGGGGAATTTATCCCAGTACTATATGTAAATACTTCTCAGAGTTCTGGGGAATCTCAGGATCTTAGGAATTTTTATTCGATTCAAAAATATCAGTTTCATTTATTTCGGAATGCACTGTGTTAATATACACTTCCGATCAAAAGTTTGGGGTCACCCCCTCAAAAACATGTCATTTTTTTAGGCCCATATCTCCGCCAATTTGCGTCCGATTTCAAAACCCCAGGTCTCATTCAAAAGATAATAAGTCAAAGTAACTTTAAACATGATTTAAATGAAAAGTTTTCAAAAATGTTTGTATATTAACTTAAGCTAAAGTTGCCAAATCTTCTAAAAATGAAAATAAACTTACGGCAGTGTTGCTGGGGGTGGAAGCTCAGGTAAAATATTATCTCCTGGGCGCCCATTAAAAACACCACCCCGGCGAAGACTGGCGCTCGAGCCTAGCCATTTAGCACTGTAGTTGGAGGAAATGCCAATGCAGAACCCGTAGCTTCCGGGAAGGTAAGCCCAGCTCCCTGGGTTAGTGAGTTGGTGTCAGGCCCTGCGAGCCAGCCGTAAAAAAGTCTAGCACCGGAAAATCAACAAGAGAAGAATGCGAACCGATACCAATGGCGACGACCACAGCGACGAAAAGGGACTTGCGATTGGAAGCTCGGTACGTGGAACTGCAGATCTCTCAACTTCATCGGGAGCACCCGCATACTCGCCGATATACTGAAGGACCGCGGGTTCGGAATCGTAACGCTGCAGGAGGTGTGTTGGACAGGATCTATGGTGCGAACGTTTAGAGGTAATCATACCATCTACCAGAGTTGCGGCAACACACGTGAGCTGGGAACAGCTTTTATAGTGATGAGCGACATGCAGAGACGCGTGTTGCTTCGCGTTTCAGGCGGGTGTACAGTTCTGCCACCGTTCCAAATGTTCTAGCAATAATATCCATGTCATCCGCAAAACAGACAAATTGGCCGGATTTCGTGAAGATCGTACCCCGGCTGTTGAGCCCGGCGCGTCGCACAACACCTTCCAGGGCGATGTTGAATAGTAGTCAGGAAAGTCCATCACCTTGTCGTAGTCCCCGTCGAGATTCGAATGAACTGGATAGTTCACCCGAAATCCTTACGCTGTTCTGCACACCGTCCATCGTTGCTCTTATCAGTCTGGTAAGCTTCCCGGGAAAGCTGTTCTCGTCCATGATTTTCCATTGCTCTGTGCGGTCGATACTGTCGTATGCCGCTTTGAAGTCGATGAACAGGTGATGCGTTGGGATCTGGTGTTCACGGCATTTCTGGAGGATTTGCCGTACGGTAAAGATCTGCTCCGTTGTCGACCGGCCGTCGATGAAACCGGCTTGGTAACTTCCCACGAACTCATTCGTTTTAGGTGACAGACGACGGAAGATGATCTGGGATAGCACTTTGTAGGCAACATTCAAAATGGTGATCGCTCGAAAGTTCTCACACATTAACTTGTCGCTTTTCTTGTGGATGGGACAGATTTTCCCTTCCTTCCACTCCTCCGGTAGCTGTTCGGTTTCCCAGATCTTGACTACTAACTGGTGCAGACAGGTGGCTAACTTTTCCGGACCCATCTTGATGAGTTCTGCTGCGATACCGTCCTTACCAGCCGCTTTGTTGTTTTTGAGCTGGTGGATGGCATCCTTAACTTCCCTCAGCGTGGGAGTTAGTCCTCTGCTGCACCAACATAGTCATTTCCTCCGCTGCCTTGGTCCTCCGTGTCTACATTCTCTTCGCCATTCAGGTGCTCGTCAAAGTGCTGCTTCCATCTTTCGATCACCTCACGTTTGTCCGTCAGGAGGCTCCCGTCCTTATCCCTGCAGATTATCGGCTTGCGGCACGTAGCCTTTGTGGGATGCGTTGAGCTTCTGGGAGAACTTACGTGTTTCCTGTGAACGGCACAGCAGTTCCATTTCCTCGCACTCCGCTTCTTCCAGGCGACGCTTTTTCTCCCGAAAGAGACGGGTCTGCTGCTTCCGCTTCTGTCTGTTTCGCTCCACATTCTGTCGGGTTCCATGCTGCAGCATTACCGACCGCGCTGCATCCTTCTCCTCCAGAACCGCTCTGCACTCCTCGTCGAACCAATCGTTTCGTCGACTCCGTTTTACGTACCCGATAGTGCTCTCGGCTGCGTTGTGTATGGCTGCTTTAACTGTACTCCAGCAGTCCTCTAGAGGGGCCACATCGAGCACACCCTCGTCGGGCAACGCTGCCTCGAGATTCTGCGTGTATGCGGTGGCGACATCCGGTTGCTTCAGTCACTCTAGATCGTACCGGGTCGGCCGCCGGTAATGTACATTGTTAATAACGGAGAGTTTTGGGCGCAGTTTAACCATCACCAGGTTGTGATCAGAGTCGATATTAGCGCCACGATAGGTCCTGACGTCGATAATGTCGGAGAATTGCCGTCCATCAACCAGAACGTGGTCGATTTGCGATTCCGTTTGTTGTGGTGATCTCCAGGTGTAACGATACGGGAGGCTGTGCTGGAAGAAGGTGCTACGAATGGCCATGTTCTTGGAGGCGGCGAAATCGATGAGGCGTAGGCCATTCTCGTTCGTCAGCTGGTGGGCGCTGAACTTACCAATCGTCGGTCTGAATTCCTCCTCCTGGCCTACCTGAGCGTTTAGATCCCCTATGATGATCTTGACGTCGTGGTTTGGGCAGCGGTCGTACTCGCGTTCGAGCTGCGCGTAAAATGCGTCTTTGTCATCATCAGTGCTGCCGGAGTGAGGGCTGTGCACGTTTATTATGCTGATGTTGAAGAATCGGCCCTTGATCCTCAACCTGCACATTTTTTTCGTCGATCGGCCACCAATCGATCACGCGCCTCTGCATATCACCCATCACGATGAAAGCTGTTCCCAGCTCGCGTGTGTGTGTGTGTGTTTTTTTTTTTTGAGCTCAACGATCGATTAAAGTTCGCCGTAACACGAAGTTAACTATCTACAAAACGCTGGTTAGACCGGTAGTTCTCTATGGGCACGAAGCCAGGACTCTACGTGCAGAGGACCAACGCGCCCTTGGAGTTTTGCGTACCATCTACGGTGGAAAGCAGATGGAAGACGGGACTTGAAGAAGGCGAATGAACCACAAGCTGCATCAGCTGCTGAGAGAACCAACCATCGTCCACCCCTTGAAAATCGGCAGGCTACGGTGGACGGGTCACGTCATCAAGATGTCGGATAGCAACCCGATTAAAATGGTTCTCCAGGGCCATCCGACCTGTACAAGAAGGCGTAGTGTGCAGTGAGCTAGGTGGGTCGATCAATTGGAGGACGATCTACGGACCTTTCGCAGAATGTGGGACTGGAGACACACAGCCATGGACCGAGTAAAATGGAAACGTCTCCTACGTACAGCAGAGGACACTTAGGCCTTAGTCTGACTGGTAAGGTAAGTTAAACTCCCGAGGCCACGTTTTTCCCTTCAAATTGAAACCCATTTTTGCCCACTGTGAAACTGCCTCGCCAGCAGCATATTCCAATTGCAATCGAACCGATGTAATTGTGCTCTGCCCCTTCCATCCCCACTATCAACGAAACACTGCACTGTCGCGATGCTCTGTCCGGTGTGCGGGCATGGTATGCAATTTATTTGCGTAAAAACCGCTTCTTCTTTTCACCCGCTAAACCATGGAAAAAGGATTCGCGACCGTTTCCGTCCGTCGTCGATGCGGACACTTCTCGCGCAAAAGGCGTCCATTTACCCCGTTCGAGGGCAAGACAAGCCAAGAAGAGATATCGCACCATGTAAATCGTTCTGGATTTAACTTTTCTGCTCTCTGCTATTGCTGCTGGTGGTGGCGCAGCAAAGGATGTGTGATAGTAAGCATTATGGTGTATTACTGGACGACTATTATAGTCGTTGCAGTTCGGAACGGATCATGCAACGAAGAACACCCAAGTGCCCGCAGTTTCTCGAATGGATTTTGGCGTGAGGATTTTCGAGGATTTGTTTGCGCGACTTTGTCTGCAGCATCGCGAGTTTGCTAACCATTCCCGACCGGGTGGGAGCTGATTGTACGCCATTCAAATAACTGCAGAGCGTAAGATTCCGGATTTGGAAGTCAAATCCTTTGCAGTCGTGTTCGCGAAATTATGGGAACGATGCACCGTCGTCTACGTGGCTTCAATCCATTCCATGTACACTACGGAACAAACAAATTGAACGCTGTGCAGACCTGTAACGCATGCATCCTAGAAGAACATGATGTTTCGCTAATCGCGGACCACGGTCTTATATCCCTTTCGTGATGAACCAGCACAATTGTGCTGTTGAGCGGTCACATTTTTGCATATTGTTTCATCTGTTTAGACTTTGTTTTATGTGATGTAAATTGTTTCAATAAATTAGCCATTACTTATTAATGTATGTGTACAAACAAACCTTTGTTTACGTTGCCTGTGAGATTTGCCACAACAAGGTAAACAAAAAGGTGGACAAAAAACCGTAAAACATGAAAAAGTTTTATCTGTCGCATATTTTTTTATTTTCGATTTATCTAGGTAATAAGAGCTAGGAATCGAAAAAAAAGGGGTAGTTCTTTAAAAAGGAAAAATAATTGTTGTTTTGTTGGGAAATCTAAGAGTTGTGCAGAGCCAAAGTTGAGCCATTTGTATGGAGATTTCACTTTTTTGCGCTCCGTCCCGAAAGCGATATGTAGTCAATCAATTATTTAATAGCATTTGAAAGTGAATCAGCTTTAGGCTAGAATCTACTTCAAGGCGATTAGCTTTTCTGTAGCACTCAAGTAGAAAATGTCACTAAGTTTACAAAATAAAACAAAAGTTGTGAACTCCATCAAGGCCCAACATTCTTATGCATAATTACGTGCTGATTTCGAGACCGCGCTTCAAAAAAAAAATCAATAGAACAGTTTTAAAGATTTTGCTGAAAATCAAGTTTTAATGTTTTTAAAAATAAGCAATATACTAAAATTTAAAAATGATGCGTTACAGTCAATCTATTTTGAATTTTCCTGTATGAATAGAAAGCTGGATATAGTTTGTTTCGAACCAGGGTTCCTGATTTCCACTTTCCAACTTCTTCCACATTCGAATACAGTCAGCAGCGAACGGTTGGCGCTTTAGTTTGTGTGTTTGCTTGTCAGCGATGACAGCAAACTCCGGCGAACGGTGGGAAGCCACACTTGGAATTTAAACATTCGTCGACATTCGCATCGCAAGCGATCGAGCGGTGATGCGATTCGTGAGTGATATTGCGCATACGAATTTTTGAAGTTTTCAAAAAGCGTTTATTATTTTCTTTGCTAATCTAGCATTTCAACAACAATACACTAAAAATGTATGCCTTACTTGCAGAAATTCGTTTCTAGTTATGATAATAGCCGCTTCGATCGCTTACCAGTATTCGTCACCATTCGCCATTCATTCATTCGCTTGCGATCCAAACTGCGACGATCTGCAAAGAATATCCATGTCAAGCAGCTTGCGCTTCGCTGATGGGGTTGCGTGTTTGATCACGACAATCCGTTTGCTGCATCTTTCTCGATTCGCTTCAGCAAAGAGGAGTGAATATGAATGGAGTGAGGCGAATATACCGATCCTTGTTTCGAACATAAATTTTCCGTCAGATTTATAGAAGACTAGATAAATGGAATGAACTTCTGAAATTTTAGCAACATTTTCAACAAAATAATGAAGAATTATATACACTCCCGATCAAATGTTTGGGATCACCCCTCAGAAACATGTCATTTTTTTAGGCCCATATCTCCGCCAATTTGAGTCCGATTTCAAAACCCTAGGTCTCATTCAAAAGATAATAAGTCAATGTAACTCTGAACATGATATATTTCAAACTTTCACAAAAATATTTGTATGTATACTCAACCCAAACCTGCCAAATTTTCTAAAAAAAATAATATAAACTTACGGCAGTGTCGCTGGGAATTGGGTTGACCAAATTTTATTATGAGATTGGGAATATAACCTATTTTCTATTTGCTTTCAACTGCTTTTTACCGAACTTGGCTATAAAATCTAGAAAAAAGTTATTAAGTAAATTAACTCTTGATGTCATCGAGCAAAAGTTTGGGGTCACCCCTCAATATGATGTATAAGCGAAGACCACTTTATCAAGAAGACTTGCAGCACTGCTCGAAATCGGGAGTCACTGTTAGCAGCGCTACCACGGATTAAGGTGGAAACATTTATGGTAGTGAGTGTAAATCTTCATACTCGCACCAATACAATCCTACACTTCTCTACAAAGGTATCACCTTAGCTCAACAGGCGGCGGTGCTGTCGGTGTTGCATGCCGTTAGTATGTGAAAGCAATAGAGTTGCATGTCTTCTTGATAAAATAGTCTTCGGTATAATACAAAAGTTTGGGGTAACTTTCGTAAAACATGGAAAAGTGATTTGATGATATCTTCATCATCTATAGTTCAATTTTAATTCTTTTTAGCTCATTTCAAAGATAATTGACTAAATTTACGCTTGATGTCTTCAAATTAACGTAATCAACGATTTTTATAAATTAAAATGTTATGTAAAGTTAACACATTTTTCATCACATTTCAAAAAATGATTCATTTTTACGTGAAATTTTAGTACATATGTGAGTTTTAACAAATATGACTGGTTCAATGGCTATGCAGTAAAAACCATTCATTATGGTTCGAATAAGAAAAGAAGAATTAATATCGGATGAAAGATGAAAAAGATATCAACAAATCACTTTTCCATGTGTCACGAATATGACCCCAAATTTTTGGCCGATGACATCAACAGTTAATTTACTTTATAGCTCTTTTCCTAGATTTTTTAGCTTAGTTAAAAAAAGCAGTTGAAAGCTAATAGAAAATAGGTTTGGGTTTTGAAATCGGACACAAATTGGCGGAGATATGGCCCAAAAAAATGACATGTTTTTGAGGGGGTGACCCC
Source organism: Aedes albopictus (assembly GCF_035046485.1). Taxonomy (NCBI): domain Eukaryota; kingdom Metazoa; phylum Arthropoda; class Insecta; order Diptera; family Culicidae; genus Aedes; species Aedes albopictus. The sequence continues at coordinate 424,765,230 of NC_085137.1, forward strand.
AAACTTTTGATCGGGAGTGTAGGTATTCTTTTTTCATAAGAAAAATAATTAATTATTTCTCAACGTATTATTTCTCAACCAGGGATTCGATCCCTGGTCCTCGGTGTGAAAGTCTTGTGTTTTAACCACCACATCAGGTCCGCAGGAATACTTCGGACCTGATGTGGTGGTTAGAACACAAGACTTTCACGCCGTGGACCAGGGATCGAATCCCACTCCCGACACGCTCATAAAATGTGAGTTCTTCCTTCGGAAGGGAAGTAAAGCGTAGGTCCCGAGATGAACTAGCCTAGGGTTAAAAATATCGTTAATACTGACAAAAAAACTAAAAATGATTATCAGCCTATAACTTGGTATACCAAGTTCAAAAATTATGTAAACTAGTGGGGACTTTTTTTATTATCGTACAAATTGGTACGAAGGTTCTTAGAATTTAATGATTTATTCTTCACAGGTAGGGTTCACATATATACATATGAACCAAAACTAAATTGAAAAAATCAGGGTTGCCCAATTTTGCGGAAAACTCCAGTGAAAAACAAACATTTGCCACAGACACCACCTCCTTTGAAAAATCATAACTCAAGAACAAAACTTCGTAGACACATTTTTTTGTGAATTTTTTTCAGCAATTGAAGAAAAAAGTTATTTTCGATAAAATTTTCCACAAACTAAAAAAAATATTTTGAAAGGAAATTTTATAAGCTAGTATAAGTATTAGACCTGTTCACTTTGAAACTTATTTTCTCCGATTCTCCGTGTCACATCAAATTATCAATCCACATGTAAAACCAAGTCTTCAGTCCAAAATTGAGCCAAATTGATGAAGATTTAAAGGTGTTTTTTTAGCCGTTTTCACAGAAATTTACTCAGAAATTCACAAAATTGCTCCGAAAAGATGCCGGAGATACCGTTAAGATATAGTTAGAACAATACTCTACAACTTTGCCGAAGACACTACGGTGTTTAAATTGCGTATTTCGAAGTTATTCAACAATTTTAGTTAAAAAATCACGAAAAAACACGATATTTTTACGATTTTACACATAAAAGTCATGTAATTTTACATTGTTTCAGGTGACTAAATTAATTAGCGATTACTCCTTTGTATAACGAACATTTCGTCCATACATCGTTTTTGTGTAGGAATTCGTTTTCATTGACTAATTATCAAAAGTATGTCACGTTGATACTAAAAATCGCACAGAGTTACCAGCACGAATTCAAACAAAGTTACCCATGATTAAGACGTCATGCCATCGTATTCTAATGTCTTTTGATTTAAGTATCAGAAATGGTGCAGATGGTAAGGCTCGAGCTTGCGGATCAGAAGGTCCCAGGTTCAAGCTCAAATACATCATAAACTTTTTTTTCTTTCTTTGTAGCAGTTAGGATGATGAATCTGCCATGACTTACACGCAATCTCCCAAATAATAATGATCGGACCTGCCAATTAAGCCCATTCCAGGACTAGCTAGATATTTGGTTCACTTGTTGACAATAAATCGTGTCGACGAGATCAGCTGGGCGAAATATTGAGCATCTGTTTGATAATGATCAATTTAGCTAAAACAATTCAATACGATGATGGAACTGCTTCTGGATGCAACATTTTACAGACAACTGTGGGTGGAGCTTACTTGTTATCTATCTACCCATAAATCAGCACAACTACACGATGAAGGGAAACTTCATTCTTACTATGCACTCTACAGTTCCGGAACAATGCTATGATGCCAAATTGCAATGAGATGCAGTGCGTAGTTTCATCAACTTATAGCAGGATCGAGACGCAAAAAAAATGCTATTCCAGGACTCGAACCTTGAATCTTCGAATCCACAATCTCATGCTCAACCAACTGCACCAAATTTAAACTGATGCAGATGAGACAAAGAAGTGTAATGACGTTTAAATCATGGGTAACTTTGTTTTATATTATGCTGGCAACTCTGTACAATTTTTAGTATCAACGTGACAAACTTTTGATAATTAGTCAATGAAAACGAATTTCTACACTAAAATGATGTATGGACGAAATGTTCGTAACACATAGGAGCAATAGCTCATAAAGTTAGTCACCTAAAACAATGTAAAATTACATGACTTTTACTTGAAATATCGTAAAAATATTGTATTTTTTGGTGATTTTTTAACGAAAATTGTTGAATAACTTTGAAATACGCAATTTAAACACCGTAGTGTCTTCGGCAAAGTTGTAGAGTATTGTTCTAACTATATTTTAACGGTATTTTCGGTACCTTTTTGGTGTAATTTTCTGGATATTGAAGTACATTTTCGTGAAAATGCTCGAAAAAACACAAAATCGATTTGATACACCTCTAAACCTTTATCAATTTGGCTCAATTTTGGATTGAAGCCTTGTTTTTGCATGTGGATTGATAATTTGATGTGACACGGGTTGGTCAAAAAAAAGTGAACAGGTCTAATAAGTATATTCTGTAAAATTTTCACGATGTGGTTTTTCTCCGTTCTCGAGTTATGACCAATTCTGTGGAATTTGTCCAGATGTGCCATATGGGCCGTTTGTTTGAAAAATCATAGCTTAAGAACGAAGCATCGTAGACACAATGATTTTTTATAAAATCATAAGTAAATTTTATCAGCAATAAAAAAAATACAAAATGAAAATTGTTGTCCACAAAATTTTCCACTGTTGAGAAAAATCGGTTGGAATAGTCTGACAAAATATTTACGAAGTCCGGTAAAATTCCCATCAAATAAATTTTTGTAAGGAAATTTCATTCTCTGAAATTTATGTTTTTTTTCGTTCCTGAGTAATTAACATTTTTGTGCAAATTAATAATCAAGACAGTCGAAAATCAACCAAATTTTTCCGGACTTCCTAAATAAGTTTTCTGACTTTTCCAACCCATTTTTCTCAACTGTGGAAAATTTAGTGGAAAACAATTTTCTTTAAATATTTTTTTGGATTGCTGAGAAAATTTGTTCACGATTTCACAAAAAAAAAGCATTGAGACTTCAATGCCACAAATGGTCTGAATTCACGTTTTAGCAGTAAAAAAACCGCTATCTCTGTTATCGTTAATGTTGGCGTTTGGTGTCTTCAGAGAAGTTGTTTGCATTGGTTTGATGCATCTTTTCAAAACAAAAAAAAAATGATTTGGGTGATCCTCGTCTTAACTCAAATCTGGCATAGTACTTTTTAATTTTGAGTTATATGCGATCGAGTTCTTCAGCAAAGTTGTAGGCAATGCTATAGAGAGCAACTTTATTGAAGACATCTTCTATCTTGCTCTTAATTTGAATGTGGTAGGTCAACTTTAAGTTTTGACTTAGGATGATCGATCCAAAACCGGTTTTTCCATAATAACTTTTTTATTTGTTGTTTTTTTTTCAAAGATGTGAGCTTCGGAGCATATGAAAAGCAAGTAGTAACGCGTGTTTGCTCTGAACATTGCATGTTGCTTAGACTTGTCATTCACATGTTGTGGGTAGTTTTGACTCAAAATCCCCTTAGGAAATCGAAAAACTACATATGTCTCATGCAAGGTAGAGGTAGAGTCAAACTGTCTTCTTAAAAAATGTAGGTTTTTACCATACCTACAAGTTTTTCTTACACGAGTTTTTTTTTTGTAAAACGTGAAACAAAAGTTTGATATTTATGTTTCAATTCTTAGAGTTTTTTTTTAAATTTTTTTTTATTTTTTATTTATTTTTTTATTTGTTTTAACGAGATTTTCAGCCCTAGGCTAGTTCATCTCGGGACCTACGTTGTACTTCCCTTCCGAAGGAAGAACTCACATTTAGCGAATTTGTCGGGAGTGGGATTCGATCCCAGGTCCTCGGCGTGATAGTCAAGTGTTCTTGCCATCACACCAAGTTCGCTCCACGATTCTTAGGGGTAGGGTCTGGGACTATTTGGGCAGCAGCACCTATTTTGGGCACTTGCTGCTATTACTCAGTCAATTTCAATCCGATTGACTTGAATTTTTGAACATGGCTAGATACTGTGCGTATCTGATCGTGTCTCAAAATCAATCGGTTTAAAATTGATTAAGTATAGCAGCAAGTGCCCAAAATAGGCGCTCCTGCCCAAATGGTCCCAGACCCTACATGTTGTTTTCTAGGAAATCAGAACGATTATATTTTTTAGAAACAAGGCTAAAATATAAACGACTCATGAGAAAGTGATCATTCTTCATAAATAATTCCAAAAGTCTCAGCGAAGAAACAGGGGTGTAGGCAGTAATAAATAACAAAATTTCCATAAACAAATAAAAAAATGCATAAATAAATCAAAACTTTCCATAAATAATTGTTTTTTTTAGCAATTAAAAACGTCAAAAATGCAATGAATAATTCAACTGTTGCAAAAAAAAGCCAATTTTCCCACCAAAAAACTTCGAATTTTCCATAAATAAATTTGATTTTTCCATAATAAATTAGAAAATTCACAATAAAAAATATCGAAAAAGCAATAAATAATTCAAAAAGTGCAATAAACAAAAAAATTAATTATCAATAATTGTCAAAAACGAGCAATAGACGTAAATGCATTTTGAGCCGAAAAATTAGGTTGACCATGTGGCGAAGCCGCATAGAGGATTGAGGATATCCGATTGAGGTTTCCGATATCCGATGCACCGCAACTGCATCGATTCGGTTCTAGGTAAACCACAGATCCAAGAATTTGCCCGGTATAATGCAAACATAGATGTTATCCCTTTTTTAGGTTCGACGAGCGATAGCGAGTTCGGAAAGCAAGCAATTGCTTGGTAAATTGCAATCATAGTTACGCAAGCTTTTCAGTCGTTTCAGTCATATAAGTGCGATTCAGCATTTCACTGTCTCATACTGTCCTGCATTTGTTTTTCATGGGTAATTTCGTCATTTTTATTGCATTTTTGAATTATTTATTGCTATTTCGATATATTTTTTATTGTGAATTTTCTAATTTATTATGGAAAATCGGATTTATTTATGGAAAATTCGAAGTTTTTTGCTGGGAAAAATGGCTTTTTGTATTGCAACAGTTGATTTATTCATTGCATTTTTGACGTTTTTTTGCTCAAAAATCAATTATTTATGGAAACTTTTGATTTATTTATGCATTTTTTTTTATTTGTTTATGGAACTCTCAGGACGCGCGCCATCAAGCAACAGAAATTTCGCCATGCTCGCGCTGAATACGACGAGCGAGTTTTTTTTGGTAGTGTCGTACTTTTAACAACAGCGCGCGTCCTGAAGGGTTAAAAAGTTAATCATGTTTTCCATTTTTGGGAATAGGTTTTTCCCAAGGTGTTCGATCAAATGAGCATTTCCATTTGAATTTGATGATGGATTTTTTTTGTATGGACTTAATGCTGTTTTTTACGGATCGATTGTTTTTATTATTACAATAAGTTAAATTTAAGCCAATTAACATGCAAATTTGGACCCATGTACATATATACGACCAGTTTTATCCCTGCACGAAAAATCAAATAACACAGTTGTAGTTTTTATTTTATAAAAATATAAAACTTTCTATTATCTTAAAATAGATATTTTTGATTTTATTTTACTTTGTGATATGTTATAAGCCATTTTACTTGTCGATACCCGTATACATTCACTACCTCAGCCATAAGGGTCCCATATTGGATGGTCATCGTTTACTAATTCTATTATGGAATTTCCACCATCGCTAGTAATACGCACTCCGTAGTGTTTTGACTGTCGCCCATCTATTTGTGATTATTGATTCATTGTTGTCTGACTGAGGTGTAAATGCGTATTGAATGATCCGGATTGGGTGTTTATTGGAGCAAAATCTCAATCGCGCGATCCAAGACAAAAACACAACTCGTTTTCAGTTTTGTTTTAAGTTATGCCGCTGGCTGGCTGCTAAGTAATGTCTGTGCTTTGCCATGGCATGTTATTCTTGCATGTTAGGAATGTACAGGGGAGGCGTGGTTCAAACTATACGAGGGTGCTATCAAAAGCATAGATATAAATAGAAGAGTAGAAAACTGAAAATGCGCTTTCTTAAAAAAAGGTTAGCTGGTGAAGTGCTTCGAAAATGTTCGAAACCCTTCAAGCATAAACTTGCGAGCATAAAAGCGTGTCGAAAGCATAATCATAAAATCGTGCTTTGCAAAGTATGGGATAAAGCTTCCTCATGTTTGGTGAAACATTGTACGCATTTTTTGTACGCATTTTTACTTGCGTGCAAGCTGTTGTTGGTCAGACCGACCAATAGGTGGATACCGATGATGCTTCTTCTTCCAGACACCAAAGCGCTGACAGTGATAGAAAGAATGGAGGGGAGTTTATAAATGATATTTTATCTCTTATTTTATCGTTTTGATAATCATCACCAGTTTTCACCGATCCTCGATAAACTCTGATACTTATAACTCACTATGATATAAATTTGTTTGACTTTGGTGTTTATAAAATATTGTAATTAAATTATAGGACGTTGACCTTACTAGAGTTGAGAGCTCTTGAAATGTGTACATTGAGAATAGTAAGCTAGTCCCACACCCCATTCATTGGTTCTTTGTGCAATTTCGATTGCTCTGGTCAATCACGGAGTAGCAACTACGAATTGTGCGGTCATCTATCCTTCCTTCCTTTGCGTGACGTTCTCTTTGGATAATGTCTGTTTGTCATCTTTGTGTTCCACAATTATAAACTGAGAGCAAGACCGTGCACAAGGGGGGGTTGGTTTGGTTTTGGTGTTGATGGTCACCACAATCCACCAAGACCCCCCTCCCACCCCATAGAAGAATTCCTGGAAGAATCCCAAAACTAACATCTGAAGGAATCCAAACTGGAATTCTTGTCTTGGAGGATTCCTAGGGAAGTATGGAAGGATTTTCTGAAGGAACTCTTGAAGAACTTCTAGAAAGAAAGTCTAAGGGATTTGAAGAGGGATCTCTGGAGAAGACCCAGAGATAAATCTTGGAAAAATTCTATAGACGATTTTGGAGGGAATCTAATCTAGCAGCAGTTTTGAAGGAATTTAAGAACCATGTCATGGATAAATTCCTTAAGAAACCTGCAATAATTAAACAAAAATCTGCTCTTGTACCGACTTTTCGAACCCTCTAAGCAGAATACCCTCTTCGATGACATCTTGTCGGAAACTGATTACACTCATTAAAAAAAAATCTGCTGTTGGAATCCCAGAGAAAACTTCTACTGGATTCCAGAAGGAACTTCAGCAGTATTACCGGGAGAAATAATGCCCAAAGGAACTCTTTGAAGAATTCCTAAAGGAACATCTGATGGAATTCATGGAAGAAATGGAAAAATCCCTGGAAGATTTTCAGGGATATCCCTTAAAGGAACTTACTTCTGAAGGAGACTCAGAAGGAATTTCTAGAAAGAAAAAAATCTTGAAAGAACTCCTCTAGTAACTTCAAAGAATGCCCAGAGAAAATCCTGGAAAAATTAGAAAAGGGGACATCTACTTCAGTTTTAGAAGCAACTCCTTCAGTAAACACATGATTCAGGAGCTCTTTAAAATATCCAAATGGAAATTTTTTATCAGCTTTTTAGCCCTTTAGCTAGTTTATCTCGGGACCACGCTTTACTACCCTTCTGAAGGAAGAAATCACATTTTGCGGGTTTGTCGGTAGTGTTTTTCGATCCCTGGTCCTCGGTCCTCACGTGGTTTAACCATCACACCAGGTCCGCTCCACTCCGAATAGAAGATTCTTTCCGAATTACGATGTTTGAAAAAAAAAAAATATTAAGATTATCTAAAGAAATTCCAGAAACATTGGTGGATTCCTACAAGAAATCTCTTGGGGATAGCTAAATGTAGTTCTGCAATTCCAATAAATAATTCTGAAAATTACTATGAGATTTCTCAAAGGTATCCCTGAAAAGCTTCAAAAGAAATTCGTGAAGGAGTTTCAAGATGATTCTGAGAAAAAATTTGGAAGAAATTCAACCAGAACTTCTGATAAAAATCACAAAGAGACTCCCGGAAAGCTCCCTGGGACACTTTTGACAGATGTTTGAAGCAAGTTTTGAGATTTCAAGAAGATCTTCTACAAAAACTCAAAAAGAAACTTCTCAAGGAATGCCAAAGGGTTTTCTAAAGAAATTCCAAATAATTATCTGAACGATTTTAAGAAGAAATTTTTTGAGAAACTTAAATCCTACGAGATGGCCTAGAGTAATCTCTGGATCATGCTTGGAGAAATATTAATCTCTGAATCTCTAGAAATCCCTAAAACATGTGGATGAAGTACATAGAAGAATCCTTGAATATTACATAGAGGTATCTTTGAAGAAACTTTTACAGGAACCAAAGTAAGAATACTTGGAAGAAGAAGTTCTGAAAGAAATTCACGAAGAAACTCTCGAGAGAATTCCTTTTGAAAATACTGAGGAGAAATTTAGGAAGAAATATGTGGGTGAATCTCAGAATAATCGTTTAGAGAAATCCATCCCAAGTAACAGAACTAGCTGAATAACAGTTTCTTAAGCTAAAGTTTACTTAAGAGTTGTTTGTTCCACTCTTGTACAACAAAAATGTTTGTTGGGCATGATGGACATTGATGAGGAAATAAAACTAAGGAATATGAAATTGCAAGAGAACCAGCAGATTTGTACAATTTATACCTGAAGGAATCCCAGAAAGTATCCACTATCTAGGTCACCCAAACTACTCTGGAATGCATTTTTTGGGATCTATAGGCTCTACTATCATTTTTGTTCAATCTATTCTAGAAAATTAATTTTCTATAGTAATAGTTAAGCCTCGCAATGTTATGAGTAACTCGGTTATCGATGTAGTTGGACATTCGGGCAGAGCCGTAGCGGGCGGTTGGCCAGGTTGGCCCCCGCCAAGGGCGACAGCCTCAGAGGGGCGCCGAAAAGGCCTAAGGCTAGAAGAAAACAGGAGATGCAATTGCTTTCTTGCATGTTATCAAGATTTCACCATTTTCAGTATCCAAGATCGATAATTTGTTTTTGCCTTTCTCGTACACCAAAGTGTACCGAAAGGCTATATGTTCACTCCAAAAACCAAAATTTGATAGAGCCCCCGGAAGGGTCAAGTGTTATATACCAATCGAATCAGCTCGACGAATTGAGGTGATGTCTGTGTGTGTGTATGTATGTATGTGTGTGTACAAATAAACTCACATCACTTTTTGGCAGTAAACCTCAACCGATTTCAATGACCAACGGTTCATTCGACGCGGAATCTGGTCCCATTGTTTCCTATTGAAAATGGTTCGGATCGGTCCAGCGGTTCCCGAGTTATGGCCATTTAGGTGTTCCGGACCGGTACCCCAGGAAGGGGCCAGATATGAAAACGCTACAAACCCATCCATGCGACACATCAAACTACGGCATTTTCGATAATTTGATAAATGGTAACTGTTACTGAATTATTAAAACTAGTAAATTACTTTTTGAATTTCTATTAAACTGTCAATTTTTTGCATTTTACCTTATACTATTTGAATTAGAACTAAACGTTTCAACACAACAATATGTATACATGTATTAAATTAGTTCCACAAACCGCAGTATATATGTACGCACACATGAAATCTATCAGCTAGAGCGAAATACGAAATCAGTATAATATACTCTGCCGTCGTGGAAACACCTATTTCAAACGAGGTCCGAAATCTTTACGGTCGCTGGCTATCCGAAGCCCCCTTTATAGTGAAGTTCTCCCAAGTTTCAACGGTACGATTACAAGGTCGAAGTGTATGGTCGTGAATTAGTTTAGCACTTTGACGAAGAAAGTGAAACAATTCGGTGTCCATAGCAAACCGTGAGGCGCAAAAAAGTGTGGTGATTTCCCTGGCAACACACCGCGTGTTGGTTATTTCCCGAGTGCAAGTGTGGTCAGCGGTCCCGGGCAGCGAAACGCTGCTAAGAAAGCCTGTATACGGCCGGCATTCAGTGTAGATAACGAACATTGGTCCTTCGAGCCGGATATACAGGACAATCCGGGGACCGAAAGTGCATTTTGTGGCCACGAAGGCACGAAGATTCCCGCGGGGTACAAAGTGGACGTTGGCTATTTTGTACGCGCTCCCCCTAGCCAAGCCAAGCGCGGCAGAGCGTTGATTGTTGGAACGAAACAATCGAAAGTGTGCCTTATTGTCTCGTTGTGCCTGTTCAAACCCTAGTGACGCCACGCTGGCGGACCCAAGCCAGTGAGCATTCTCGATAAGAAGCATTGTGAATAGAAGACAATTGAATTTATCGAACCGCGTGAAACCGTATTGCGGTGGCACTTTGTGTATTTAGTGCAATCCAACAGCTAGTGTGTGACTAGTGGTGCTCAAACTTTCCTTGGTGGCCCGAGTCCAATTTCGAAAGAACTTTCAACAGTTTTCCGTGTTCGCGATCGGGAAGGAGCTCGCACGTGCCGTTGCACCCACGTGTCGTCGCGTGTGCAAACCGTTAGTGTAGTCGCTCCGATAGTGACTTCGTCGCGAGATGGCCACCAAGAAATTGAAGGACAAAAAGCTTAAAGAAAAGCTAGTCGCGCGGCGTTCGTTAGTGTCGTCACTCGAAACGGTCGAGGCGTTCGTCGAGAATTACGAAGAAGACCGTGATTTTCAGCAAGTGGCCGTGTGGTTGGACCTGCTAGACCAATTGTTTCGCGAACATGTGAAGGTTCAGGCGGACCTCGAAAAGCTCGACAGCGGAGACGCCCCGTTAGTGAAACACCTCCAAGAACGCAGGGAGTTCGAATCGCGATTTTGTGCTGCCAAAGGTTGGTTGCTTAATAGGAGAGTGGCCGACCTGAACGCCACGATCAACGCTCCAGGCACTGCTCCCCCACCGTCAACCAACTTCCATTTGCGGCTGCCGAAGATAGATCTGCCAAAGTTTGACGGCGATTATTCTCGGTGGCTGGGATTTCGTGATACCTTCAAGTCCATGGTGCACGATGCCCATGATATTCCGCTGGTTGCCAAGCTGCAATTCTTGCTCCAGTCTTTAGAAGGTGATGCGCGAAAACCCTTCGAGACGGTGGACATTGTGGGAGCCAATTATGTCACCACCTGGGAGGCCCTCCTAAAGCGCTACGATAACAAGCGCTTTCTGAAGAAGCAGCTGTACCGGACCTTGCACGATCTCCCACCAATTCGGAAAGAATCAGCACAGGATCTCCACAACCTCGTTGACGAGTTTCAACGCCATGTCAAGGCGTTGGGAAAGCTGGGTGAAGCCGTGGAAACCTGGGATACCCCGCTGGTGTGTATGCTTTCCTACAAGATCGACCCAGCTACCCTTCGTGCGTGGGAAGAGCATGCTGCAACATCAGACGACGTTGGGTATGAGGCATGCATCGAGTTCCTGTATCAAAGGGTGCGGATTTTGCAGACCGTTTCCTCGGAGATTCAACATCGGTCACAAGGTGGACCGGTCAAGGTGGCCGGCTCACAATCCTTCTCCAAGAAACCCTCCCCTAGCAAAGCGGTTGCGAATACCGCTTCTACAACGAGCTCTCGGCCACCACCTCCTTCGTGCATTGCGTGCTCGGAGAAACACCTGTTGTTCCAGTGTCCGTCGTTCCAAGGAATGGCCGTCGGACAGCGTCGAGAACTCATCTCTCAGAAGCGGCTTTGTTGGAATTGCTTCAAATCCTCCCACGTCGCACGGAATTGCGACTCGAAGCATACCTGCCGGCATTGCCATGAGCGGCACCACTCGTTGTTGCATCAAGCACCGAATCCAAGTAAGTCTACCTCCAATCCCGTAGTTCAGCATCCGAACCAGTCTGCGCCCCAGCAAGAAGCCTCCAACGGATCGGACATTCCGTTGGCTGAAGTTAGCGTTCCCGCTCATCGAAGTGCTCCAAGTACTGTTTTCCTCGCCACGGTTGCACTCTGGATCAAAGATCGATTCGGAAAACATCACTCTGCCCGAGCATTGATCGACTCCGGGTCGCAGTCGAACTTCATTTCGAAGAAACTTGCCCGTCGCCTTTGTCTGCGGCCAGAAAGAGTCAGCGTCCCTATCACCGGCATCGGTGAAGCAACGGTGACGGTAAGCCAATCCGTCGTCTCCACCATCCTTTCCAAGAATGACAATTTTTCCGATGAGCTGGAGTTCCTGGTTATTCCAAAGCCCACCGCGGAGCTTCCCTCAACCAACGTCGACGTCTCCTCGTGGAACATTCCCACGAACGTGGCCCTTGCCGACCCTACGTTCAACGTTTCGGGTCCCATCGACTTGTTACTGGGCTCAGAACTGCTGCATGAGTACCTGAAGTGCGGCAGAATATTCCTCGGCGATAAGGCTCGCCGGTTTTGTTCGAGACTGTCTTTGGATGGGCCGTCATCGGTCGCTGGTACGGCTCAACTGTACCCTCATCTCCAGTGTGTAACACCGCCGTTTCCCAACGAAGCCTAGAATCATTCCTAGAAAAGTTCTGGGAACTGGAAGCTGTAGAGCCAGGCCGGCTGTTCACAGCAGAAGAAGCTTCTTGTGAGGAGCTGTTTGAATCCACCACCACACGCAACCCAGATGGGCGATACGTCGTCCGACTTCCAAGAACGGATGATTCAAGTGTTCGACTCGGCGGATCTAGGGACATTGCCGAAAAGCGACTGCTGAGTATCGAGCGCCGATTGCAGCGGAACGAAACAACCAAGGCTGCGTACCACGAGTTCATGGACGAGTATTTGCGACTCGGCCACATGCGGAGGATTGCTGATCCACCGAATGACACCATCGACCACTGCTACCTGCCGCACCATGCGATCTTCAAAACCTCCAGCACCACGACCAAAACCCGCGTCGTATTCGATGCGTCCTGCCGCACTGCATCTGGCCAGTCGCTCAACGACACTTTGCTTGTCGGGCCGGTGGTGCAAGAAGACCTCCTGTCTATTGTCATGCGTTTTCGGTCCAAACCGATTGCGCTGGTGGCGGATATAGAGAAAATGTACCGCCAAATAGAAGTTCACCCTGAAGATCAGCCGCTGCAACGAATCCTCTGGCGGAAAAACCCGGCGGACCCCATCTCTACCTACGAACTGCGGACGGTCACGTACGGGACCGCTTCCGCGCCCTATCTTGCCACCCGTACCCTCAAGCGACTCTCCCAGGATGAAGGCGAAATGTTTCCGTTGGCCAAGACTGCTGTGGCCGAAGATTTCTATGTTGACGACTTCATCAGCGGCGCCGAAGATGTTTCAACTGCTCTCCAAGTTCGCCGACAAACAAGCGCCATGTTGAGTTCCGCTGGATTCCCACTGCGGAAGTGGGCGTCCAATTCGCCAGAAGTGCTGGCGGAAATTCCTGAGGCTGAGCTTGGAATTCAGCCATTCTACGATCTCTCCGACAGCCAGTCGGTATCCACGCTCGGACTTGTCTGGGAACCTAGCCCCGACATCCTTCGATTCAACATCAATCTGCCGTTGCCGGCGGCTATTCTCTCCAGGCGAATCGTCCTTTCCTACATCGCCCAAATCTACGACCCGCTAGGCCTAGTGGGCCCCGTGATTTCCGCTGCCAAACAATACATGCAGCGCCTGTGGTCGTTAACTACGAAGGACGGAAAGCCATATTCCTGGGATCAACCGCTTCCCGAGAAACTGCAGCAAGAGTGGAAGGAATTCCACGCCACCCTGAACCTTCTACGCGAGATCCAAGTCCCCCGTTTTGCTTCGGTGGCCGGAGCAACTTGTCTTCAGCTACACTTCTTCTCGGACGCGTCGGAGAAAGCCTACGGCGCGTGTGTATACGTGCGCTCTGAGGACACCGACGGCAACGTGTCCGTTCAACTTCTAGCGGCCAAATCGAAGGTCGCCCCGCTGAAAACCCGGCACACCATCAATCGTTTGGAGCTCTGCGGAGCACTTCTATCGACTCAGCTCTACAAAAAGGTAATTGCTTCCCTAAAAACGAATGCCGATGTATTTTTCTGGGTAGATTCTACGACGGTGCTTCAATGGTTGAAGTCGCCACCCTCCTGCTGGAGAACGTTCGTAGGCAACCGTGTTTCCTCCATCCAAGAATCGACGATTGGTTGCCCCTGGAATCATGTTCCGGGAAAGGATAATCCGGCCGACGACATCTCTCGTGGCCTTACCCCGGGCGAGCTTCTCCATCAAGACCGTTGGTGGACCGGGCCTGAATGGCTCAAACTCAAAGGTGACTGCTGGCCAAATCAACCCGTTGATGCTGCATCATCGTCCAAAGCGTTCGTCGAAGAGCGCAAACAATGCCTGGTGTCCCTCACGCCGGTCAACGATCCGTTCAGCGACCTGCTGTTCAGCCGCTACTCCTCGTATACCCGATTACGGCGGGTCATGGCCTATGTTCTCCGGTACAAATGGGCACTGCACGCATCGGCGGCCAGATCTCGCCCAAGTGGTGCATGTGCGTCATCGTCAACGGATCCCTACGAAGCATCACCGTACTTGACCGCCAGCGAGTTGCAAGCAGCAGAACGTTCTCTGTGCCGACTTGCCCAGCGTCAATCGTTCCCGATGGAGCTGAGTGCTCTGAACAACGGTCAATCGGTCGACAAATCGTCGCCCATGAAGTGGATCAAGCCCGAAATCTCCAACGATGGCCTGATCCGGGTCGGTGGCCGAATCCGTTACGCTGAAGCTCCCGAATCAATGAAGCACCCCATAGTCCTCACCAAGAAGCATCGGTTGGCCTTTCTATTGGCCGATCATTATCACCGAACCCTACTGCATGCGGGGCCGCAGCTAATGATGACCACCATGAAGCAAAAATTCTGGCTGCTCGGTGGTAGAGATCTGCTTCGCCAAGTGTACCATCAGTGCCATACATGCTTCCGCCGTAGGCCCTCCCTGATCCAGCAAGCAACTGCAGACCTGCCGAGCGCCAGAGTAAGCCCCTCCCGCCCGTTTGCTGTCTCCGGGGTCGATTATTGCGGCCCGGTGTACCTTCGTGCCCCACATCGAAGAGCAAGTCCCACCAAAGCATACATCGCAGTGTTTGTGTGCTTCTCCACCCGCGCCGCGGCCCTCAAACGGTTCGTTGCGCGGCGTGGCAAGGTGTCCGAAATCCACTCGGACAATGCCACAAACTACAAGGGAGCCGCCAACGAACTAAATCAACTCTACAAGCTGCTAAAATCCGACGAAAGCAGCCGAAAACTCATATTCGACTGGTGTGCCAACTCGGAAATCGCGTGGAAATTCATCCCGCCGCGTGCCCCCCACTTTGGCGGTTTATGGGAGGCCGCGGTAAAATCCACAAAAAACCACCTCCTCAAAGAAGTCGGCAACACCACTGTTTCATATGAAGAAATGTTGACACTACTCAACCAGGTCGAAATGTGTTTGAACTCTCGGCCTATCACGGAGCTCTCCAACGATCCTTCCGGCTTGGAGGCCCTCACGCCGGGCCACTTTTTGGTCGGGGCGAACCTGCAAGCTATACCGGAAAAAGACCTCAAGCAAACACCAGACAACAGACTCAACCGATGGCAACTGGTGCAGAAAAGACTTCAGGCTATTTGGAAGCGCTGGAGCACAGAATATTTGCAGCAACTACAAGCGCGGTCAACGAAGGGCATCAAACCATCCGTCGACATTCGAGTGGGCCGATTGGTCATTGTCAAGGACGACAACGCGCCTCCTGCACAGTGGCCGCTTGGGCGTATCGTAAAGGTCCACCCCGGACCGGACGGAATAGTGCGAGTCGTTACGCTTCGGACGTCATCCAACGACAATATGACTCGCCCAGTTACGAAGCTGGCATTTCTACCGATGCCCGCTGACGATGCTGACGATACGCAAGGTGACATGTAGATTTAGAAGATGCATTAGTTAAAACGGCCCAGCCCTTTTAAGGTGGCCGGAATGTTACTGAATTATTAAAACTAGTAAATTACTTTTTGAATTTCTATTAAACTGTCAATTTTTTGCATTTTACCTTATACTATTTGAATTAGAACTAAACGTTTCAACACAACAATATGTATACATGTATTAAATTAGTTCCACAAACCGCAGTATATATGTACGCACACATGAAATCTATCAGCTAGAGCGAAATACGAAATCAGTATAATATACTCTGCCGTCGTGGAAACACCTATTTCAAACGAGGTCCGAAATCTTTACGGTCGCTGGCTATCCGAAGCCCCCTTTATAGTGAAGTTCTCCCAAGTTTCAACGGTACGATTACAAGGTCGAAGTGTATGGTCGTGAATTAGTTTAGCACTTTGACGAAGAAAGTGAAACAATTCGGTGTCCATAGCAAACCGTGAGGCGCAAAAAAGTGTGGTGATTTCCCTGGAAACACACCGCGTGTTGGTTATTTCCCGAGTGCAAGTGTGGTCAGCGGTCCCGGGCAGCAAAACGCTGCTAAGAAAGCCTGTATACGGCCGGCATTCAGTGTAGATAACGAACAGTAACCATGAAAATGGTATCAGACCATATCTGAACCGGTAATGTCCCGGAACCGGTTCCGGGTGTTCCGCCGGAAGTGGCCAAACCTAAAAATGAACTAAACCCATGCTTGCAACATATCAAACCGCGGCTTTTTTGATAACCTGATCAACAGTTAGCAGGGAAACAGATCTCAGATCATATCGGAACCGTTAGTGTTCCGGAACCGGTTCCAGATGTCCCGCTGGAGGTGACCAAGTATAAAAGTTAACCAAACCCATGCATGCGATATATCAAATGGTGGCTTTTTTGATATCCTGATGAACAGTAAGCAGGAAAATATTCTCATAACATATTTGAACCGGTAGTGATCTGAAACCGGTTCCAGGCATCCCGCCAAAAGTAGCCAAATATAAAAGTGAACTAAACCCATGCATGCGACATATCAAAGCGCGGCTTTTTCGATAACCTTATGAACAGTAAACAGGAAAATATTCCCAAAACATATCTGAATCTGTAGTAATCCGGAACCGGATTACCAGAAATGGCCATATGTGAAAGTAAACCCAACCCGTGAAAGCGACACATCAAATCTGTTTTTTTTTTTTCGATAACCTGATGATCGGTTAGCAAAAAAATAGGATCAAACAACATCAGAAACTACCGATATTGTTCCGGAATCTATTCTGGGTGCCCCGCCGAAAGTAAGCAAATATAAAAGTGAACCAAACCCATGCATGCGATACATCAAATCGCGGCTTTTTAGGTATCCTGATTTAGCAAAAGATAGTTTCCGATCATATTTAGGACTACCGGTAGTGTTCATAGCAACTACCGCAACCGATTACGGATGTTCCATTGAAAATGGTCAAACGTAAAGGAGAACCAACCCATGAATGCGACACATTAAATTACTTTTTAGGTAACCTGATGAACGGTTAACAAGAAAAAAATCATAGACCATACTTTGGAAAACCAATAGTGTGCCGAAACCGGTTCCAGGTGACTCACCGGAAGTGGTCAAATGTAGAATGGAACCAAACGTATGCACGCAGCATATTAACGCGAAGAACGGTCAGCGCAAGAAAATAGTCTCAGGCCATATTTAAGACTACCGGTAGTGCTCCGGAACAAGTTTCGAGTATCTCGCCGGAACTGGCGAATTGCAAAAATAAACCACACTTATGCATGCGGTACATCAATTCGCGATTTTTTAGGAAAACTTATTAACACTTTGCTTAGAGCTAGTCTAAGACCACATCAGGAACAATCGGTACAATCCCGGAGCTGGTTCTGGGTGTCCATGCATACCCATTACCCATGCAGGTGATACATCAAATCGTGGTGTTTAGGTAACCTTATGAACATTAGTAATGAAATATAGTCTCAGACTATATTTGGGAGACCCGGTAGTGCTCCAGAACCAGTTCGGGGTACCCCACCGAAAGTGATCAAATGTACCATGTGACACATCAAACCACGGCTTTTTAAATAACCTGAGGAACGGTTAGCTAAAAAATAGGCTAGTATGGTACGTAAAATGAACGCTCACGGCGCACGCCGCGTTTTTGCTCCTGTTTAACGTTTAGTCACTACCACCGTCTAGCTAGCCGTGAAGAGATCTCACCAAAGCACACAATTTCAGATTCCTGAGGTGTCAATATACAGTAGGATGAGTCAACGTTGCAGGTTTGGTAAAATTTAAAATTAATCGCATCAACCCCTAACAAAGGTTTTCCAATTCCCTTTTGTGTCTAAAATTACTTGATAAAATTTTAATGCAATTGGTTGCACCCTCGCGCACTGTAATGTGGTTGAAGTTTGTATAGGAAATTCCACATGCTTGCATTTTTTGTCAAATTTTACATGAATGTTGTAACCTATGATATGATAATAAAATATAGCCTTAAGTGTGCCTGCAAATATGTTGCAACAAGTGAACGGCCGCTGTTATAGATGATTGCGGGTCATTTGGCTGAACGCCATTTGGTCGAATGCCATTTGGCCGAACGCGGTGATGCTGATGAACCTAAGTGATCTTGCCACTGTTTCCTATATCAGTATAACTCGAAAGAACAGCCATTGATTCAAAGAAAGAAAAATCTCTGACAAAAAATATCCCAGTTTCAACGTCAACTAATCCCTTGATGGTAAAACTTGGAAGAATTACTTATGATTAAATAAGAAGGAAATATTTCTGATGATCATATTGGCAGCTAGAATGTTATCCAGAGTTTGCCCACGCCTCCAAATCCTTTTTATAATAATTCAGCCAAACGGCATTCGGCCAAACGGCTTTCGGCTAAATGGCCGAACACTGCTATGAAAATATAGCGACTGGCCGTCGGTTTTTCGGCAATACCTCTTAAACGGTAAGAGATTCCGTTTAGGCGTCAAAAAACAAAAGGAAGAACATTAGTTTTTGCGCTTAGAAATTTTTTGTTAAAAATAATGTATGATACAGACGGTATTTTTATCAGTATTTTTAGACGTTTTTTCTCTATAGTTAAGAATTTTTTTCACAGTGTATTTTATTGGATTGCTGAGATAATTAGGCGCTGATTTCATAAAAAAAGTTTGTTTTACGATGCATAGTTTTTGAGAGGGCCCATATAGCCGAGGCGGTAAACGCACGGGTATTCAGCATGACCATGCTGAGGGTGACGGGTTCGATTCCCGGTCGGTCCAGGATCTTTTCGTACAGGAAATTTCATTGACTTCCTTGGGCATAGAGTATCTTCGTGCCTGCCACACGATATACACATGCAAAATGGTCATTGGCAGAGGAAGCTCTCAGTTAATAACTGTGGAAGTGCTCATAGAATACTAAGCTGAGAAGCAGGCTTTGTCCCAGTGAGGACGTTACGCCAAGAAGAGAAAAGAGAGTTTTTGAGATATCATTTTTGGAAGTTTGGGGCGTATTTCAAAATTTTGAAAAATCGTGAAATTTTATCTAGTGTTTCCCGGAAAATAGTCCACTATGATTTTTTTTTGAATTCTATATGAATTCATATATCCGCGATCTCTAGCACTGGTGAAATTTTCATTGAAATCGGAGACCCTTCGGCCCAAACCTGTTCGGTAAAAAAAATCCCCTGCTGAAAAAACCGCAAAGCGATCTGTGATTGTGTAAAAAGTTATATCTTAGCTTGTAAGTATCGTATTGATATTTTTTGGCCTCCAGTGTTAGTGAAGGTGCTCAAGAAGTCAACCGAAAATGCTGATATATTTCAGCTCTGCTCATACGTTGAACATCAATAATTTTTGAGTCAATTCAATGATGGCTTTGATAAAATGCTTGCTTTTCTTATAAAGTATCAGGATTCAGAACACTTTGGCTTACGTCGGCGGAAAGATCGTGAAAACATATTCAACGAGAAAGGCACAATCACCACTAGGTGGATTAATTTGGGTTTTTTATAAGTTGTTCCATATTCTCAAAGAAATCTGAATCCTCTAGTTAATTTTGAACATTTAAAATGATGTCTCTATTCTCTTTGGAGAAACTATTTAAGGTTTTTAATGAGCCTAGCTAAATCAATATGCTTTCAAAGTTCTATTGAAAATTCTTTCTAAAAGTCCTTTTTAAAATTCTTAAACACGTTCACAAGAGACTACTTCCAAGGATTTTCTACGCATTTATTTTAATATGTCTTTTATTCCTTTAGAAATTCAAGATATAGGATATCTAGGAATTTATTCAGAAATTAGTCAATGAAGTATTCCTGATATTTTTCTAAGGATTTTATTAGGTAATCTACCAAAATTTCCTCTAGGAATTTCAGCAGATATTCCCAAAACTTCTCATTAATAAACTAGTGAACTTTCTTCAAGGATACCTTCGTAAATTCCTTCACAGATTCCTTAAAAAAATAGTTATTTTTCTCAATACTACTATTCCACATTTTTTTCTGGGTTTTTGAATTTTCCAGAATTTCCTTCAGAAATTCTTATAGAGATACCTGCAAAAATAACTATAAGGTTTACTTTGAAACTGTAAATTTCCTCAGTAGCTCCTCCATAGATTCCTATAAAAATCCAGCAGCGATTCCTTTAGATATCCCTCCAGGGATTTCTTCAGAAATACCTCTGAAAGTTGCTAGAGAATTAACTACCTACAGATATTTTTTTTAGAAAATCGTCTTTAATTTTTTTTTTAGTAAATAACTTAAGTTTCCTTTAGGAAGTCTTGTATAGATTCCTTCATAGCGCTTTTAAAATCATTTATTAATTCTTTCCGAAATTGGTTCATGTTCACTAGATATTGCTCCATGAATTTCTGCTAGAATTCCCCTTGAAAACCTTTCATAAATTTTCTCGTAAATTCCTCCAGAAAACCATAAATTTGGAATTCTTTCAGAAATTTATCTAAATATTCTGTTGGAATATCTGCCATTGACTTTGTACAAAGTTTCTCCAAAGGATACTTTTGAAAGCCTTCCATGGATTCCTTATGAAACTTCAACAGGGATTCCATTAAAAAATCTTCCAAGTAATCTTTCAGAAATTCTTCCAGTGTTTCTCCACAAATTCCTTCAGGCGTTTCATTACGGACTACTCCAAGAATTTCTGTTAAGAATACTTTATGAATTCCATTAGAAATTCTTGCTGATAGTGATATGTGCACCGGATATTCTTACAGGAATTCCTTCAGTGGTTCCTGCATGTTTTCATTCTGTAATTCCAACAGGAACTCTTTTAGAGATTCCAACAAAAGCTAAAATGGAGATTTATTAAGGAATTCCTCCTGGTATTTATACATATCCATGGTTCTTCTATGATTACTGATTTTTTTACAGATCTTCTGGAAAATATTTTGGTAGAACCAATTGAAAACAAAATTCAGCTGAACAAAAATTTCAGAAAAGAAAAGAAAATACTATAAGATTTCTTGAAGAAATTCATGCATCGTTTTTGTTAGGAATCTGAAATGTAATTTCTAATTATTGTGCTGATCTTAGTGAGATTCTTGAAATGCAAAATGTGTTCGTACTACTACTCGTATAAAAGAAATAAATTTTGGAAATTTTTTGGGCAACTTTTATTGAAATTCCCAAAGAAAAAAACTATAACAAAACACTGGCGTTAATTTGTGTCTTCAAACCACCGAAATCAATCTTTTCAAGAATTTTATAAAAATAATTTACTACAATGTTTTGCTTATTAAAAAAGTTCAATTGTCGTGGGGCGCCAGTTTGGATGCTTGCCAAGGGCGCCATGGGATCACGCTACGGCTCTGCATTCGGGTGCGGTTTGTTTTTAAACTTTTGGAAATTCAGATGCTTTTTTAGATTCAAATCACATAAAAAGAGAAACCTCCGAGCTTGAGCCAAAGATATTAAAATTTAGAGGTGACGCAAACGCAAAGATATTTCGTCTCCGCCTTGGCGTCTTGTATGACCGACTCACCTCCGTTTACGTTCTCAAATTTCTGTTGACATCGGTTTATGATGGTATTGTCGATGCAGCTCAGTTTTCGAGATCCAGTTGTGGCTGTGAGTCCACAAACTCCGAATTATAAACCGCAGACATCCATTGATGAAAACCTGTAGCATCTGTGTGGTCTCTGTTGATACGGACTACGTTTCGCTGGAGAACAACATCACAGGTTTTATGTTGGGATTGAAAATTCGAATTTAGGTGAGTTTACTGATCTGATTGAAACTCCATATATTTCGTAAACTAGCAAAAGTATTCCTAGCCTTCTTGATCTGTGCTCCTATCACGACTTGGTACCGCCATCTGACGTGATATGACTGCCAAGATATTGAAAGTTTTTGACTCCATACTCAGCAAGTGATACATTCGCGAATGTAACATTTCGTGAACCGACATGCTCGGGAACGCTCTTCAAAATGCTGTTCATTCTCTTGTCCGGTTCGATACGAGAGCGCAATCAAGAGAGAAGATGCTCGATGACGCTAATGAAAGCAATGCATCCAGTAAGAATATTTTATTATCATAATTCTTTTTTATTGTCACTGCACAACCTGCAACGTCATGAATACAGTTAAATTAAATAGTAGTTCACGTTTTTAATGCGACAACGCATTTAATACTGATAAAAATAACGATTATTCAAAGTTGTCCCAAGCCAACGATGAGAGATCATCGGTAAGTGTTACACTTAGCGATGCCCGCTCATCGCCGCAGCTTGTCTATATCGGAGTATCTTCTTTGTATTCCTTCGTGAACCATGCGACTCGACGAGAGAACATACACCGCTTGGTAATTGAAACAGAACGTTGACGGTTAGACCCGCCATAGAGGAGTGTTCGGCCAGGTCGTTGAGCTTACTCTGCATGCCAGAGCACCTGCATGTTACAGTTGCTCCATAGTGATAGGCTGCCAAAGTAGACAACGATTCGGTGCACGGTCAATCACCTCGAACATGATCTCGTCGATTACGATTAGGAACGGTAGCCGTGATAGAATACACCTTTGACTCACACCAGCAACTACTCGGATGGGGTCGAACAAAGCTCCGCTATACAGAACTCTGTATGTAAAAACTACGTGCTGTGCTTCGATGAGGTTGACTATTTTATCCGGAACTCCATTGTGCCTCACCCAAGTAACATTTTAATGGCCAATTAGTCTTGTAGAGATTTTGAGAACCGTCATAAAACCTCATACCTTTTATTTTGGTTTTATAATGGTTCATAGAACCTCTTGTAATCTACTTTACTTAAAATGTTAGTTGGGCAGAGTGCCCCACAGATTTTCGAGGTTCAGACGTTTGAAAGCTTTTTCATAGTCAAAAATACCAAATCGAACACGGATTCCCAACCGGTGATCTTATGCCACAAAAGTTCAGCCTATTGGACGCAGTGGCTTAATTTCCCCAACAGGGGAGGAAAAAAAAACGGTGGTCCGCGGCCCCCTGGGGGGCCGTGAAGCCAGTCCTGGAGGGCCGCGATGTTACCAAAAAAATGTACTATTTTGTGCAAATTATAAAAGTTTTCAATTTTGTATACTACGGTTCTCAAAAGCCACAATTTGAGGAACAAATTTTCAGTATAAAACGCCTTCAGAAAAAGAAAATTTTCGGCTGCGCCGCTATTTTTCAACTACGACTCAAATTGAATGAACATGACATTATTGTTTCCGAAATGTGAGTGTCGAATAAAAAAAAAACTATCATTGATCGTCGAAAATCCCTCCCACAGTAAATTTCTGGCTACGTCACTGTACCCAAAAAACTAGGTTTCGTTCATTTTACTCATATTTTTTTTCTAAAAATTTTCATTGGGCCCCAGATGTTTTCACAATTCTTTAAGGGAGTCGCCACCTCAAAAAGGTTGGGAACCCCTGAAATAGAAGGACTCTTGAAGTTCGATGACCTACTCCCAGATGGTACGGAGTGGGACCTTATAGTCCACACAAGATTTTCCGGCACGAAATCCTGCTTGCAGCTGCCGGCCGAAAAGTCGTGACGATCTTCTCCAGTATCCGATTTGATAGAACTTTGAGAACAATGCACACTATTAGGCAGCTTCCATTTATTACGTAACGCTAAAATTTGCATTTTTAGACCCCCCCTCCCCCCTCCGTAACGCTTTTTTGTATGAAACCCCGAAAATTTGTGTATGGACCGTAACGCTCGGCCATGCTCCCCTCCTCCCCCTATAGCGTTACGTAATTTGTGGACGGCGCCTTATGATGTCACGCTAGTTGTCACACACAGTCAGATACCTCTTCTTGGGAACCTTCACCAAGACGCCCTGCATTCAATCGGCCGGAAAAAGTAGTTCGAAGTGCTCAAACCAGCGTTTTAGCTGGCCAGTAGCGTCTAGCACTGGCATCCTCGGATTCATACTTGCTCCACTCAGGCGTCGTGAGATATCGTAGAGGAAGCAAATATCGCCGGTTGTGGCAGCGTACTCCCCTCGTCAGCCAGAAAGTCCTCCCACGTTCGTTTGTCCCGTCTGCTACAACGTTACGCTTACTTTATTAGAGCCAAATACCGTTGAAGGGACTCTTATTTTGCTGCTCTGGTTCTTACCCACTCTATCGCTGCCTATGCTTCTCTGCGTTCCTCGATCTTCCGCTGGGTTCCATCAGTGATCCATTGTTTTCGCTGAGTGCGCAGCTAATCCAGGTTGTTCTCGCTGGTTTCAATAAAGGCATTCTTGATGGCCGTCCACTGATCTTCTACGCTGGCATCTTCCGGAACATCCGCTGCTCGGGTGACAAGCTCGTCAACGAACGATCTGGAATTTCTAGTCGACGTATGTAGAATCGTCGTGCCGCTGGATCCGAGCAGAAGGTGATGGTCAAACGCGATATCAGCGTTGCGTTTATTCTGGATATCAAGAAGGCTCTGTCTCCCTTTTCGATTGATGCAGATGAGGTCGATTTACTTTTCAGTATGTCCATCACGAGACTTTATGCACTGGTCGATGGGGAAAGAGTGGATTTGTTAGACTCCCAATCATCAGGTCATTGTTGCCACAAAACTCTGCAAATAACTCACCATTTTCGCTCATTTTTTAAAGACCATGACGTCCTATAGGCAAATCTGACGGAAGCTAATGATCCCTCCGCATCTGGTGGCAGGAATGAGAACCCTACGAAAAACGTGACTCCACCAAAAAGGGGGCATCCAATTAGTACGTCACGCAAAATTTGAAAATTTTAGAAACCCCCTCCGCCCTTCGTTCGGATTTTTTGTATACCTAATACATTGCTTGTCACACTTTCGGTAACCCCCCTCCCCCCTATGAGCGTGACGTACTTCATGGATGCCCCCAAAGTGCCATGGCGCAGCATAGGCAAAGTGCACTTTTTTCATTTTTTCATATCGAATTCCGCATCGTAGAGAAACAAATGAGTACTTTTTGGAAAGAAAATTTAATTCTCTTTCAGATGCGCTAAGATCCGGTAGATACTTACGAACAATTTATGTGATTAATTTGAGGAGATCTTGCTATGCCTCCGGCGGGCGATCTTCCGGATTTTTTGTTAACTGACCAATCCGGTATCTGTCGGCCATTGCAAATGGAAAATAGCAACTTCAAGAGCAAACCAAAAATGAGTAAAACTTGACGACAAAAAATTGATCTTTTTATGTAAACAAACGATTTTCTCCTTATCTCAATCTGGGGGTAATCTGAATTAGCCTATCACACGCTTATGATTTGTGTTGTCGGAGCCGACCTTTGCGATGAAGTCGCCTATGCAGATCCTGATGTCACTTGGAACTTTATCCACGACGGAATTCAATTCACTGTAGAAATTTTACTGGTCCTGTAGCTCGGCAGCATCAGTCGATGCGTAACTTTGAATTATTGTGAGGTAACGAACTCGTGTTCTAAATCAGACAGTAATGATTCTTTCATTAACGTTGATTCGTCACTGAAATCATCGACATCATCAAACATTTTAAACACAGTTTTTTTTTCTTTCCAAACAAAAGATTTTGCCATGAAAATGTTTGTACTGGAATGGTGAATACATTTTCGTGGTCATTGTTTTGGTTTACGTCGAAAAAGCTGTTTTTCATTTTCCGATAAAGTGATGACAGATGCTTGAGCCTTAATTAGCTCTCACTTGATAAGCGTCGCCTGATACTGGGCGCTAAGTAGGAAACCAACTCCTTGGTGCCAGCGAGCGTTATCGCCCCGAATACTAGATTATAACAAATACTTGTCGCAGCGGTAGCTTGTTATTATTATTATTATTATTATTATTATTATTATTATTATAGAGTTTTGGCACTTCTCAGCAAAAATTGCTGGAAACTTTCACCTACCCCGGGCAATCGGAATGCCAAAGGGGATTAGGCTCTGTGGATCTCATTAGCCGGTTTTTTAGCTTATCCTAATGAGTCTGCTTTTGGATGTACTTTCAGTTGTGATGATTCAGGAACCGCCTAACTATGCTACAGGTTCCAAGAATCACCGCTTTCAGGATGCTGTTTAGGTCCTTCTTCAATTCCAGCTCGTCTAGGGACCTCAGGAGAGATTTAGGGACAACTCCGGTTGCCGAGAGGACAACCGGAACTATACGGACGTCCTCCAGGTGCCACATCTGCTTCAACTCCTCCGCTAGGTCGTGGTACTTGGTTATCTTGCCGGAGAACGTTGATTGGACATTATGGTCTAACGGTACAGCGATGTCGATGAGAGTTACTCGCTTCATCCTTTTGTCGAAAACCACAATGTCAGGCCGGTTGGCACGAATGAGGACGTCCGTAATGATCTCGCGATCCCAGTACAGCTTTATGCAACTATTTTCCAGAACCGGGTCCGGCTGGTACTTGTAGTAGGGTACAAATCTGTCGACCAAGTTGTGCTTTAAAGCAAGCTGTTGGTGCACAATCTTGGCAACTTCGTTGTGACGATCGAGGTAAGCTGATCCAGCTAACACTGAACAGCCTGCAACGACATGCTCGATCGTTTCTCCTACTGAATTACACTTCCTGCAACGGTCCTCCACGTCCTCGTGCAATATGTACCGCCGATAGTTCTTCGTCGCAATTACCCGGTCCTGGATGGCTACCATGAAACCTTCTGTTTCTGAGAAGAGGTCACCCCGCACCAGCCACGCGTTTGACGCCGCCTTATCGATGTGCTCGAGTTCCAGTTGATGGGGGTGCGTCCCATGCAACTCCTTTTGCTTCCACGTTACGATCATCTCGTCGACGGTCTTGATGTCGCAGTTCAGCTGATAATCCTCCTGCGCCAGATGCAGGGCGCTGTAACCGTGGTCAGCTTCACATACAGTGCGGTACATTTCGTGACGGTTCTGGCTTTCTACGAAATATGCCCGCAGCTGCTGGATCTGGGAGACACACAGTGCCTGGATATCGGTGACGCCTCTTCCTCCTACTGCGCGTGGCAGGGTGACTCTCTCAATGGACGACTTTGGATGGCGCATGCGGTGCTTGGTGAACGCCACTCGTACTGCTCGTTCTAACGCCTCGAGGTCAGTCTTGGTCCACTTTACCACCCCAAAGCTGTAGGTCAACAGGGGCACAGCAAACGTGTTGATCGCCTTCACCTTGTTGCCGGCTGACAGAAAGCTCCTCAGAACACAGTTGACACGATGCAAGAACTTGTCCTGCAGTTCCTTCTTGATCGCTGTGTGGCGAATACCTCTAAGTTGCAGGAAGCCGAGGTACTTGTACACTTCGCCTTCAACCATATTCCGAATCTCCTCCTGTTCGTTGACGCGGAAACAGCTGGCGTCCACTACTTGACCCCGGCGAAGATGGACTGACCGACATTTGTCAATTCCAAACTCCATCCGGATGTCGTTGCTGAACACCGTCACAAGCTGCAACAGTTGATGCAGCCTCTGTACTGATTCCGCAAACAGCTTCAGGTCGTCCATAAAGAAGGTGTGGGTTATTCTTGTACTCCTTCCCCCACTTTTCAGTTGGTAGCCATAGTTGCATTGGTTGAGTGCTCTGCTGAGGGGGTTCATTGCAAGGCAGAACCATAGCGGACTGAAGGTATCGCCTTGAAATATCCCCCTCCTGATGCTGAGAGTTCTGGACCGCAACACAGCTGTTCCGTCGGTGATTTGTAGGGACGTGCTCCACATCCCCATCGCGTGTTGCATCAGCCTGATGATGTTCCCGTCTACCTTGTACAACTGCAGCACCTTAAGAAGGTACGAGTGCGGCACTGAGTCGTACGCCTTCTTGTAGTCGATGTACGCCATGCTCAGGTTCCTCTGCTTATCGGTGGCTTGACCCACAATGACTGCATCTATAATGACCTGATCTTTGCAGCCTTGCGTGTTTTTGCGACACCCTTTTTGTTCTTCGGTCATCACGTTGTTGGCATCGCAGTGGGTTTGTATCCTCCTCGCTATCACCGACGACAGCACTTTGTACAGACTCGAAAGACACGTTATTGGTCTGTACTTTGCTGGGTCAGCTGTGTTTTGGTCCTTCGGCAGAAGATAAGTGATACCCCTGGTAATGAACTCTGGTAGCTGCGTGGGGTCTTCTAGCACCATGTTGAAGCATTCCGCCATCCGCCCGTGGATCGTCGTGAGCTTTTTATACCAAAAATTGTGCACGAAATCGGGTCCTGGTGCAGCCCAATTTCTGGTATACCGGGTAGCCTCGCGTACATCCTGAGCGGTTACTACGACCGCGGTCATGTCTCCAACTCCATTACACTGTCGCTCTTCTTCTGCCAACCACATCCCATCGTCGCTGTGCTGGACAGGGTTCTCCCATAGATTGGCCCAGAACTGTGTGACTTCGCCAATCTCCGGAAGGCCTTCTCCATAGTCAGGCTTGTCGTTTCGGATGCAGTTGTAGAACTCTCTTTCGTTAATGTTGAACATCCGGTTTTGTTCCTTCCGCTTCGAACATTCTCCATAACGCCGCAATCGTTTCGCAAGAGCACTCAACCGCTGTACATGGGTGTCGAGGATCTCCGTAATGTTGACTTCTGTGAGATCTCGGAGTTCTGCGGGCTTCACAATTTCAGCAACATAACGAACTAGCCTCGTTGATCGATTCCCCTGCTTGTACTGTGTTAATCGACCAATCTTGGTCCGCAATGTGGCGATCCGGTTCTCCAAACGTCGCATCCACGCGGGTTTCTGTGTGCTGGGGCGTGTGCGACCTTCACCGTCGCCTTGCGGGCGCGTCCGCAGTCCCAGCGTCTTGACAACAGCCACCGCAGCTGAATACACCGTAAACTGCAGATCCTCAAGGTGCTGTACGGCCTCCAAGTACTGTGGCAAAATATCCTGGTTTAGGATGCTTACTGCACTTGTTAACCGATAGGAATTCCGCAGCTTTGGTATTCGGTGCCGGGACATGGGGTCTGTCCCACGGAACTGCGTGACTGCTGTGGCCATGTGGAGCGCTAGTTCGTCTCGTAGTTGCTGTCGTTGCATATCCGCTGTTGGTCCTGGAGCAGTGGGTGCAGTCGTATCACGACTCTCACTCGCGTTCGATGCATCCAGCCCGTCAGATCTCCTTCTCGACGTATCGCTCGATCTTGTCCTCTCCTCTCCCAATTCCCTCTGCGCTTCCAGCTTGATGCACTCCACTTCTGCAGCTGTGAGCATATTATGAGACATAATTGCTCGCTGTCGTGTGTACAGCTTGTTCAAGTCAAGCTGGTTCGCAAAGCGAGGGAATCTCTCGTTGAACATTTCCAGCATCCCTGATCTGCCGGACATGTCCGTCTCCATCCTCGTGCAGACAAAATAGCAGCGAATCACGTACATATTCATCTCCCTCGTCCACATGATCCGCTGCCGTCGGCCGCCTGCTAACGTGAGTGACTGACGTCGATCAGCCACAGCAACATTGGCAGGTGCAGCATGGCCTTGGTGATTGCTATTGCTGCCGTTTCTGCTCTGCGTTCGTGGTACGGGCTGTGCCCGTTGACTGGAAGGCCGCTCTTGCACCAGTTCCTCTTCTTATTATTATTATTATTATTATTATTATTATTATTATTATTATTATTATTATTATTATTATTATTATTATTATTATTATTATAGAGTTTTGGCACTTCTCAGCAAAAATTGCTGGAAACTTTCACCTACCCCGGGCAATCGGAATGCCAAAGGGGATTAGGCTCTGTGGATCTCATTAGCCGGTTTTTTAGCTTATCCTAATGAGTCTGCTTTTGGATGTACTTTCAGTTGTGATGATTCAGGAACCGCCTAACTATGGGGCTGTCCATTTATTACGTAAGAGAAATTTTCCGATTTTTCGACACCCACTCCCCCCCTTGTAAGATTTTTTGTATGAGAATCCAAATATTTTTGTATGGCTCGTAAGATTTCTCGAACCCCCCTCCCCCCAAAAACCCTTACGTAATTAATGGACAGCCCCTATACTACAGGTTCCAAGAATCACCGCTTTCAGGATGCTGTTCAGGTCCTTCTTCAATTCCAGTTCGTCTAGGGACCTCAGGAGAGATTTAGGGACAACTCCGGTTGCCGAGAGGACAACCGGAACTATACGGACGTCCTCCAGGTGCCACATCTGCTTCAACTCCTCCGCTAGGTCGTGGTACTTGGTTATCTTGCCGGAGAACGTTGATTGGACATTATGGTCTAACGGTACAGCGATGTCGATGAGAGTTACTCGCTTCATCCTTTTGTCGAAAACCACAATGTCAGGCCGGTTGGCACGAATGAGGACGTCCGTAATGATCTCGCGATCCCAGTACAGCTTTATGCAACTATTTTCCAGAACCGGGTCCGGCTGGTACTTGTAGTAGGATACAAATCTGTCGACCAAGTTGTGCTTTAAAGCAAGCTGTTGGTGCACAATCTTGGCAACTTCGTTGTGACGATCGAGGTAAGCTGATCCAGCTAACACTGAACAGCCTGCAACGACATGCTCGATCGTTTCTCCTACTGAATTACACTTCCTACAACGGTCCTCCACGTCCCCGTGCAATATGTACCGCCGATAGTTCTTCGTCGCAATTACCCGGTCCTGGATGGCTACCATGAAACCTTCTGTTTCTGAGAACAGGTCACCCCGCACCAGCCACGCGTTTGACGCCGCCTTATCGATGTGCTCGAGTTCCAGTTGATGGGGGTGCGTCCCATGCAACTCCTTTTGCTTCCACGTTACGATGATCTCGTCGACGGTCTTGATGTCGCAGTTCAGCTGATAATCCTCCTGCGCCTGGATATCGGTGACGCCTCTTCTTCCTACTGCGCGTGGCAGGGTGACTCTCTCAATGAACGACTTTGGATGGCGCATGCGGTGCTTGGTGAACGCCACTCGTACTGCTCGTTCTAACGCCTCGAGGTCAGTCTTGGTCTACTTTACCACCCCAAAGCTGTAGGTCAACAGGGGCACAGCAAACGTGTTGATCGCCTTCATCTTGTTGCAGGCTGACAGAAAGCTCCTCAGAACACAGTTGTTATTATTATTATTATTATTATTAATAATAATATTTGTTAAAGACGCTTTAGTTTAGTAGCTTGTGTTCTTCAAAGTTAGCTCTTATGTTCTTCTGGATGTGAAATGTCTATGATTTTTATTTGCAAAGTAATGCAATATACATAGATGTCCGTGCTATAGAATTTTTACAAATTTTACACATACTTTTTTTTAGCCACATACACGCCTAAAATATACAACCAGTAGCCTTATTTCTCAAGCACTGAATTCATTTAAGAAGCATTGAACTGCATTGTTCTTTGGCATGAAACCGCAAACCGAAGATCCGTCCCATCAGCCAGCGCAGCGGTAGTGCTTACACACTTCACCCCGCCATTGTCCCATGGCGGCGTGA
Source organism: Aedes albopictus (assembly GCF_035046485.1). Lineage (NCBI taxonomy): Eukaryota > Metazoa > Arthropoda > Insecta > Diptera > Culicidae > Aedes > Aedes albopictus. The sequence continues at coordinate 424,796,810 of NC_085137.1, forward strand.
AATTTGATTTAGAAGCTTCTCATAGATATCCCTCTCAAACAGCAAATTGAATACATTTGTATAGTTAAACCGGGACTCTGCCAACAATGGCAGTCCGATTACAAACCACACCACTATCCAAAAAGGGCAACGGACCGTAAAATCTGCCACAACAAACAACTCTGTATAGGCTTTTCACAACGGCGGCGGCGGCCGTCTTCGGAAGCAGTTCTCTGCAACCAACGAACAATATTGTCTCTGATTTGCACGTTTTTCCGCTCAGCGGGAGATTCCTGCGTGTGTGCTTGCTCCTGTGCTGGCTTTTGTGATTGTATGATCACCTTTTATTTCTTGAATACATATAGGGAAAATGAATAATATTCTACATTATAGAAGGAAATAGACAAACGAAGAAAAAATCGAACTTTACATGAGAAGTGTATAGACACCCCTTAAAGGAGCGTCCAAAAGTGAACGCTAGAGCAGTGGGCTTCGTGGCCGAACGGTTAGCGGCGTCAGTCGTTTATGTGTCTCGTAAGCCTCGGAGTTGAGGGTTCGATTCCCTCTGGCCGAAAACGGTGTAATTGTCTTTATCTTTAATACTTAACCTGACCACTACCGCCACCTAGCTTCAAAATCACCAACAAATTGGCGAATCACCGGATAGTTCTTGTTGCTTCTGAATAGCTTTGCCAAAAAAGACACATTTGCTGCTTCAGATCCTTTGGGGCTGTTCATAAACCACGTAGACCAAATTTTGCAATCTCAGACCTCCCCTCCCCTCTCGTAGACTTTTGTCCATACAACAATTTTGAAATTTGTATGGAGCGTAGACTTTGGCCAGACCCCCCCCCCCCCAAAGTCCACGTGGTTTATGAATGGCCCCTTTACATGGAACTTAACAAGATCTTTCTGATTTTTTTACATGACTTTATGTTTGATTTTCACTTTTTAGCCATTCTTGCTAATTTCGGAAGCTGTTTCGAGAATCTGTAATCGATAGTGAGTTGAAATTCAGAGTGATTTAATGCGAATATATGTTTCCATTTTCAAATTTAGGTTTTATTCATTAAATTTCGGCCAATTTCGGCCAATTTTCAATAATGGCCTTATGACTTTGGAATGCAGTATAAGTGTAAGACGGATGTAAGAATATCATTTTAAAGTTTGAATAAGTGCAAAATAAGGTGCGTAGTTAAAGTTTTGATTACTCTGCCTAATCATTCTTCTTCTTCACCGTATACCCCCACAGCAGCTGTACAACCGCTGAAACCTGTAATCGAATAAGTGCAATTCACACTCGTCACTCGACACCGGACCGCATGCTGCGTATTAGCTCTAATTTCTCACACATTGGCCAGATTAGTCTTTATTTCTTTCCTCCCCTGAACCACAGAGCATCTCATGTATTTTTTTTTGTTTTCTTGCGGTGGTCTGTCATCACCTCCATCATCCTGGAGCGCACATCGATATGTTTACAATTCTGCAGAGAGCAACCGATTTACAAAGCAAACACTTATCCTCTAAATATGGGCCTCCGCCGGATTCGGGTTTCGAGTGTGTTTTCTTTTCTTGTTCGACAGATAAACACCTTGGCTAATTGTTGGGCTTTTCGAAGGGATTTGTCATTAGAGCCCTGTCGTCGAGTAGCCGCCGGTTGTGTAGCTGGCTAACAGCAGCGTCTTTCGGGAAAGATGTACCACACTGCCAGTAAGAACGTTCATATGGATATAATGCTGTCTCGTGTAAAGGGCGACATGAGAATCGGAGAAGGCATGTGATTGTAAAGGTTTTCACCTTTCAATTTCCCGCCTGACGAGGGTTGGCTGAGGAGCGGTGATGGTTTTGTTGTTAGCGAATGCGAAAACATACACCAAGATTAGATTATAGTTTTCGGACCATGACAATTAAAATCTGATGGATAGGCCTAATCCTCTGGTAAGGGTCAATGCGGGATGCTCTTTTGGGTGTTTGGATTTGTAAACTTTTACCCATTGACAAACAAATGTATCTGGAGTTTGAATAAATGTCATCATGCATTCGCTTTTTGGGAGGAGCACTACTTCTGGTTTGACAACACAACAATTAACAAATGCCAATTCTTGGCAGTGCTTCAACCAACAATTATAGTTTTGCACGTGAATTGGAGTGTGAGAAATTCTGGGATGTCAATATTCTGAATGTTGCCTGCAAAGTACTATCTTGAATCTTCCTTCCTCAAACACCTAAAGCAAAAAAGGTCATGAGAAGACCAAGCTGGCTTCATCGATAGCTCGATAACTGTCCCGTACTGCGTACTCATCTCAAAGGTTCTTTCCGGCGTATCAAAGAAATGCTTGGGGGATTTGTTTCGGTGATGTCGACTGGCATTCCTATAAGAATTAATTTTGGAATACTTCTTTACGAAACCTCATGGAATTATTCTAGGTACTCTTTAGAATACCACGCAAGAAGGGTGTCTTTGGACAAAAACAAACAATGGTTTCCATCTGAATTTCATCCAATAATGTTCCAGGGATTACATCTTGCAGGATTACGCATTATTTTGAATCATGAAAATCTATTATGGAGGCTGTTGGATCTCGCACGGTCGCCGGCGTCGTCGTTGGCTGCTTCTAGCATGCAGAGCGTGTGCAGAAGCAGCCCATTGAACAGACACTGCATTGACTCCGCAGCAGCCTGATCGTGCGTCGGGCTCCCTATACGCAGCAGAGCAGCGCATGGCTGCTATTCATCTATTCACTTAATTTGATTTGTATATTGTCCGTACTATCGCTGTCGCCTATAAAAGCGACAGCCTGATCAATGTAACTTCAGTTGTAAGAGTCGAACCACCACAGAGCAGGAGCACTGCCTCTCTGTGGTGCGCAATAAAACGTGATTAGTAGAAGTAGTTCGTTGTCTTCGCCAAGGATGGGAAAAAATCATTAATTTATTGCGTATCCCTCACTCACATCCACGCACAATCTGATGCGAGTGTGCTTCTCTCCCAGCCAAGCAGAATCTTTCCACTTTCATTGCCTATTCTTTCCAATCGCCGAGCACCGAGCGACGCAAGCAACGACGGCCGAATGAATCGCTACCGAATCTGAGTGCCGAAGGCGAACGAACCAAGATTGAACGAGTGTTTGCGTACTGAGTCGGGTGCGAGAGCATTCATATTGGAACGTTCACCTAGCGTTCAGTGGAAGCATTCAGTACTGGGAATTGAATCAGTGAGTGCGTTTTGATTCAATCAGCTGAATGCCACTCGGTAGTTGAGAGAGCGAACGTTCTTGTCGTATACACCGATGCAAGCTGATTTATTTCGCACTCTATTTGTTTCTCTCCTGATTCGCTTTGGTGGCGTCGGTGGCGAGCCGTTCAAGTTGCGTTCGTTCCTAGTGCGCCGTGCTCTCACTCAGCATTGGGTTGTTGGCGTTCTTTTTGCTATTTTGCATCGCCGGCATTCGGGTGAGCGAATGAGTTTTCCCATGCTTGGTCTTCGCCTTATCCTCCGGGAGAAAAGACACAACGTAGGAGCCTACTTTACCGCTGGACGAAACAGAGGCTTTTTTGGGATACCTTCACGTATTCTATTGCAATTTATCCAAAAGGATTCCTTTTAGGATACCTCAATTTTCTTGAATTTCTCTAGGTAATAAGATCTCGATCGATCGGAGTGAAATCATATATCTCTTTGATTTTGCTTCGTTGTCTCTTGCGATACGTTGATAAGCTTTTTGTTTCTCGTGAACTCCAAATGTAATTTCAGCTGCGTTGTTATTCACACCTTTTACTGCAATACACCAGTCCTCTAGAGCGAATATATTGAGCTTATGACAGTGCTGTCATGATAAAATCAGAACTTCTCAAGGTTTCTAAATTTCAGCATCACTTTGAAAATCAGTATTGCGAATTGCGAATATTGAATGATAATCCTAGAGTAAAGAAATAACAAAATACCGTCGAGGGAAATTTATTTATCCCATGTGCACTTTTTTACAATCAGTACAATCACTCTAAGTTGATTTCTTACCATCAAAAAAAAAAAATCTGATTCTAGTGAAAAAATAAACTCATCAAAACTCAAGAAATTTCTGAAGGAATTTCTGGAAGACTTTCATAGAACCAGGCCCGTGTATAAGAAAGGGTTTTGGGAGTGAAACCCCTCCCATTTCCGATGTTCACTAGGGGTCCCTCCACCCTTTGCTAAAATTAGGAAAAACCCCTTCCTATAGACATAAAAAAATCTGGAAAAATTTCTGAAATTCCTCGGAATACTGTAGGAGTCATCGGAGAATCTTCAGAGAAGCAATTACTGGCCGAATTCATAAATGGATTTCTGATGGAATTTTTCATGGAAGTCCTGACGGAATCAACTAAAAATTTCCGGTAAATATGCTGTTGAAATCTCTGGAGATTTTGTTGAAAGAATACCTAGAGGAATAACTGAAGGATTCCAAGGGAAAATCCTGGAGAAGCTTGAGGATTTTCTGATTATATTCAAAAAGGAATATTTGAAGAAGTGTCTTTTCAAATACTCTGGAGGAGTATCTGGAGAAACAAATGAATGAAATGGATCTGACAATATTTTTGAAAAATACATGTAATAAATCTTAGCAAACATTTCTAAAACAATTGTTATATCTAGTGAAGTTATCTTAGGAGCAAATCTTGGCGGAAATTATGGGCAAATACATAAAAGAATATGCGAAGGAGTTCATGAGGGAAGCTCTATGAATTTATGTAGAAATTCCTGTATGCAAATCATACTTGAATCTTTGGAGGCCTCTGAAGAAATTCCCGAAGATATATTTTTCGGCAATTTCCAATGGAATCGCTAGAGATATAGATGAAGGAGCTCATGGAGGAATTCGTGATGGAATATCCCTATTGAAATCCCTGGATTTTATTTTTGAAGGAACTGCAAGAGCAATTCCCAAAAAAAGCATTGAAAACAATTTTGATTGAATTCTGAAGAAATTCCTGGAGAAATTTGTGAAGGCATCCGTGGAGCCTATTCCGTATACATCTCTAGAAAGAATCCATTTAGAAATTTCTAAAGGAATCCGTTAAACTATCTTTGGAAATCCTTGGAGAAGTCTGTAAAGACGGAATTCCTGGAAAAGTTTCTGAAGATACTGCTAGAGCAATTTCCAAAAGAAGTCTTTAAAAAAATGTCTGATAAATTTCTGAAGAAACTCATTCAAGACTTTTCATATGAAACTTTGGAGAAATCTGTCAAGGCGGAATTCCTGCAGAAATTATAAAAAAAAAAATCCTGAATCACTGCCAGGGATTTCTAAAAAATATTTCGGGAAATTTTGTGAAGTTATAAAGAAATTACAGGAGTAATTTCTGAAGAAATCCGAAGAAGGTTTTTCGAAAGAATCTCTGAAGGAATCTGAAAAAATCAATTTTAAATAAAATTAATTGAAAGCGTTTTAAACAAATTGATGAAAACGTTTTATAAGGACTTTGCGATGGAAGCCATGGTGATTTTCTGAAGGAATCCATGGAAGAACATACATATTCAGCCATTCTATAGAAAAACGATATAGTGCAACTCCAATTGTCGTGAAACTTGGTGGGTTCTCAGTGTTTCGAAAATAATTAGACCCGTATTTTCTATTTCGTCATGAGATTGACCAATTTTCAAAAAAGCTGGTGTACTTTTTTTACTTTTGGGATATGATTTTTTGAGAATATAAGGCTAAATTTTCCCAAACAGAACATCTTTTTTGTTTGATTATATTTTGAGTCCTTATAAAACTATGGATACTTAAGGACATAGTTGCAGAAGTACCAAAATGGCAGCAAATATGGCCCCAAACTTCCCCATTCCCGCCTTAATTACCCCTCACCTACAAGTTTCCGCTACTTGAGAGAGAGAGACTGTTTGAACTGATAATTGATTCGACTTACCTTTTCAAAGAATGATGATATTGCTACCGCAAGCATTCTGCATACAATCCTTCACATGAAAATAGTTTTTGAGCTTCAATCTGCTGTGGATGATTCAATTTGTGCGAATAAAATTTCGCAACTCAAATGTTTTTCCTTCTCGCTCCGCTCTCGTTTATTTAGCTCTTTCTTCAGCGGTTCTAAAAATCACATTTTTCACCACTTTCACTCACCCGAGCACTCTATAAAGTTATAGCGGCACTAAGAAAAAGCATTGAAAAGCATTCTGTTTTCTCCGAAGTAAAAACACCTCAAGCAGTTGAAATGCTAATTAACAGCCAAAAGCTTTTGAGCAGCACAGCTTATGCTAACTCAAGGCAGGTATGCATTCGAACTGCTTATGTAGGGCAGCAAGCAGTTCAAATGCATAATACGGGCTACTGTACGGCTTATTCAAATGCTTAGTGGTTACCTGGGTATGAATTGCTTACTAAACTACAAATAGCATAGCATAGCATGAATACTTGCACAAATCTTGGATGGAGTTGCAAAGTTGAATTTCCATTGACATTGCTGATGTCGCTACTATCTACAATGTCATAGATTCACTCAGCTCCGCACACCTGGCCAAGTCCTTGCAAGCATTTATAAATCCCTTCATCAACTTAGAAAGAGCCCAGAACTGAAGCATCTTCCAATAGATGAAAGGATGTTGAAAATAGCAAATTTTCAACGTATATGCAGTTATAAAATAAATATACTGAAGTAGAATTATTTATAAATAAATAAATAATATTGGAAAGGTCTCACCAATTGTTGTGGGGTTTTTGTGGTTCAATGCCGATCATCTAATTGTCTTGATTAATGTTCTTCTCTGTAAAGAACAACACAATACTCAGCAAAGAACAACACAATACTGAACACTAAACACCCGCGCATCTATTGTTTTGATTTTCACTCGAGACAATAGCGAACACGATCGATTATGCTGCCATACTCATGAATTGCTTACTAAACTACAAATGATTGAAAATTGACCCAATCTCACCCCTTAGAGAGGGTGAGAATGGGTCAAAGTATTCGAAATCGCCTATCTAAGAATATAAGTTAATTTTATTGATCATATCTAGTAAGCCTACTTAAAGTACAAAGTAACCATGACGAATAAAAGCTTAAGTCATTTTAATAGATGATTATTCCACCTAAAAGTTCTAATACAACCGAAAATATGGATGAAATTTGATAAAATAACGTTTGTATGTTGTATCGCCATGTTTAGCCGCCTTAATCATCCTCATTTCAACCCCCATGAGAGGAGGGGGTGCATTGAAAGATTGATTGAAAAAAAAAAACATGATATTTTTAGTATACTGCGTAAGAAATGTTTAATCAAACCCTCCGTTATAAACTCTTATGTATATGATCATTGGCCACTATTTTGCCAAAGCAAATCACTCCACTTTAAGATAGAGGGTCGTTTAAATATTATGTTCCATAAAATTTCCTTTTATTAGACCCTCTCCCGCAATACATTTGAACGGATTTTTAATAATTTTTTTTATGAGTCCTAGCACAACGGTAGACTTTTTTTTCTTTCTTTATTATTTTTATGTATTTTATGAATGATCCTTATATACCACTCTTAATTCATAAAGTTCAAATTAAATACTCAATAAGCAATCTCGTAAGCCGCAATTCAACATTCGTTCGCTTCCCAACATTGGGTTTTATAGCCCCGGCATTTCCTGGATCGCATTACCGTCTAGTAGTTTCACGATATTTCCTTATAATATGTAATTTCAAAAATGAGTGGAGAAGAATAAGGCTGTTAAGTCTATTTTGTGAGCTTACGATATTGCAGTACACTAACGATTAGAGGAGTTATCCAAACGTATGGGTGTATTGTTATAAATGATTTAAGGCACTAAACGTATGAACACACTCGCCTAACACTTCTTCGACATGTTCTCGAAAAAAGTGTGCTTTTATGAAGATACGGTAAACATGGCACCACTCTAACGTCAAATGGGAACTGGATAACAAGTTGAATTTTTAGTTAAGGTTATGTGCACTCGATAATTTGCTTGACCCAATCTCACCCCCATTCTCAAAATTTAGACATAGGTTTGAAAATATTGAATTTTTAAATAAAAAGAGCAATGACAGCCTGCTTTTTTCGTTGCATCAATCAGGTAATACCTACAGCTGACCACTTATCAGAAAATGTATGGTTAGGTGCTTGTGTGAAACATTACGAAGGAGAATTTTTTCCAGAGTGATTTACTGGTAGTTTCATCATATAAGTTTAGCTACAAATTTAACAAAAAACGATTATTGCTTAACATCTTATTCTGCATCATGACGTGTAAAAACATCTCCTCTTTGAAATAATATAAAGTTTTCAATATAATTTAGCGATGTAGCCGGGGCCCGTGGCGCAGTGGCTACACGTTCGCTTCATAAGCGGATGGTCATGGGTTCGATCCCAGCCCCGGTACTTCGTCAGTTGCTCTTCCCCCCGAGAGCGGCTGGCACTTGACCCACTTCTGAGCTCTCATAGCTCAAGCAGACTCGGATAATTGGATATCGGTGAACGGCGGCAACCCATAATGGACGACCCCCAATCGGACTGGAAAAGAATCAACAGCCAAACATCTTTTCTTCATCGTGCTCATCATTCTACCAAGGACAGGGTAGAAAAATGAGAGCAGCACGCAGGCAAACCAGTTCGATATAGTAGAATAAGATTATAATAGAATACATTTAGGCGCTGTACAAAGTGTAAGTGCAGCCGCCAATTGGAATCGCTCACGTAGTGCCCTAGTGGACAAAAGAGCTGTAAAATAGGTTAAGTGGTTAAGAATAAAAAAAATAGCGATGTTTGGTGAGCTATTTCAAATTTTATGTTTCTCCGTTTTGACCCAATCTCACCCCCCAGACCAAGGTTGTTAATCGATAAATTATCGTTATCGCCGATAAAGTTAACGTCTGTTATCGTTTATCGTCGATAACGATAACGTCTTCAGACGGATTCGTCATCGGCGATACAGTTACTGTTGAAATTATCGACTCGATAACGTCTCCGGAAAATTTTATTTGCGATCTGAACCGTTGTTGATGCCGTCACTAGGGTAACTAGATTTATCGCAAAATTATCGAAGGTACGTTGATCTTCGCGTTGATTCATCGTTTGATTATGGTTATCGAGAGATTATCGAGCAACCTTTATCGTTATCGAGTTTGCGTTGAGTTAACTGTCGATAATTTATCGGTGAACATCCTTGCCCCAGACCCATTGTCACGGTATGTTAAATTAAAGACATCAAGCGTAGGGTTACCATCCGTCCTGATTTAGCAGGACATGTAATGATTTTGGCCTAAATTTGGCAAAAACTTCATAACAAATCCGATGAGTTTTATTCATTTTTAAGAAAATACATGAAATGTCCTGATTTTCTAGGCTGAGTAGATGGGAGCCCTAATCAAGCGTTAATTAAAATAATTACACTAGTTTATAAAATAAAACGAAAGTCGTGAACTTCTGTCAACGACCAAAATTTTTGTAGCAGATTTGAGCGCTGATTTCGAAACCGCGCTTCAAAAATTTTTGAGTAGACCAGTTTTTGAGTTTTTGCTCAATATTGAGTTTTACAACTTTATAAAATACGTAATTTACTAAAATTGAAATATCTTGCGTTTTGTTCATCCAACTTTAAATCTTTTTCCATAAATAAAGAGCTGAATATAATACCATTCGATCATCTGAAGGCAGGTTCTGCGTCAGATTGATGAAATTCAAGATATTGGCTGGTTTAAGGGACGATCTTCTTAAATTTAGGCATAATTCCCAAAAATAAATGAAGACATGTATTTTTTCCAATAAAAAAAAACAATTTTAGGTGATACGGGACGCCGTGTTATTTTTCCTATCTTCCCTCTCTTTCTAGCAATTTGCCTCACGATTTCTATCGCACTGAGGATGCTGAAAAACAATCAGCATATGCACTGCAAGTGAGCAGACACAATGATTAGTGTTTGTTGCAAAATATGAAGTAGATTTTTAGATTACCATCTTAGTAGAAACAGAGCAATGGCGGATATTTTCTACACCGTCCCGTTCGCCCTTAAAAAATCTTTCTTAACGTTTATTTGACAAATCATATGTAGGCTAGTTACAGTAAAAAATTCAGCTCAATCCGTGCATTGATTACGGAGAATGAGATGTGTGAAATGAACTACTTCGCTTAAAAATAGAACAAAAATTGATTTCAAATCATCAAAGGAAAGTCGAACAAATGTCCGCTCTACTATAATTTTTTCTTTCGCGTTTTCGAACTCAGGGCATGATTTTACACCAAAAACGATCGTTAGCTGACCGAGTTCAAAAATGCTGTAAACTAGTGTGATCTTTGAAATGAGCCGAAAATAATTAAAACTATAGATGACGAATATATCACCAAATCACTTTTCCATGTTTTACGACAGTGTCCCCAAACTTTTGGCTGATACATCATATTGAGGGGTGACCCCAAACTTTTGGTCGATGACATCAAGAGTTAATTTATTAAATAACTGTTTTTCAATATTATTTACCCAAGTTCGGCAAAAAGCATTTGAAAGCTAATAAAAATAGGTTGTATTACCGCTCTCATCTTAAAATTTGGTCGACTTAATTTTCAGCGACACTGCCGTAAGTTTATAATATTTTTTTTAATTTTCAACTTTTGGTTGAGTTTACATACAAATATTTTTGTAAAAGTTTCACCTAAATCATGTACAAAGTTACTTTGACTTATCATCTTTTGAATGAGACCTAGGCACCAAGAATTGATTAAGGGTTACAGCAAAATTTTGCTGAATTTTGCCGAGCTGATGGTTTCAGCAAAAAAAATTGTTGAAATTCAGCAAAAAATTTTCAGTAAACTCTACTGATCACCAGTAACGTTTTGCTGAAATTCAACAAACTTTGCTGAAAGTACAGCAAAAAAAATTGCTGGACCCTTCAGCTCGGCAAAATTTATCAAAATATTGCTGAAAGTGTTTGTTGTGTAGGGTTTTGAAATCGGACGCAAATTGGTTGAGATATGGGCCTAAAAAAATTATATGTTTTTGAGGGGGTGACCTCAAACTTTTGATCGGGAGTGTACATATATATGATTCATCCATCGATCCAGTTCTAGCGATTGCTAGACTCACTTTTAAACTGCGGTGACTATTTTGCTGCGTAGAAAGAATGTAATTTGTATATCACTTTTTATGACGCGGCTGATGTGCTGCGGAAATGATGTCACATCTCAAGATTTTTTTTTTGCTTATGGTATACAGACGCTGTTTGAGCTGATTATGTGTAACCTGTAGAACAGACGCTCAGGCTTGAAGAAGCAAAGCCTTTACTCTGTCAACCTACGACCACTATTCTCACATGAACTAGTTACCCGATCTTCCTTAAGGTTGCTGCAGAAGGTAAAGGGATAGTTATTGTTGAAAAGAGGCTTACGACCTGAACTACGGACTTATCAGCCCTTACTGAGCAATTTGATAATGATACTGAAAAAGTGTTGAACTAAATAAATAAAAGAAATAAATGAATGCTCCTTTAAATGGTTTCAATCCATTTACCCTTCGGTATCCAGTGTATTAAGTTTATTTTCGATTTTCATCCTAGCACCCTCCGAAAACTGACCTACATGTCTAATGGCAGCAGACATTCGCTTGCTACTTCCCAGCACCATGGCGGCATCCCATCCTTGACTCAGCTCGACGAAATTGAATCAAAACTCCTCCTATTTTCAATTTGGCTGTAAATTAAAACGAAATAAATGATGCAATCACTGCGTGAATTTATCTTTCATCTAGGGTAGTAATACAGTTCGTTTTCATTTCGTTCAGATGAAGCTTCTCTGATAGGATCATCCCCATCTTGACTATTGTGTTAACAGAAAGGGAAGATATCGTCATCAATGACAGCTACATAAATGATGAGCGCCATCGAGACTTCTAATTCGTGAATGTTACAATTCTGCATCGTGCTTGAAAATGAAAATCTTATCAAATTAGTTTTCAACACGGTGCACTAAACCCAAGGGAAATTTTCTTTTTTAAATCGTTTAATTTTTGCTCTGAATGCGGAAGCTGATCCAAACATCAACGCGAGACACCCCCACACAAAGGAGAGACTCTTAGAGCATTGTCACGCTTTCGTTGCTTCTGGCATTCTTCGCTCGCTCGCTCGCTCGGTCTAGTTAACCCGTCTAAGATGCGGCGCGCCTGCTGATAGCTCGTCTTGCCGTGCCAGGCTCATACAATGCGAAGCATAATCAAGTAAATGATAGGCAAATTAAGTTGTTTTCTGAGTTCTAAGTGGTCGAGATGATGAGATGCCGGAGAATGCGGGCTTGGGACTCGGGGGTCGAAGAAAACAGCACCCATAGCGTTAGCTCGTGCCGTCGGTCGTAGTCATCGTCATCATCATCCATCAGCCAGCGTGAACTTCGGAGGCGGATGGAGGCCTTCCAGCGTATTTTTCATTATCGTTGTTGCCTTCCGCCACCATCTAGCTAAGGGATCCTTCGCCTCCGCACGTCGTGGAGAGGATGTGCGAGTAGGTGGAGACGCTGCAATGTGGTGTGAAAGAAAGAACGTTATTTGGCGTGTGTGAGCATCACCTCTGAACAAGCGAGGCCCAGCCGTTGTTGTTGGCATCAGCAGCTGAATGCAGTCCTGGTTGGGTTGGGAGAGATTTTGTCGAGGGGGGTTGAAAGGTGGAGGTAATTTGGCGTGCGCTGTGTTGTTTGCTACAATGCCGATAATGACTTTTAAATTGAATTTATTTATTCTTAGGAAAGTGCTGGAAAAGAATTTTATTATTAAGTTATGCGACTGAGAATGGTTTTTACACGTTAAGTGCAGCAGTTGTGATGTTGTTTCATTTATAAGAACCAGGACTTTCGTAGAGCAACGCAATAAGACAATTGATGCTTGTTATATTCAGTATTCATGGTAATTTATTACGTTGTATTCTTTATTTCTTCATTGTCGGATGTCGAGCCCGTATGAAGTTGATCATTAACAATAATTTTTTTTTCTCGATCAGTCTAGATAGCTGTGTAGTGTCGGAAGCGGTTGTCTCAGGCTAAGAATAACACTACGGACCGCCTGTTCCGGTGGTAAGAGTCCACTGAACAGGTGACCCCTAATTCATGGTGTGATGCGGCCATATGCTTACAGTGCCTAGGGGAGTCCGATAAAAATCTAACGGCTAACGGAGTCTGATGAGTACCAGGGCGTCCTCCACAGTATTTTGCCCTTACTGCGCAAACCGGAGGACCGGAGCAATAGCGTGGTGGACCCAATGCTTCTCAGAAACAATCAGCTACTCTTCTTTAGTCTCAAACTTAAGGCTGCATAAGAGCGGGATTATGAAGATGTCATTGATTAGCTTAAATTTTCACCTATACGGCATCGCATTATGCGATTTACACGGTGTATTCTGTGTATCCTCACCTTTGGCGTTTTTCAATCGATACCGATCTGGTTTATTGCTGCTGTTCTTTGTTGTGTGGTGATTGTAAAAAGTTTAATCTTGCCTAGTTTGAGTAGTGGCCACGGCACATATCAATCTTCAGCATAAAAAACAGCAACGATCAATTTTTGCAGACTTATGTGAAATGGCAAGCCCAAGTGTGGCCTTGGTCCAATAACCTTACTCTCGTAAACGAAATTTCTATCTAGAAAACCTTGTGAACCCGGTGTTTGCTACTTGCAGTAAAAATGAAATGGCAAACTCACATGTGCCTCGAGCATGTGTGCTTGCCAACAACGCATTCGTTGCTACACTCATCCCTGAACTGACCACCAGAGGATAAAAGTCGAATTGAATTAAGTTTCAACGTCGTATGATCTTCTACAAATTTGTTCCTAAAGATATCAACTGCTGCCTTCTTCATTCTCAGCCAAATTGAGCTCGCCAGCTCAGTTTTTTACCGATTGAGCCGGATTTTTTCACAGGTCACTCCCTGAAAATTGTGCTGCTCTGGAGTGTGCACTGTAGCATTTTTTTAAAGCTATGCCATATCCATCCCTTCTACGTTCAAGCATCATTTCTGTCATTTTCAACAGCAATATCTTTGATAATATTTTCATTCCATTTTGAGATCATTGGGAAATTGTTTGGGAATTCCTTTTGCAACACCATGGAGAATTCCTTTTATTATTATATTTAACTCTTCCGAAAACTACTTCGACAATTTCTTAAAGGATTCCTTCGGCAATTTCTTTAAAAACTCGTCCCGATTTTTTTTTCAAAAAAAAAAAAATGTTTGCGAGTTTATAAAATTATAAAAATTATAAATTATACAAAATAATTTTTATGAAATTTATGTAGTCCTTCGGAAATTGCTTCGGCAATTTCTTTATAAATTTTTGTTATTAAATTTTTCGGAAATTATTCGGCTTTTTTTTCGAAAATTTAATGGGCAGCATCCAAGGGAATTTAACAACAAATTTTACCGCCATTTAATTAAAAAAATCTTGAACAATTATGTTAGTAATTCTTCCACAATTCTTTCCTAATATTCTCTGGGAGTTCCTCCAGCAGTATCTTTTTGAATTCCATCGATCATTTTTTTTTCTGTAAATTTCTTGGCAGGCTTTCTAACGGATCTTTTGAGAAATTTCTGAAAAAAATAGGAAAATGTCTGAAGCAGCATTTTTATTTCCCCATACAACGTTGACTTATCCTTCTGTGTACATCAGGACCTTAAATGGTGAGATTTGATGAGATCGCTTTACTATTGTCAAGATTTTGTTCTCTTACACATATTTAGCCTAACATTTGAAAAGGGCCTATCTGCTTCGCGTAAACAAACATGTTTTTGTCTATGTAATGGCGCTGTTGATGCCTCGAAACAGTTCATCCCAATCAAGTCAATGTAACTCTCCAATGAATGCGTCGTAGTCACATCGAATAAATTCAAAATTGAACTCCACTGTAGTTCCGTCGATATTGTCCGACGCAGTTCATACGGTTACACCTAACACAAGCGGCTTATGGTGATAGTCAGATGGTACTTCGCTACTGTTGTTAACGAAGGCCAGGTCTAGAAGTCTCCCATTGACATTACGCACATCGCAAATCTGTAGGAGTCTGCTGGCTATCATGTTCTCGGTGAAAACAAGCTCTTGCTCTGAGGAGGCGTTTGTCGGCAGGTGGGAATCTACATCATCATCATATGCACCTAAACTTCCGGTAGGACACTCGGATGCGGTGACACTACCGGTAGTAACTTATATTGTCTGAGCCTATTTTCTAAGTAACCGTTTATCAGGATATCAAAAAAGCGCAATTTGATGTTACCGCATGCATAGGTTTGGTCCAATTTTACATATCACCACTGCCGGCGGGACACCAGGGTCCGGTTCCAGGACAATATCAATTGTCCCTAATAAGGTATGAGACTAGTTTCTTGACAACTGTTCATCAGGTTTCCTAAAAAGCCGGGAACTGTTATAGAGCAAACCGCTCATCAAGTTATCGAAAAAGCCTCGATTTGATATGTCACATGCATGGAATTGGTTCACTTTTATATTTGGCCACTTCCGTCGGGACACCCGGATCCGGTTCCGGTAGAGTACCGGTTGTCCCAAATATGGTTTAAAATTATTCTTTGCAAATCATTGATCAGGTTACCTAAAGAGCCGCGGTTTGGTGTGTCGCATTCATACGTTTGCTTTGCTCTTACAGTAGGCCACTTCCGGCGGGACACCTGGCACCGGTTTCAGAACACGACCGGTTCAGATATGGCCTGTGATTATTCTCCTGCCCACGATTCATCAGGTGATCGAAAAAGCCGCTATTTGATGTGTCGCATGCCTGGGTTTGTTTAAGTTTAATATTTGGCCACTTCCGACGGGACACCCGGATCCGGTTCCGGGACACTACCAGTTCAGATATGGTATGAGACTATTTTTCTGCTTGCCGTTCATCGGAATACCGAAAATGCCGCGGTTTGATGTGTCGCATACTTGAGTTTGTAGCATTTTTATATCTGACCCCTTCCTGGGGTACCAGTTCCGGAACACCTAAATGACCATAACTCCGGAACGGCTTGACCGATCCGAACCATTTACAATACGAAACAATGCGACCATATTCCGCGTTGAATGAATCATCGGTCATTAAAATTGGTTCGAGTTTACTGTCAAAAAGTGACGTGAGTGTTTTTGTACACACACATACACACATACATACACACATACACACATACATTCACACAGATATCACCTCAATTCGTCGAGCTGAGTTGATTGATATATGTGACTCGACCCTCCAGGCCTTCGATCAAAAAGCCATTACAGTAGTGAACATATAGCTTTTCCAGTACACTAGTATACGAGAAAGGCAAAAACAGGAACTCTTCGGAAAAATTTCTCGAAAATTCCATGGAAGATTTTCTGACGGAATTAATGATAAACTCTGAGAGTCTTCCTGGTAACATTTCTGGAGAAATTTCTTAATAAATCTCTAGAGAACTGTCCAGAAGTATCAATGGAGAAATTTCTGAAGAAATCTTGAGGAAAGTTTCAAAAAATCTCTTCGAAAAATTTTAAGCGTTAGTTTTTGAAAAATGTTTGAAGAAATCATGAGTTATTTCTTCAGAAAATACGGTAGGTATCTTTCAAAGCATTATATTAAAAATTTTCAGAAAAAAACTCTGAGGGATTTTTGAAAGAATCCCTGGAGGATTTTGCTAAGTAATCATGAAGGATTTACCCAGGAAATCTATGGCAGGCTTTCTGAATGGATCTGGAAAGATTAATTATTCTGAAAATTTTGAAAAATTGCAGTTGGAATGCTGAAAGAATTTTTAAACAAAATTATCTCAGAAGGAATTACATTCACCAAAGGAATCAGAAAACAGAATTGTCATATCAATTTCCAAAAGGACTCCAAAAGGACGCGAGACAAGATATATCACTTATCGTTCTTACAATCGTCAAGGATTAAAAAAAAAATACCTTTTTTGTCGACCGGTTTCGGGCGCGATGTTGCCCATCTTCGGGACAATGTCCGACTGGTTACGCTGTCGTAAGATGTAAGAACGATAAGTGTTATGTCTTGTCTCGCGTCACGTCTTGTGAATGTCAGTTTGTTCTTACGTTAGCGCAAAACATGAAAATGAGTGTTCGAATGAAACAAGTTTTGTTATAATTTTGGTCTAAATATTCACATAGAAATATCCTTACAATAAAATTTAAAAAACCAAACCTCTTAGTTAATAACTGTTATTAAAACTCTTAGTAAATAACGGTGGAACCATAGAACACTAATCTGAGAAGCAGGTTTTGTCCCAGTTCGATGTCACGCCAGGATGAAGAAAAGGGATAGAAGAATTATGAATGTATTATAACATTCAATAAATCACTCCTTAAGACAACAGTTACAACACAACAACGTTTGCACTTCGAGCGATTTCATTCCAGCTCATTCATATCATTCAGTCCAATTATTACTAAAGCTTCTAATGTGGTTGAAATTGAACTGCGCAAATTATTGTTTGCATCAATAATCCCTTTTAAGCCTTTTTTTTTTCGAAAAACAAAAAAATCTCAACCCATACTGATTACCTACACTGCCCACCGCAGTTTCTCTCCATTAAATCGAATAAGCGTCGTTACTTACCCGCCTGAGTGCTCCGAGTAATTTTCGCACTGCAAATTGTGCCTGAAATGGGAGCTCAAAGGGTTATCCAACTCGAAAAGTAAAGCTCCAAATTGAAAATAACATCTTCTCCGGTTATTAGCGTCTCTAATAGAAGGTTATTGCTTGTTACAAACGCAACGAGAAAATTGTGTTTGAACAATCATTTTCTTTTTTTTGTGGCTTAAATGAGCTTTGAGCTTCGGCCTACCATGCCCCCAGAGTCAGTGTTTGTCTGAGTAATTAAAATTTTCTTAGTTTTTTTTTTTCCTGTAATTCAGTTGTATACAGTTTTGTTATAGCCTTCGTAAATGGATTTCAATTATTCATCGTTAAAGAATGATTCAACTGATGACTTTCAGTTGTCCTTGTAATCAAAGGCGTTGGTATATCTATTTCCAGAAGACGTAGCCGATTCATATTCGGTTAAGGATGAAACGAACGAAATCTTTCAATTTGAGAGTCTTCAAGAGACTGAACTATGAACAACATGATTATTTTATCGATGTCAGTCTCCAATACCACGTGCACAATCATGACTAAATTTCTTCTTTTAACAACCCACATCCGATACAATTTGTGATTGCTAAAGTAGCCTCCATTTTGATGACTTTCAGAATTCCCCATTTTACGTCAGAGGCCGTTCAAAGCGGGTATTCTCCATCATCCATCGGCGTTCAGTATGTCGGTCGGTATGTTTTATTACCTCAATTTGCCCATCTTCTCCGTTCGTGCTATCTTCAGCATCATCTTCCCTTCCATTCCGTCTGTTCCATCTCAGGCTTCTACCCGCCTCGCCTTATTAAACCGGATGGGTTTGCAGCAAAATTTTATTTTGTTTCAATAATTTTTGCCTGTTCCATCAACCGACACCGACCGCTCCTCTGAAGTCTGCACACAGCACAAATCGATCTGTGTGCATCCAATTTCAATTCTACTTTCAATCATCATTAGATAATTACGAACGTATGCTGCTTATTTTCTTTGGGCAAATTAAATTAATGACCGGACACATTAATTAGACAGCAGATACAGAGCATCAGCTTCTAAGAGGTTGCTCGAGGTACGCGTTTCTTATGGACCCTTTCCTCTGGAGAATCCACCAACCATGCCTTATCGAAGCAGAAGATGAAAGCTTTTTAAATCCCGATTCCAGCGCACACGATCAATGATGATCCGATCAATTGGAAGGAGGCAGTGTTGCCACGGACAGTTCCTACAAATTTCTACCTACTTCATTCAGCAACTGGCATCCCTCCACAATCCCGCACTCAATCGATTAGGGAAAGCATCGAAAAAGGAAACCAGCTTATGATGGAATTTAATGTAGAACATTTCATCGCGGCGAGATGAGGCCTGGCGGGGCTAATTTTTGTTTGCATAGCCTAAATGGAAAGTGGTAGCCAAGCCGAACTTCCTCATTCGATTGCTCGATTTTTCGCCCCATCATGCCGAGTTCCTCCGGGTCCACCATGTACATCAATCATGGGCTAAGCGGGAGCATACTGGATGCCTGCCTGTAAGCCCAGAAGACTGCAATTTAATGATTTTTCCGGATGGCAAGCGGCATGATTGATAAACCCGCCCGTGTATGTAGGCTGGAATGGGGATACCAAGATGATGCGTGACGTTTGCGTATTTTACAGATCACTTCCCGAGTGGAATTACCTTATGACTAGTATGTGAAAATGGGAATGGTTCATGAAGCTTATCGTAATCTGGTTTATTGGTGTTAGGCCATTGTGCGTGAACACTTAAAATTACCACAAAATTCAATAATCTAAAAACGAGTGCTGTAAAATGCCTTAACGCGGAGAGAGGGTGCCTTAAGGAGAAACTTCAGAGGATACAAATATGGCTGCCACAACGGCCGACTTGAACCCCTACTCACGATTTTAAGAGCAACAATCTTAAAAAATCGTAAACGAATGCTGCGTGGTTTGGAAAAGCTGCCTCTTTTTGTAAGTGAGCAAAGCCAGGATAAACAAGTGTGGCTTGGTTCAATGCTTCGTTCGTCAGATTTGTGCCTCTAAAGTTTGTATGCAAAATTGCAAAGGTATTTCTTGATGTTCCACCTTAAGGCAATTACATGTAATAAAGACTGGATACACTGATGTATATTTTTATCGCACCATGCCTTCTAGTGCCAATCGGTTCAATTATTTAATTTAACATCAGTTTTATGTTAACACTGATTCAACAATTCGCTGCCATAATACTCGATTTGCTGCTGCAGCTCTCCAACGTCGGTCACGCCCAACGATCACCAGGTCTTGCTCCACCTTGTTCGCCCATGGTGCTATCTGCGCTCCATGCCTTCTTGTACCATCGCGATGGTTAGCAAACACCAACTTTGCAGGGTTGATGTCCGGCATTCTTGCAACATGCCCTGCCCACCGTATCCGTCCAGCATGATCCACTTTCAGGATGTCGAGGCCACCGTAGTGTACAGCGAGCTCGTGGTTCATCCTTCGCCGCCACACACCATTCTCTTGCACACCGCTGCAGATCGTCCTTAGCACTCGTCGCTCGAAAAGTGCGAGTGCTTTCAGGTCCTCCTCGAGAATCGTCCATGTCTCGTGTCCGTAGCGAGCCACCGGTCTTATTAGCGTCTTGTATATGGTACATTTTTTTTCTCACCACTGCGTCCATTATTTAGGAATACAGTGGAGACCCGATTTTGTCAGCCCCCGATTTTGTCTACCCCCGATTTTGTCAGCCTTTTTTTGGAGTAGAAAAATAAATGTGTTTTTCATTCAGAATTTCAATTTTATAATCAATAATAATGCAGTTGATGTCTTTTGGCGCCATAGAAAAATTACGCAATGAACAAAACTCGTATAACTTTTGAAAACGGCCAAACTTTTTTTGCAAACTAACATATTTATGCCATTTTAGCACCCAACCCTAGCCAATTTTTTAAGCCAATATTGTTTTAAATTGCAAAAAGATTCCAGTTCTCTCTCTTCTTGGCGTAATTTTCCTACTGGGACATAGCCTGCTCCTCAGTTTGGTCTTTTATGAGAAATTTTACAATTTTTAACAGAGATTTGCATATGTATATCGTGTGGTAGTCATGAAGATATTTTACACACAAGTAGTTAAAAGTAAATGTTGATAATGAAACGGATTCTGGGCTAACCGGGAATCAAACTCGTAACCCTCAGTATGGTTTTGCTGATTGCACGTGCGCTTGATGTGACTATATGGACTTAATTCTTCGGAGTGTTTTGCTAGTGTGGCCGCAACCTCGCTGGTTTCGAACAAGTTTTTTATGATCGGTTTCAACGCTGGTGTCATATATGTATATGATGTCCCTCCGGCTCCATCCAAAGGGTTAAAGACCATTCTTTTTCATTTTCCTCTGGAACAGAGCAAACAATAAACGTTGCCTGTTGTTGTGATTACAAAACAACCAATTTACTTCTTCTTTTCGACAACTCTGGAATTCCTTCAGGTTAACTTGATTGGATTGTTCCAGATATTTGTTATGAGATTTGTGTTGTAGATTTCCTGTAGGAAATCTTTCAGCGATTTATCCATTAGAAACCTATAAGCACAGAGAAACAGACGTAATACTTTGAACAAATTTCATTAAAAAAAACATCGCCACGAAAACGATATCGCCCAATGCTAAATGTACTGTGCTTGGCCGGGCCACCACTAGGTGATGGTAGTGAGCAAACGTCAAACAGAAGTAAAAACTATACCTGCACCGGCCAATTGAGCACCTATAGAATAGTTGTATCAACCGTCAAAAAGCTGATCGATGAGTAGTGAGCAGAGTGTGACGTCTGTTTCTCTGTGCCTTAAGGAGTTCGAGCTGGGATTCCCTCAGAAATTCTTGCTGCGATTCCTTCAAAACTTTTTGCTTGATTTCTTGTATTTATTCTTGTAAGTATTTTGCTGGTGTTTCTCTAAGAATCGCCGGAAGTTTTTAAAGGAATTCATTGGGGATTAATTCAGATGTGCCCCTATAAGATTTTTCCAGGCATTCCTCCTATGATTTCTACAAAAGCTTTTCTTGAGATTCGTTCAGGAACTCCTGCTAGGATTCCTCCAAAATTTTTGCTGATATTCCTGCAGGATTTGTTCCAAAAATTCTACATGAACTCCTATAGCGATGTATCCAGAGGTTTCTCTAAGGATTTCTCCAATAATTCCTCCTACAATTGCTACGTGGATTTATCCAGGGATTTCCCTAGCGGTTGTTTCAAGTCATCCCACTGGGATTTCTCCATACAGATCTGCTTTGTTAGTCCAGGAATTTCTGCCGGAGTTCCTCCAAGAATTTTTCTGGAAATTTCTATTGGAACCTTTCCAGATATTTCCCTAAGAATTGTTCATGCATTGTTCCTATAATATCCTCAGGGATTCCTTCAGGAACTCCTGCTGAAATTCTTCCAGATATTCTTGCTGGTATTCCTGTAGGACTTCATCCAGTAATTTCTACAGGAACTCCTCTAGTGATGTATTCAGAGAACTCTGTAGATATTTCTACAATAATTCCTATATGAATTACTCCGTGTATTAGTCCATGAATAAATCTACGGAAGGCACGAATTTCCCAAATGGAAGAGAACTTACCATTGCAGCCAACCTACTGATGAATAAATCTAGCGATTTTCCTTGGGATTTTCACAAGAATTCCTCTTAGGATTCCTTCAGGTATCCATCTGGGAATTTCTTAAAATGTTCCTCTATTAATGCGTTCATTTATTACACATATAGGAATTTCTCTAGAGATTTCACTATGATTCCTTTGTTAGATTTCCCAATTGGGCATCCTTATGGATTTCCCGGTAATCCCTCTTGAGATTTTTCCAAAGTTACTTCTTGGTATTGCTTCAGAAATTCCTTTAGTAAATCTTGTTGAAAATTCTTCTGGAATTCATGCTAGAAATAAACATCCCATTTCAGCTGTTATTTCTCCATAAACTGGTTCAGATATTTCCCCAGTACTTTTTTCAACAATTCCTCCATGGGTTTCTCAAGGAGATTTCTTCAAAGATTTCAATAGGGATTCTTTCAATGATTTTTCAGAAAATGCTCCGAGAATGCCTCTAGGGATTTCTACGGAGGTTGCAGTAAGGATTCCTTCTAGAAGGGATCAGACTTAAGCGAAGCTTCTGTAGAGGTTTTTTGCAGAAACTACTTACAGGATTCCTTCGGGAATATATTGAGGGTTACGTTACGTGATTCTTCGGGTAATTTCTCCAGAAATTCCCCCAAATATTTATTCACTGATTTCTCCAGAAACTGTTTAAAGATTAGGCTCTGGAAATTAAATTGGAATGTCAGCGGAAACGTAGCCAATTCGGTTAGTATGAATGTCTATAATTGTCAATCAGATGCTTATTCATTTTCATGTGTTGACAGCTAAGGTTAGATGTTATGATTTAAGCTGCGCTAACCAGTGACAACTGTCTTCTGTAGACCACAATTGCTAGAGGCTAGGAAAGACTCTGTTCCAGTAGGGATGTTATGAGAAGAAGAAAAAAGCCCCTTCGAAAATTGTCTGTTTGTATCGTTACAGGTTGTTTGTCCACTCTACGTTTGAACAGCAGAAATACGCCACACCATGATGTTACGTGTCAACGAAAAGCCCTATCACCCTCCTTTCCTCAAATATTATTGTTCCTCCTAACCTCGACCAAACCGCGAGTTTCTCGGTTTCCCAAAACTAGCATAGTTTATAAGTCAAAACATAAAATTGTAAAAAAAATAACTGAATTCGGCTCTGTTATGCTTGGTGGCGCATGAGCCTTAAATAAACGTTCAAGTAAAAAAAGAAGAAAAAGAAATAAAAGATCTGCTGTAAAAAGTACTGAATGTTAACTTTACCAAATACCATTTTTTCTGTGCCCTAAGACTCATTCGATTTTTTTACCACAGAAGGCTCGTTCAAATATTACGTAACGCAAAATTTGGCAAAATTTAGACCCTTATCCGCTATCCCTTCCCCGCGTAACTATTTTTCTAAGAGAAATTTTGAAATTTTATACGAAGCCTAACACAGCGCTGAACCCCTCCCCCCCCTCAACGGCGTTACGTAATATTTGAACGAACCCAAAGCCGACCCTCCATACCTATTTCTGACGTACTCAGAACAATTTTTCATGAATAAAAAAAATGATTTAAAAAAATGATCCGATTTTGTCAGGTACCCGATTTTGTCAGCCCAAAATGCTACCAGAGGCTGACAAAATCGGGTCCTTACTGTATTGTGGTATGGCCCATATTTAAATTGGTGCAAATCAAATGTCCTGTCATAATTGAGCTGTGATGGACAATGGTTGATGCAACACCTGGTCCCAACTAGGCACAACTCGTTTTATAAAGTTTATTACTTTGTTGGGATTACTTCTCCAAATTTTCAAGGGCTCCAGGAAACCTTTACCAAGTATCGCCAATCTGTGATGGGACAGCACTCCGCATTTGCAGAGTAAATGCTCGGCAGTTTCGTTATTCATTTCTAATCTAATCTAATCTAATCTAATGCAAACGCAGCCAGTACGAGAAAGCATCCTGGAAAATAATTGGGTAAGATTACGCCCAATTATTTTTCTTGTCAGTATTGACGATTGCAGCATATCAAAAATATGACACAATCGTCAAAGCGGCCAGGTCTACTGCGTTGCATTTACCGCAGAGATGATTCTTTGAAATGCCTGGACAAAAAGTTTTGCCATAAATGGCTACTTCATTCGTCGAAACAATTCTCGAATCCACAGGGGTGGAAGGATGCGTGGACATACCGTACCAAACGCTCCTGTAGTTTTTAGGTTATACATAGTTCAAATATAATTAAAAATGATATTCAAAAGTTTCATATTGGAAAGATCTCACTGATTTGTGCAACGTTTGCAATCCTTTGCTGTGCTGCTGGATCTGTTTACGGTATCCTCCGAACGGTTTCTTGAACGCGACTATTAATGACTTCCAGAACTAACATTCAACACGACCTTTGTGTACACACGAAACGTTTTTTCCGGATGCCCTACACGAAGCAAAACAAATCCGCTCCATGCAATCGGCATTTGACTTGCGTTTAATAGCTCACTACACAATAAAACACACTAGGTATGCTATGAAGTGGGAAACTTCGAACAAAAGGAGTTCCGGTATTAGGCTGTTGAAACCCGGGTGGTGAAACTCCAGCCGAAATCGCGAATGCACAAATAAAACACAATTTCTTCTTCGATTTCATTTTATCGTAAATCACTCACATAAAACAATAGTTTTGAAATCGTTTAAGATAACATTTGTATATTTGTTAACTTCAATTAATTTTTATTCTTCCGGATTTACACGAAAACAAGCAGAGAAAAATCTGCTGTCACGAAAACACGTCCACTCGCGAGCAAAGCATACTACGGCAGTTTCGTTATTCATTTGACAAAAAAGACACTCGGAGGATTGGATTCTTCCAATCTTACTTAGATGATATTTACTCGGGCAGTATCCAGCCATCAGACCAGTAATTACCCTGAGATCTCTTATATTTGGATTCAATATGGACCTGGCTTTTCCTGTACTGGGTTGTATGAACCTTTTCGCTTGCTTGGATGTATCCGTGGCATTCCATTTAGATTCTACCGTGGACATTTCCCAAGTTTTTAGTTTCATCCGTAGAGCACACTCAGGAACTCCACAAAAAGGTTCATGGCCTACAAAACTTGATGCCGCACCTTGTCTGGCTAAATTGTCGGCATTTTCATTCCCCAGAATTCCACAATGACCGGGCACCCAGTATAAAGTTACCTCGTTCCTACTGGCCAATTGCTTCAGAGAAATAATGCATTCCCACACTAGCTTTGATTGACAAGTGAAAGCTTTAAGCGCATTTAGAGTCGCCTGACTGTCCGAAAAAATACAGATCTTGGCAAACCAATAATTTCTTTTTGCAATTTCTCATCGTAATAGGCTGTTTTACCTCACGCCAATCTGACAGGAAAAGGCCTACTTTCCCACACCAAATTAACAGTGCTGTAATGGTTCATTACAGCACAGATTTGCGTTGCGTAATGAACCATTACAGCACTGTTTTCAGTTTGGGTCAACTTCTTTATGCTTTCTGGATGCGTTTTGAAAAATTTTAACAACTGCACAGTATAACCTGTTATGTTCAGATTTTCTTAAACATGGCTATGAACATCAGTGTGCAGTTTGATGAAAAAGTTTTGTTAAAAACTATCCTCAAGGGTAATTTATGAAATTGCAAAAAACGTTGTACGCAACTCGGTGCAGAACTCGATTTTTCCAGCACTCGTCTTAATTATCCAACTCGGCAAGCCTCGTTGGATAAATGTACGACTCGTGCTGTAAAAATCGCCATTCTGCACCTTGTTGCGTAAACTACTATTTCAGACAAATGTTGGCACACTCTAGAATGGTTTGAACTTCCGCTTGAAATACAGTGCGACTGCATCCCATTGGTATAGCCTTACTGATACCAGGGCCAAAAACACCAGCTCCAGTTTTTTCTCCCATCTTGGACCCATCAGCCTAAAAGCCTTGATTGAAAAGTTTTATGGAGTTCGTCCACTACCAAAGACCACAATAAGGACGATAGTACTACTCCTTGAGGACAGCCCTTTACAGATCTTACTGATAGTTGGGCACTTCCAAGAACGGAAGAGATCTCTCGATCTCTAACCAACGATATTATCCATTCAATAATGCATTTATTCAAGCCCCTTGCTTCCATTGCTGAACGCATTGAGCTGTAGGATGCGTTATGGAATGCTCCTTCAATGTCGAGAAACGCAACCACGGCTATTTCCTTGGCTTGAAATGATTTCTCAATTTTGCTGACTAGCGATTGTAGCGCTGTTATGGTAGATTTTCCTGTTTGATAAGCAAATTGAAATTAGCTTATAGGCATTTCTACTAAGCTGGTAGACTTGACAAAGTCATCCACTATTTTCTCCATGGTCTTTAACAGAACACAAGAAAGGCTTATGGGTCTGAAGGCTTTTGGAGTTGTTTTGTCCCGTTTGCCAGCTTTTGGGATAAAAACAACACAAACTCTACGCCACGCCTTAGGTATGTAAGCTTAAGTAATACTGGCTCTGAATATTTCGGTAAAGAGCGGACAAATCGCCTCTTTTCCATGTTGAAGTAAAGCTGGGAAAATTCCATCTTTCTCGGCAGATTTGAAAGGTTGAAAAGAACTCAATGCCCATTAGACCCTCGACGGTGTGAAGATTTCACAAGCTTTTTGATAGGTATTGGTCGACCATGCATGTCTTGCCTTATCTGAGCCCTGTACTTCATCCGAATAAGGAATCGATCCTGGGAAGTGAGTTCTCATCATTACTTCCAATCAGTCTTGTGCATTATCACCATCATAACACAAAAAAAAGCCGCAACATCAACATTATTGCCTTTCTTTCCTCCATCAACGCCACAGCCGACCGTCTCTATGTTCGAGACGAACGCATTGATACGGTGGCTGCCACCGACACGCTCTTTCTTTGCAAATCTCCTAAGAAGCCGACAGTGCATGAGAACTTCAGACGCACAAATCTCAAGAAGCAAGGTTCAAACAACAGTGCATTTTATAATTCTATTCTTGCTCACTTGTAATAAGCTTAAAATAAGAAGATCAGATGCGCTGGTTTTGTTTACGAAGAGATTTGTGCGCTCGAAATCGTGAGTAGGTGCCAAAGTCGGCCATTGTGGCGGCCATTTTTGAAATCTAACAAGTCTGTCCTTAACAGTCATTCCGACGCAGAGCTGTGTCACTCACTTCTGGGTGACTCTCATCTGAAAGGGCCAGGATGAAAGTCAAGTTGTTAAGTAGTGCGCAACAAACACAAACATAGCACGCCCTACACAGGGAAAATTTCTACTCAGTGTCTGAGTTGGTCTTACTCAGAAATCGAAAAATCCTTTGTTTTCTTACTCAGTTTTCGTCAAAAGTGGGACAACCCATTGCCAATGGGTTGTCCCACTTTTTGCCGAAAATGAGTAAGAAAACAAAGGATTTCTCGATTTCTGAGTAAGGCCAACTCAGTCATTGAGTAGAAATTTTTCTCGGTGTATGAATATTAATGTAAGGCGTAGAACAAAAACGTAGAACAAAAAATGTTTCAGAAGAATCAACAGTAAAACTGCCATCTTCTTTTTTATGACTTCCAAGACCATTTGAATGGTCTTTCGAAAGGACATTATGAAGCCTTGCAGCCGTAGGAGCGGTATCGATGTCTTAACATGCATACCCGTCTCCAGTCTTTCCGTTTGGCTAGCGTAAGGGCATGTTTATACTTAACCCAATCAGATGTAACTTTTGCTCTATTGAATATCCGTCTAGAATTCAGGGCTCTTGAATTAATCCCACGTTTAACTGTTTTCTAATAAATCTTCTGGTGAGCACAGCTGAAACACCCTTGGCGTGGTGAAGATTTGTTTAAAATAATTTTCATGGTACTCATTTTTTTTTACGATTTACAAGAGAAAAATATGTTCCACTGCTTTAACACAGTAAAGGGCAACATACTGTGGAGGGTGTCCTGGTACTCCACAGCCACCGTTAACGGTTAGGTTTTTATTAAACCACCCCACCCTAACCCTGGATCTAGGCAAGGTACGCATTAAGCCGCTTGACACCATAAATTAGGGGTCACCTGTTTGGTGGACTTTTATCACCGGATCAGACAATCCGTAGTGACATTCTTAGCCAGTTGAAGGAACTGCTACCGTCACTACACGGCTATCTAGGCTGATCGGGGATAGAAATTAATACATAGGTATTGATGATCAACTTCTTTCGAGCTCGAACAGCCGAAATATATGGTACATATGGTGCGGGGGTGAATCTTTTTTGACCGCAGTTTCTTCTGGAGCCCGTAGTAGGCACTAATTCCACTGATGATGACCTTTTGTATTTCACGGCTCACGTCATGTCGGCCGTTAGCAAGGAACCAAGGTAGACGAATTTTTCTACCACCTCGAAAGTATCCCCGTCTATCGTAACACTTAGCCGCATTCACCACCAATCTGACCTTTGCTGTTTCACGTTTCAGACGGGTGTAGTAGTTCTGTCACCGTCCCAAATGTTCTAGCTATAATTTCCATGTAATCCGCAAAACCGACAAATTGGTCAGATTTTGTGTAGATCGTACGGGTTTTTTTTTTTTTTGAAAATACCGACTGTGTCAGTTGGGGATTAGGTTCCAGAAAGCAAACTCGAATTTGGTTGATAGTAAGCTTGAAGCTACACATATGATTTTATTAGTTCAGTTTATGGAATATAATATGAATTACTCACAAGTCGTTTCCCTCCCTTCCAACTTCGACTCACAGCACAGTGTATATAACGCCTATAAGTTATGCAACCAAAGCGTGCTGTGCCGCTTGACCTTATTCACCTTATTCACCACACAATCTATCACGAATACTATAAATAACCCTATCCATGGATCGCATCACCGACCCAACGGTGACTCCCAGATCTCCCATCCTTTCCGTCTAACAAATACAGTCGAGACTCTTATAAGATCACTGGTCGGGGGGCGCAATAGGAATCCGCTTAATAGGAGACTAAGAGCTTATGGGATTTCGGCATTTTGGGGGTGTGGCCTATTATCTCGGGTGTGTTAAGAGTTAGCACAATACTTTCTTCGGCAAAGTTTTAGGGCTTGATAAGATCTACCATTTAGAACTTTGGTTCATATGATTAGTTGGCAATTTGGTCGCTAGAGGGACCATCAACAATTTGATGCTAAATTGCACTACAGGAACCATATCAGGTTGTCAAGCAAACGTTACGATATGCGACAGCTCAAGACCCTGATAATTTGGAAGGATAGTGTCTTCGGGAAAGTTGTTGGGTACGCCAATAACTTACTGACGATGAGTTGCGAAGTTCGAAATTCCTCCACTGGGCGGCGCTAGTGAGCAAGTAAAATTTCAAAACCTCATATCTCAGAATCCCGATAACTTAGGAATATGGTGTCTTCGGCAAAGTTGATCAGTGTGACATGAACTTACATAAAAATAAACATTTGTTTCGCAATTCTGCCACTAGGCGGCGCTAGTGAACATGCAAATTTTAAAAATCTAATAGCTCAGAATCCTGATAACTTAGAAAGTTGGTGTCTTCGGCAAAGTTGATCAGAATGACATAAACTTACATAAAAATAAACACTTGTTTCAAAATTCTGCCACTAGGAGGCGCTAGTGAACTTGCAAATTTTAGAAATATCATAGCTCAGAATTCTGATAACTTAGGAAGTTGGTGCCTTCGGCAAAGTTGATCAGTATGACATAAACTTACATAAAAATAAACATTTGTTTCGCAATTCTGCCACTAGGCGGCGTTTACCGGGTTTTTCGTCTTTTTTCGACTTTTTTGGCGGTTTTTCGGCTTTGCATGTTCACTAACGCCGCCTAGTGGCAGAATTGCGAAACAATTGTTTATTTTTATGTAAGTTTATGTCATTCTGATCAACTTTGCCGAAGACACCATCTTTCTAAGTTATCGGGGGGAGCGACACTAGTTTTGCTGAGCCGAAAAACCGCCAAAAAAATCGAAAAAAGACGAAAAAACCCGGTAAACTCCGCCTAATGGCAGAATTGCGAAACAAATGTTTATTTTTATGTAAGTTTATGTCATACTGACCAACTTTGCCGAAAACACCAACTTCCTAAATTATCAGGATTCTGAGCTATGAGATTTCTAAAATTTGAAAGTTCACTAGCGCCTCCTAGTGGCAGAATTTTGAACCAAGTGTTTATTTTTATGTAAGTTCTTGTCATTCTGATCAACTTTTCCGAAGACATCGAGTTTCTAAGTTATCGGGGGGAGCGACACTAGTTTTGCCAAGCCGAAAAACAGCCAAAAATATCGAAAAAAGACGAAAAAACCCGGTAAACGCCGCCTAGTGGCAGAATTGCGAAACAAGTGTTTATTTTTATGTAAGTTTATGTCATTCTGATCAACTTTGCCGAAGACACCAACTTTCTAAGTTATCAGGATTCTGAGCTATGAGATTTCTAAAATTTGTATGTTCACTAGCGCCGCCTAGTGGCAGAATTGCGAAACAAATGTTTATTTTTATGTAAGTTTATGTCATACTGACCAACTTTGCCGAAAACACCAACTTCCTAAATTATCAGGATTCTGAGCTATGAGATTTCTAAAATTTGAAAGTTCACTAGCGCCTCCTAGTGGCAGAATTTTGAACCAAGTGTTTATTTTTATGTAAGTTCTTGTCATTCTGATCAACTTTTCCGAAGACATCAACTTTCTAAGTTATCGGGGGGAGCGACACTAGTTTTGCCAAGCCGAAAAACAGCCAAAAATATCGAAAAAAGACGAAAAAACCCGGTAAACGCCGCCTAGTGGCAGAATTGCGAAACAAGTGTTTATTTTTATGTAAGTTCATGTCACACTGATCAACTTTGCCGAAGGCACCATATTCCTAAGTTATCGGGATTCTGAGATATGAGGTTTTGAAAATTTACTTGCTCACTAGCGCCGCCCAGTGGAGGAATTTCGAACTTCGCAACTCATCGTCAGTAAGTTATTGGCGTACCCAACAACTTTCCCGAAGACACTATCCTTCCAAATTATCAGGGTCTTGAGCTGTCGCATATCGTAACGTTTGCTTGACAACCTGATATGGTTCCCGTAGTGCAATTTAGCATCAAATTGTTGCTGGTCCCTCTAGCGGCCAAATTGCCAACTAATCATATGAACCAAAGTTCTAAATGGTAGATCTTATCAAGCCCTAAAACTTTGCCGAAGAACGTATTGTGCTAACTCTTAACACACCCGAGATAATAGCAAATATAATAAATAAAGAATATGACCCACTCTAGCGCTGAACTGGCGAACGCATTTTACCGATAGCAGCGACACAGTTGACTCGCGGTCGAACTAATTTATTGCCGCAAAGCCGCAGGTGGCTTTGATTGAAGAACAAAAAAGATAAACAAGGAGAAAGTTTTAGACGAACACCAGACGTCATTCTTCGGTGCTTCAAGGTTCCACGTCCAAAATTGTGGGATTTTGTGGATGCAATTCTTTATTTGAGTCCACGGTAGGTACTGCAACAATGCGTTCATCAAGCTGGAGTTCGAGTATCGTTTATACCATGATGCGGTTTTAGTGCGGACGCCATCTCACCACCACAGGGAGCAACTCAATCCCAACGCCATTTCCACCGGTCTCTGCAAAAACTTCCTAGAAAAAATTGCTTAGGGTATAACTGTTTTCAACTACACCAACGTTGCTTGGGACCCCGACCACTTTATTCTATAATTTAATTTGCTATTATGTAACGTAACGTAAGTGCTCACACCAAGCTACCAAAACCTGAATAAGTACCCACCCAACCGAGACTCATAACGGCATTTCTCTAGATTTGGTAGTTACCGCGAAAATATCGTATTTTTTATTAATTTGCTGCTCATATTACGACGTGTTTCTCGGGACTAGGTACTAGGTCCAGTATTTACTTTCTGATTCGCGGGACGACATAAGCGAATTTCGTCGCTATAACTCAGAAAGGCAAGAAAGACACGACACTTTCGGTTTAGTGGCCGTTTGATAACCATTACAATCTGGAATCTGTCCGGACTTCATGAGGACTTGTGCAGGTGCATTGAGCAATATGAGAAAAAAGAGTTTACTCCCAAACACACCATGAGGGCTGACCAGCAACTCATTCCAATGACATTTACGACGCAGCGAAACACAACAGCTGCTTTGATTATCGTTGTTCAAATAGTTCGATCTCCTGGCGCAAGAGAGCGCTGTTGTCGAACGAATGTGTTCGTTGATTGATTGTATGGAAAAAAGCAAGAGTGGGTTATCTTGTACTTAAAAATCTTTGATAATAGGCCACACCCCCAAAATGCCGAAATCCCATAAGCTCTTAGTCTCCTATAACGCTCACCCCTGTCTAGTAGGAGTTCGTTTAATAGGAGTCCGTTTAATAGGAATTCGTTTAGTAAGAGACTCGACTGTACCCCAGTCCGTGCTGCGTTGTGGGGACGCAGAGTGCTCTCGGTCTCTAGTAGCAACAATCAGTACACTCTAACATTCCTTTCCCTTCCCAGCTGACTATAAGGACTTGGCCGGCGCCGTTATTGATCAAATATGCATGAGCTGCTAAAATTGCACTTTGAGAATAAGTGGAATGTCCCAGCCCCTTATTCAGTTGGATCTCAGTGCAACTGGTACCAGTTCAGATCAATCACGGAGGAGCAACCATTGACATGTATAGTCAGAATTGATCGTTGATCGTTTTTATAATATGAATTACTCACATACAGTACTGGCCAAAATTATAGGCAGTAGTGATGATACGAAGCTTAGGTTGATGAATCTCCCTTAAAAATAGCTTTAATCAAATGCAATAATTTTTGTATTATTGTTTATTGACTACGTAATAACAATACAACGTTTCTTACTTCGAACGATTATCAACGAAGAAAGTAAAATCAAAATATTGAAATTGGTCAAAAACTACCTGGCCAAAATTATAGGCACTATGTGGACCTGCTAAAGACAGTGTGATATCTTATTTCTGAAACTACTTAAAATCGAGGTTATAATACTTCCACGAGCTTTCAATGTTCTTTTGACACGGTTTGGAATCGGGATCACTACACTCAGCCAAATAACCTTAAGATTTCCATAAGGCCCAACTTATGAAACGGCCTTTCAATAATTCATAATGATTCGGATGAATGTCATAAGGTCACTCTATGACGTAAAATCGTCTCACAGCTTGGCTTTTATTTATATTTAGCAACATGGTATTCTCAAGCGTCGGTAGCCGTGTGGATAAAACACGGGCTCGGTTATCCCGACGTTCATGGATCGAATCCAGTCTACATCATTTTAAGATTTTTTTGTTCTTTTCATAAGTCCATCTTATGAAATTTGTCATAGCAAGCACGATCAATTTTCATAAGGTATTCTTATGTCATTCATAATAATTAGTTATATCAAATTTTCATAAGGTATTTCGATGAATTTCGCTAGTTTTTTTCGCTGAGTGTAGTTGAGGCCATTGGCGTTTGATGTATTTTGATCAAATACCTATGAAAGCTCCAACGAGTACCTGGCAATTTATAGTTTGATAATTTTACAACTGACGATCAAAATTCTTCATGTGTTCTCAATGCGGTTGTTGTCTAGGTTAGTTGGCGATTAAGCTGGGATGAGAAATTCATGGCTTTGAAACAAAGAATTGATATTTCAACTTGTTATATGAATCATTGTCTTGCTGGAAGTACCATTTATCACCATTATAACTAAAGTTTTCATCAAAATGTTTATCCTAGACAATAGATAGGGTGATGATATATCGTTTGGCATTCAGCATAGCCTTATATAAAATCAGGGGATCAATATCTTGTGCAGAAAATATATCCCAATACACTATTACTACTACACCTCTTTGCAATCGTGTTTGGATGCTAAGTGGTATATGGCGTTATTCAACTCGCCAACTAACAGACACCTCATATTCCAGTGATTTACCTCAAAAGCAATAAAATCAATCAATCAAACAACATGATACCATTGTATTTTGTTAGAATAGACATGTTTTTGGCTCCATTCGAGGCGTTGGTAATTTGTTTGCTGTATCGAACTGGACACCGCTTTTTTTAGTAGCTGTAAAACTTACAACGACAAGTGGGACTGGATACTAACAGTGTGTAAGACTGCAATTCTTTAATAAAAGCTGGACTGCCCGTTTCATAGAAAGGTAGACTGAATGCCATTTGGTATGTCAGAATTATTTTCAATGTTCGCGAGAAATATCTCAATTAGAACTTTGGTCGTAATGATGGCTACAGGTATTTCGAACAAGCCAACGCTTCACCTCACTATTCAAAATAATAAATTTTAATGCCACACAATCAAAACTAATCCATTACAATGCCTAGGAGTTCCAATTCTGGATGGGTTGCCCACTTATCCAAACTTTAAATCATTTAGACACTGTTGGAGGACATTCACTGTTAACTTCAAATTTATAAACTAGAAATCACAAGAATCTCGATATACCTGTCATGGACATTTTATAAAACACACCAAAAAATAAACTCATAAATTAGTGATCTCGATTCTAAACCGTACTAACAGTTTTGCTAAACAGAATATTTGAGAATCCTGTTGATTTTTATTATTAACGTCTGAGATAGAACATCAAACTTTCTTAAGAAGGTCTTAGGTGCCTATAATTTTGGCCAGACAATTTTCGACCAAATTCAAGATTTAAATTCGTTCTCTTTCGTTAAGTTTCACCTCATGTTGGAAACAATGCAATTATATTTTGTGATCAATAAACAATAATACCAAAATTATTGCGTTTGAATAAAGCTATTTCAAAGGGAGATTTATCAACCTAAACATCGTATCACCATCACTGCCTATAATTTTGGCCAGTACTGTATTTAGTGAACCCACTAGGAAAAGCGGATGATTGAGTCTGCAATATCGGCAACAGTGTTGAAAATTTCATTTCGTCATATCTAAATTCAATCACCTACAGCTCATTTTAGAGGCTGAACCTGAGAATATGGTTTATAAAAAACATGTGCGGCTAGACCAGTTCTGCAAGAAAGTCACGGAAAAACTGATATATTTTAAATATTTAAGGTAAATGTCACGGACTACCTTTGAAAAATGCCAAATGATATTCACCGTGAATATCATTCGCATTTTTCGAAGGTAGTCCGTGACATTTACCTTAAATGTTCGAAAAATATTGTTTTTTCCGTGACTTTCTTGCAGAACTGGTCTAGCCGCACAAGTTTTTTATAAACCATATTCTCAGGTTCAGCCTCTAAAATGAGCTGTAGGTGATTGAATTTAGATATGACGAAATGAATTTTTCAGCACTGATCGGCAATATCAACTCCACGTTACGTCTAACCTGCCAATAAAACTACTGTTTACAATCTAGCCCTTACATCTAGCCCTGCATGGCATACACCTTACAATTGGGATCTATCCAGTAGCGCACTAAGAACAATACGTACTAAAGTTAGACTAAGTAGAATTTCAAATTTAGCCTTTCTACAATTTAGCGTTTAAGTAGAATATCTCAACTATTGGAATAGTAATGAATTTTAGTCTTCTATAGTAAGCACGTAAAGTGACTTTTCACTTTTTCACCAATGACATTTTCTCTTTTCCTTTTGTGCCTTGACGTTTCTCGGACAGCCGTTGGTCGCGTTTAGTGGAGTCACTGTAACGAGAGACCTCGTCGTCACAGTCATGTTCCCGGGTCCTTACTTTCAAATGTTAGGTATATTTAGGTAGATCACGTTTCCCTTGATGAGATTCTCGCCTACGACTTAAACGGTGGGATTCGGAATACACTGGAACTTACATTTAAGGCGTAACTGGAAGCATTTGCTCACTTTTTGGTTTTTGATTTTTTATTAAATAACGAAGCAATATTTTCAAAATCTGTTTTCGTACACATGTAGAGTATGGATCAAGGTATCATCTAAAATTTTTTGTGGTGAAAAATGTTTTTTGTTTTTGCATAAACCATTTTTGAACAAAATTTCACAAAAAAATGGATTCTGCAAAAAATGGAAAACATTTTCCACCACAAAAAAAAAAATATCATAAGATACTTTGATCCATACTCTGCAAGTGTACGAAAACCGCATTTGAATATATTGCTTTGTTATGTAATGAAAAATCAAAAACCAAAAAAATGAGGAAATGCTATAGTTTCACCTTAAGCAATTAGTCAGGACTGACTGAATGGAGTTCTTACCTAAATGGATTACAAAGAAGTTTAAGGTGTCTTACTGCATCACTAAGTTTTCAAACGCATCATTGACTTTTTGCTTTTCAATGATTGTTTGCCTCACATTTTTGAAGTGATAAAAACTGTCAATTCTGCAGCATCGCAGCAGAAAAAGTATCATCGGAGTCACTGCGAGTGAGCATTTAGGATGATACTTTTTCATACGAATATTCGCTTTGGAGGCAGAGAATTATTACTTTGAAATTTTGTGGCTCATATCCAACATGGCTGCCGATGCTGTTGATGCCGTAAAAAGCCTTAAGGATGGTGTCAAGCTAGAAGATTTCAAGGGGAATATTTGGGCTTCCAAAAGCGTTTTAGTGCGTTTCAGGAGGATTCAAAGGGGCTTTATGGGACGTCACATGAGAGCCTGAGGTGAGTTTCATTGGGATTTCAGGGAAAGTTTCAGAGTTTCCCTTAAAACCGCCCAAAACGTCTCTGAAAGTTCTTCAAACCACCTGTAACACCTATAAGTCTTCAAAAATGCTTCCGATAACCACCTGCAACTCCTTCGGATGCCCTTTAACGCACCTGAGACCCTACGAAACCTACGAAACACGCCCTTCATACAATCTGTAATGCTTCTTAAATCTGTTGAAAGTTCTCCGAGATTTCCCAAAATGCTCCCTAAAACCCCCTCAACCCCTATGCAACGCTCCTCAGACCATCTGAAACCCACGAAAACGCTCCTCAAACAACATGGAGTTTCATGAAATCTCATTGAAACTCCCCAACATTCCTTCGATAACCTAAAAGGAACCCTAAATAGTACCAGTTGGAAGTTGTTGGAAAATTTCTATATCTTTGAACAGCTGCGACTTGTAAAATTGGCGTTTCGCTTACCTCAAGGCCCTTACCAATGGCTTATTGTTTTATTATTGTATTTTAAGTTATTGAAGGTTATTTTCCTTAATGAATTTGAACTTTCGAAATTTCTGGTCATTTTCTGTTACAAAATAGCATGCATTCTTTGTTTTCCTGTTTATCTGTCTGAAATGCATCTCACGATTCAAAGATGCTAATCACTTGCAACAATTCTAATAATAATCATTGTTCTGCGTGTGTAATATTTTCCATTATTCCGCCGAACCGCACCATTTGGCGCCCACGCCCACACTCATTCAACCGAAGCCAAGCTAAACAGTTAAACCCCGACTCTCGTTATAGGTTTCGGTCCATCCTCCACCCAGCCATTCATCCAACTGGCCCGAAAATTGAATAATTTTATCAAAATCTCTCTTCAGCAACTTTGTTAGCCGCGTTTACTTGATTGTATAATTTTCGTTTTCTATCCTGCGGCGGTCGGTTGTTGGTCGTCGTCGGTCTTCGGTCGCCATGTGGATAGAGACCCTCCCTTCCTTCCCACAAGGGTTCGCTTCGAAGGCCGATTCCGATCTCGCTCCCGTGATAACACATTATACACTCCTCAAAATCAACCCAGAGCAGTTCGAGCCGTGCACGGATCACCCTCTCTAGTTGGAGGTACGTGCGATGCACAACCGGTTGGCTCCGACTAGCGAACTTTTCGGTATCGAATTATGAGTTGATCAAATGTTAACCTGTAATTAAGTTTTGACATCGCGCGCGTCCGATGTGATTCGATTGCAAGGGAGCTCCCATGCAGAGCGGGCGCTAGTGTGCCAGAAATGTTATTTTAAATGTAGCAGATTTTTCATCTACGGCCGGCATGAGGGCACGAGCGCGAGCTACGTCTGTTGCAAAAATTAGACAGATGTTGAGACCCCTGTTGATAACAGCGGGCAAATTATGCGTATTATGATTCACTTTCGCTTCGGTAGGTGTACTTCAAACCGATGAATGACTTTTGATCTGGAAAAAGTGTGCGACAGTTTTTTTGTTTGTGATGAAGAGCGATTCGAACTGATTACTCCCTCCTGTGAAACAAAAGCAGTTGGGGTTTTGAGCAAATTCGTATCAGAACAGCGAGCCAATCTTTTTGAGTTAATCTTGGAATGGGTTGTAATTCAACCAGTAATGATAACCGGTATCAATGAATTGCACCGCTTGACAGTAAAAGTTAGAGCGGTTGCGTCGTGTACTGAGTACACGCACATTGAAAAATTCACGCTTGTGGTACACAGCGTAAGCGTGTTGACGCTGAAGGTGGTTGAAGACGCGACTTCTCGAAGACTAAACTACATATTTTACTATTTGTTTTGCATAATTTACTGACAATTGCTATGAAACTGTATGACGAACTTATTCTTTATCATACTGCTTTTGATCCTGTGTGCCGAAGATATGCAAAGTTAAACATTTCATTCATTTTACCAAACATAACCAATGATCTCATTCCCAAGCAGTAGAAAATAACAAGTGAATAACATTTCAAGGTATATACCTTAAATACTAGAATACCTTGATATGCCCTTTATTAGGTGGTAATAAGAGGCAAAATAACAAAAAGGAATACCAAAACTTTGTAAAAATAACACCAAGGAAATACCAAGTCCTGTTATTTCAATAATGAATGCATACGACGAATTTCGCCCCAAATCGTATTCGGAGTTGGCAGCACCCTCTCAGATTACAATGAAACTTTCTGGGTATGTATACCAAGACTAGATAAGCCACTTTGCATACTTAATTTCTTCAAAATTTATCTGGACTGACTTTTGAAAAGGGCTAAACTTTTTTATGGATTTTTTAAAAATGTTTTTAATCAAAAATGACTACTCCTACAAAAAAGTGTTGTATGGGTGATTATCACAAAATAAATCAAATTTTAAGAAAAAAAATACTGGAAAAAATCCAAAATGAGCCCTACACTGAAAAAAATCATTTCTAAAAATTCAAAGTTGATTTATAAAAAAACACCATTTTTGATTTTGATGAAATATTGTCTCAAGATAGGTAATTATGTTCCCTACCAACCGTCCATACATCACAAGATGGGCACTTTTAAGGAAAAAAAGTTTTTCTAACAAAAAATTTTTCTAGTTCGAATGATTTTTTTTTCAGTGTATTTTGTTATCAACAAAAAACCAGTGAAGGTTATCTAGTAATCTCAAAATGCAATGAAATTTATTGTGTCATATGCGACAATGCAATGCACCCATATTCACGCAGCAGCACTCTAGAAGTACGAAACAATATACAATTAGAACACGCATTTCATACGTGCTGCTGTAATTTCTACCCAAACGTTTCTACCCCATGTTCTTACCTAATATTAGGTAAGGCTATTTATTAGATTCGAACTACCTAATCGAAAAAAAAACAAATCAAGAGTTGTACCTAAAGCAAATATGAACATAACAAGAAAATGAATCGGTATCATTCAACGTGTTACTTCTCTTTGGTTATTAAAGGCAGTTCTGAAAAGTAATGGATCAATCGTATAAATCAAAATTCAACAAATTCAAGTGCAGTGCAAAAATAAACAATCCAAAGTGCAACCGTCATAATCTACGGAGCATGTCATTAAGATTGATAGATAAAATTCATTCCATGGGATATACACATGAAATCGACGAATCGATGAGTATTTGTGAGTCATGTCGTGGATTGATAAGTCACAACAGAAGCCCGAATACGAAAAAACGCCGATCGGATGGAAACGACGAAACTATGCAACCATCATTTAGTAGGCAGCAACATCATGATGTTCCAGAACCAGAACCGTCAACGAGTGGTCAAGTAAGCCTTCAACGTGTTAGCTTCTTTTATATAACTCATTTTGCAGCTCGTTGCAAAACTACATTTTTCAGTATTCTTCGTATTTATCCAACCCGGCAAGCCTCGTTGGATAAATGTACTACTTGTGCGAAAAAAAATCATTTTTGCAACTCGTTGCATAAATAACTATCATTAACTTTCCACTGCATTCATTATTATATTGTTAACCTTAACTTTTATCTTACAGATATGGTACCATCTATTCCATCATTGGAGTCAATTCCGTCAACAGATCAACTACAGGGTCCCCATAATATTGAGAAGTTTAATACCATTGCTGAAACATTGAGTTTATCGCCAATCTCATCTAGAAACATGAGAAGTATGGAATATCGCATAAACAAATCATTGCAGATTACGAAAGCAGTTCGAAAAAATATCTTCGGAATAGATTCAACGGATGTTGGCAAAGTGGAGGCGTATGTCGAGATAATTATGCAGTTAAAGGATAAGTTCAATCACCCTACAACTGACAGAAGCGAACAGATTAAAATACTATCTGTACTTCCTAAGTCTTGGTCGGTAAATAAAATCACAAGAGAGTTTAACGCACCAATGTATATGGCGAGGCAGGTGAAGGATCTTGTTTATGAACAGGGTATTCTTTGTACCACCGAAAAAAGAAGGGGGCATGGTATTGATGACGATACAAAACAAATAGTAAGAGAATTTTTTGATGATAATGCCAATGCCAGGAACAAATGATTTTGTTTCTGAGGTTCGAAATGAAAAAAAACAACAAGTTCAAAAACGACTTTTGATGATGTCGCTCAAAGAGGCTTATATGATTTTTGTAGATATGTACAAAACTGTGAATATTGCTTTCACAGTATTTACACAGTTGCGACCAAAGCATTGTATTTTACTTGATTCTACTGGTATACAGAATGTATGCATATGTACTATTCATGAAAATGTAAATTTAATGTTCAACAGTATAAGAATTGTGTCACAAGATGAAATAATACAAAAAATGCTTTGCGATATTTCCACCAGAACAGATAATTGCTTTTTTCGTGCTTGTGAAAAGTGTGCTTGTAATGAACACATTGAAGAGGAACTTACATTGATATTAGAATCAAATGACAAAGAAGAGATTATATTTCTGCAGTGGTTGAATACTGATCGCTGTAATTTAGAAACGATTATTAAACCTGTTGATGAATTTGTTCCGTATCTTG
This sequence comes from Aedes albopictus, assembly GCF_035046485.1. Lineage (NCBI taxonomy): Eukaryota > Metazoa > Arthropoda > Insecta > Diptera > Culicidae > Aedes > Aedes albopictus. Next base: position 424,838,050 of record NC_085137.1, read on the forward strand.
TTGATAAAATTGACAAACTTATAACACACAACTTTATTCATAAACAACAATCATCATTTCTCAGAAATAAAAAAGATACATTAAAGGATGATAAAATTCTTGCGATTTTTGATTTCTCTGAAAACTATTCATTCATAATTCAAAACGCTGCTCAAGGATATCATTGGAACAACTCGCAAGCAACAATACACCCATTTGAAATTTACTATATGAAAGATAATAAACTTGTAAATGTTAGCTTCATTATCATATCGGAAGTAATGGCTCACGTTACAGTTGCGGTCCAGTTGTTCATCTCAAAAATGATAGATTTTATGAAACAATTAACGAACTTTTCTAAAATTTATTTTATGTCTGATGGGGCAGCATCACAATACAAAAATAAGAAGAACTTTGCTAGTCTATGTAGATTCCAGTCAAAGCATGCATTAAGAGCAGAATGGCATTTTTCTGCAACGTCCCACGGTAAAGGTCCATGTGATGCTATTGGTGGCACTCTCAAGCGAATGGCAAAGATAGCAAGTCTTGCTCGAGATTATGGAAATACCATAACAACTCCACGAGAGTTATATAACTGGGCAGTTGTACAGACAGATAAAAATATAACTAAATTAAATTTCTGTTACGTATCCACTGAACAGTACATTAAAATGTCAGAAGATCTCGAAGAAATATATAATAACGCCAAAACAATACCAGGCACTCAGAAATTCCATAGTTTTTTGCCTATTCCTGGCGACAAAGTAAAGGCAAACAGGTATTCTAATTCAGAAGATGAACCAAAAATATTTAGTATGATCGGAAAAAAATAGAAAAGAACATGTTTGAAATTGGCTCTAAGACACATATATATATATATATATATATATATATATATATATTTGAAAAATTCATAATTATAAATAATTGTATATTTAAAAGTGCACTTCAATACATATTGCGATCAAACATTACATTTCATAAGAAAATTCATTTGTAATATTTTGAAGTTTTTTATGTATAGGAAAACCCTTCCAAATGATTGAATAAATAACACAAAATCTCCTAGGAAATTGAGTTTCATTGGATTCTGGGATTGTTATGGCCTTCACTGGTTTTATTGTTGATATCAAAATACACTGAAAAAAAAATCATTCGAACAAGAAAAAGTTTTTATTAGAAAAACTTTTTTTCCTTAAAAGTGCCCATCTTGTGATGTATGGACGGTTGGTAGGGAACATAATTACCTGTCTTGAGACAAAATTTCATCAAAATCAAAAATGGTGTTTTTTTTAAATCAACTTTGAATTTTTAGAAATGATTTTTTTCAGTGTAGGGCTCATTTTAGATTTTTTTCAGTATTTTTTTCTTAAAATTTGACTTATTTTGTGATAATTACCCATACAACACTTTTTTGTAGGAGTAGTCATTTTTTGATTAAAAACATTTTTAAAAAATCCATGAAAAAAGTTTAGCCCTTTTCAAAAGTCAGTCGAGAAAAAAAAAATAGAAAAATGAGTATGCAAAGTGGCTTATCTGGGCAAGGTCCACACACCAAGAAAGTTTCGTTGTAATCTGAGAGGGTGCTGCCAACATTAGTTGGCGCGAAATCCGTATACCTAAAATTTCATTAAGTGCTGTATTTGTTACCCCAAAGTTATTAAATAACAAACTAATAACATTTCTTGTTATTAAATGTTTCATTTGTTCGATGACTTCATGATGTAATAGCCAATCTTGTTCTTCGGTTATTTTTACTGCTAAACCAACAGATACTACATCAATACCAAACTCTGCTCAAATACTTCTAACTATTATTGTGATGTTCTCATAACATTTGGTAGAATACCGCAGCAATAACAATTTTAGGTATTAGAGCACATGTTGCTCTTCACATAGTATTTGTAAGGTATGCCCTTCTGCTCGGGTTCTGCTGCCAATATCTCGATAAGTATTGGGATTAGCGAACGAATATTCCGAGATTTACTGGTCCAAGTGGTTTACTTTCATCTACCGAACCTAAATCTCAAATTGAATAAAGTTTTTAGCTACCTGAATCTTTAGTGAATTGACGCACAGGATCAAAAGCAGTATGAGAAAGAATAAGTTCATCATACAGTTTCATAGCGAATGGGTGACAAAACGTCGAATGCCAAAACGTCGAAAGGACAAAACGTCGAAGGGACAAAATGTCGAAAGGACAAAACGTCGAAAAGTGTGTAACTGCTGGCTTTAGGACATTTGGTCGAATGACATTTGGTCGAATGACGTTTGGTCGAATGACATTTGGTCGAAAGTACATTTAGTCGAACGGACATTTGGTCGAATGGACATTTGGTCGAAACCCATTTTTTGGAAGAAGAAGCATATGACATTTAGTCGAATGGACAATTCGTCGAATGGACATTTGGTCGAAAGCCACTAACTGATGAAGAGTTTTGAATAGAAAATAATTTTATAGATTTCGGTATCATTATTTATATGCTACTGAACTCATTCGGTTGAAAGTACGTTTGATCGAATCGTGTTGATGTTTTAAGTCTTGAAAAAAAAAAAAACATTGGCTCCAAGGATGGGAAAGGAAAACCAATACAGTATAGTATACAAACTCTTGAGGAATCTCAGAAGCTTTTAAGAAATTCCAGAATAAATCTGAGAAGGAAGTCCTGAAACGAAATCGTGTAAATAACTGCGGCAAATATTCCAGGGTGGTCCCTGTAGAATCTCCTGGAGGGCAGGGAATGAAATTATCAGCAAATTGAGACGAAAATTGGCGTTTTCCGAGCAACCGAACAATTCAACGATTCTTTTTCCAGCGAGAAATGTTTATCGGTCGCTGCTGTTGTTGACGACCAAAGATAGCCGAGAACTGAAAATCGCTCTTGCCATTTTCGCTATCCAACTTTATCGCCTTGCCAATTATCGCGATAATTATCAGAAGGCAAATAACAAAAATTGTGCCACCAACGGGATTCGAACCTAGACCCTCCTCAAAAATGTGTCTTGGCGCGCGCCATAACCATGCGACCACACAAGCTACTCGAGAGAAGGAAGAAATTTGATGCATAAAAACTACCTTCGGTGACGACGGCAAGATGGAAAGGCGAACAAAGAGCGGAAAGCAAACCAGTCGACTTATCATTGCCGGTGATAATCCATTTTCGGCGCTGCGGGACGAGCGAGAACGCATTCTCGGGAGAAAACCGGGTCTGAATTTATCGCACGTCTTTTTTCGCTGATAATGCGTGCGAGAGAGTTTTCTATGATCGCGATCGTGATCGATAATTTCATTCACTGCTGGAGGGATCCTATATGAATATTTTTGAGGAGTATGAGAATAATGTTTTTTTTTTTCAGAAAACTCAGAAGATATATCTGGAGCAATTCTAGCAAGAATTACTGCACATGTCAAACTTCATGAACTTACAAGACAAAATTGTCGGGGGCTATTTCGGGCATTTCTGCTCACTTTGGCCACATTCCGGGAACTTCTGTGCACTTGGTGCCCGCGGGGAAGTTAAAATTTTATGATAAGTTTTGAAGCCTGCATTGCGACATGCCAAGCTCCATGAATTTACAAGACAAGTTTGCTGAAGGCAATTTCGAGCATTTTTTGTCACTTTGGCCACACTCTGGGATTTTGAGGCCGCTTGGTTCCTCTGGGGGAAGAGACCAATTTTTTTATAATCGATGATTTTTATTGGATCTTTTCTTGTAAAATTTTAAACACCGCATCGATAGCATGATCACTAGCCTCAGTGCTGTAGATAGTAGCTGCCGGTTTCGACTTTTTTTACGAAACATGTTGATCGAAACATCAAGGACACGACCCATAATTAGCGAACACTCAAAAAAAAATGGCTGAAATCGATTGAGAACTCCAAAGGCCCCTATCTAGTTAAATAACATCATCGTATACCAGCTTTATTAGGATACAGGTTTGATCCACACACCTAGAAAATATCATGTAATTTTAAGTGTCCTGAACCTGACATATACGAGCATCTTCAAAAACACAAATTTAGAGGTTATAACATGTAAAATTACGTCTTTCAAGACACCCCAAAATAAAACTTATTTTTTCTTAGCGTCTAGCAATCGCTAGAACCTATTTGACAGATAAAACATAGAAAAGAAAAATATGGTCATGCATGGGATTCGAACACCGGATCTGCTGATTGTGAACCACGTCGCTTACCTCTCGGCTATTTCACCGAGTTAGATGGAGACTGATGAACGTGATACTGATTCTATATTTCTGGTGAAACGGATTTGTTGACATCTAACGCAACCAACCAGCACTTACTTGATGCGCGTAAAATTGAGTCCAATTTGTGATTCAGTCTTGAAAACGTTTACGTGTTTTGGTGATTCCGTTTCGTGGAAATTTCAGAATTTCTAAGTGTGCAGATAAGCTCTGTTTATAACTCTAATAGTCGTTTGCTCGATTTATGTTTTACCAGCAGTGAACACATTCAAAATACAACTCTGTTGTTGAAGCCCCCGCTCCATTAGTCAAATATGTTCAGCATCACCCACCTATTCAGGAGAAGGAATAGTGTACCATGCAAATTTAGATCAATTCCGGACTGTGTCCGATACAATTACAAACGAACTGATTTCCTCAAAATGAATCAATTTTTGGCTTCAATCAATTGGGATGCCATACTGCAAGATTTAAACGTCGATACTACAGTTGAAGTAGTCAATTACGTTTTGAATTACGCAACTGAACAGTTCACTCCCAAGACCCAAGAGATTGAAGTCGGTTAAAAGGTCTGCTCTCAAAAAATACTCTAGAAATCGTAATCCTAACACCAAAGCACACTATCTAACGTGTAATAAGCAATACAAACGATTTAACGATCAACTTTTCCACGATTACAGTATGCGGCAGGAAAAAATGCGAAAGTGTTTTTCAACTTCAAACCTCATTTTCGTCCATTTGACATTAACCAATCTATGTTTCAACGTTCCATGATCTATAATAGGCTAGTTTTCTGAAAAGTTAATTAAAAAATTTCCCATTTTGGTCACTAACCTTTACAGGGCGGCGCCTGAAGATGAAGACAACCAGAATTTTCAAACCGCAGAAAATCACACAGGTCGCTAAATTTCGCTTCTGATAAAACAAAATTTTTGATTTTCTCTACAATATCATCAAATATATGTACTTATTTCATCTAGTATGTGAAACTTCATGGCTCTGGATCAGTGTGGTCTGGTTGTTCATCGAATTTGAGCAAATTTTGTTACTGTTATAGTCATTTTGTTTATTGACCATTGGGCGCGCAGTTTATTGATATCCGCTTATTAGGCCCACATTATCACATATTAAACATCGAATATGTTCATTTTTATTTTTCAGTGCTAGAATATAGACATTGACTGATACACTGTCATAAAAAAATAGTCATATATATCCCATATTTAGCGTGTAATAGTGCCTTGAACTTTTCGCATTTTTTCCTGCCGCACCCTGTACATAAGCCGCACCCAATGCAATCTCAAGCAAAATCCAAAACAGTTCTGGTCATATGTCGATGAGCTAAGGAAGGAATCAGGTTTACCATCTACCATGATGCTTGAAGGAAATGAAGCATCAAGCATCAAATCCATCTCTAGTTTATTTAGATAGCATTTCTCAGCAGTATTCTCTAACAAACAATTAGGTAGATACTCGCCAAATTTCTGAAGCCGCTGTCACAGTTCCTCATCGCTCTGCTATTGGCCGTCATCCTAGAATTACTCAGCTTACAGTCGAGTCAGCATGCAGTAAGATGAAATGCTCATTGAACCCTGACCCTGATGGCATACCTTCCATCGTTCTCAAAAACTGCAGTTTGGCACTCTCTAAGCCTTTGTCTGCTATCTTTAACCGATCACTGTCTGGATGTTTTCCGAGTATATGGAAAAAGTCATACATTTTTCCTGTGTTCAAAAAAGGCGATAAAAGCGATGTTCCAAATTACAGGGGAATTGCTTCTTTATGTGCTATGTCAAAACTATTTGAACTGCTTGTGCTTGACTTCCTTAAACATCATTGCTTGAACTATGTATCTGAAACTTAGCATGGCTTCAGATCCACACACTAAGAAATTCTCAATTTTAATGCTGACGCAATCGCAGGATTTGACTTAAATTATAGTGGCTTAAATTAAAAAGTGATTCAATTTTAAATCTTTATTGATGTAAACCTGAAAACCAGCACATTGAACACCTTTTCACTGAAAAGCTAACAGTTTTTTGTCGTATAACTTGGGTTTAAATTTGAAATGACACTATCGATGACTCAACCGCTCGAAACGTCAAACCTGAACGAACCAAAACAAAACAAAGTTGGATTCAGAAGAGAATTTTTTGAGAACATCAACGGCAGTGATTTTTATTGTCAAGTAAGTAAATATTAAAGGTTATAATTGATGCACAGAAAAAGGGTGTTTAATTTGATTTTCTGGTTCATCTAATCCTTTGGCAGTACCTGTAGTCGCAACCAATTTGTGGAGTCGAGTAGTGAATCCAGCAGCATCGAATCCAGCCATCAACCAAACGACGGATGCAGACTTCCGGACTTTCTCCAGCGTCAAAAATGATTTCAAGTGTGTAAACATTATGTGTTATGCGAATTGAATAATATATTTCGTTTTTATTGATGGTAAGTTATGTATGGAGTGTTCAATGCATCAGAAACATCAGAAAAACGGGGGGGATTGCCTTGTGTTGATTTAAGGTTATGTTAAATGACACAAAATTACACGATTTTTTGGAAGTGTGCACAACCACCAATCTCGTTAGCTACACATCATTTATTATTAAGACATTCGAAACTCGTAAGCAAGTTGATGCAATTTATACCGACTTCTCGGCAGCTTTTGATAAGATCAACCATCAAATTTTGCTAGCTAAACTTGAGCGTCTTGGCCTAACTGACCCACTCTTGAGTTGGATACAATCCTACTTATCTGGTCGCTCTATGTCAGTTAAAATAGGCAGTGTAACTTCAGAATGCTTTGCTGTGCCTTCTGGTGTCCCGCAGGGTAGTCACATAGGACCGTTTTTATTTCTGCTCAACCTAAATGACGTAAATCTGGTACTTAAATGTTTCAAGCTGTCTTACGCCGATGATTTCAAACTCTACTACGTGATAACTACCCGCGATGATGCCATATTTCTTCAATTTGAATTAGATAAGTTTACAAACTGGTGTAGAATCAACGAAATCAGTTGGAATGCCAACAAATGTTCCGTGATATCCTTCGCCCGTAAACATTCGCTTATAACTTACGCCTATTCTTTTGATGGTATTCCCCTTAAACGAGAGTCCACTATCAAAGACCTAGGGGTTCTGTTAGATTCAAAGCTTTCATTTAAAGAGCATCTTGGATACATCACTTCAAAAGCTTCAAAATGTCTTGGATTTATATTTCGCTCAGCCAAGCTTTTCGTTGATATTCATTGCATGAAAACTCTCTACTGCAGTCTAGTCCGCTCAATATTGGAATATGCTGTTGTTGTTTGGGCTCCATACTATAAGTCAGGTATTCAACAACTTGAGAGTGTTCTACATAAATTCATTCGCTTTGCACTTCGTCATCTTCCTTGGAGTGATCCCCATAACCTGCCAAGCTACGAAGATTGATGTAAACTTATTGACCTGGATCTTCTTGAACATCGTCGAAATGTTTGTAAGGCCTCGTTTATCTCAGACATCTTACAATCATATATCGATTGTCCTAATGTCCTTCAATCAATGAATGTTGATTCTCGTCGTCGCTGTCTTCGTTCACATCTGTTTTTCCGGTTCCCTGTATTCCATACAAATTTCGGCTATAACGAACCTATTTGTAGTATGTGTCGTGTTTTTAATCGCTGCTATCATGTTTTTGATTTTCATTTGTCTCGTGTCTCCAACAAAAACCAGTTTCGTAAAGTGTTAGTTTGATTGAGGGGTTAGGTGTTAAATGTCTTGGTAGAAATAGGTTCTTATATTTTAAGATTGTACTAGTTTTAAGTAGCTATAAGAAATTGTAATTGTATCATTTGGAAATTGTATTCTGTTGATGCGAAAAGAAGAGGAGGTTTTATGCCTATTTGAGAGAGAGCATATTGAAGCTCAGCTCAAACGGGTTTTTCCCTACTCCAATAAAGATAAAGATAAAGATAAAGATAAAGATAAAGATAAAGATAAAGATACATTAGGATGTCTTTATTTAAGAGACTTTCAGCCCTTGGCTTGTTCGTCTCCATGGGAAATCTTACAAATGCTTGCATGATTTTTTTCAAAGATTTTCTTAATAAAATACTGCAGAGAATAATTAAAAAATCTTCCAAAGTGTTCTTTAGAAACTACAGTAATTCATTTGCATTGCAATTCCTCCAAACATTCTAAAGATTTCTCCAGACATTTTTCCAAGGATTCCATTAAAAAATCTTTATTGGATGCCTTCCAAAATAGCTGCATGGATTCATTCAGAAACCTGCAGAAATTTATCCAGGGATTTCCTCCACAATTCTTCCAACGATTCATCAGAAATATTTGCAGGGATCTATTTAGGAACTCGTTCATGTATTCCTTCACGATCTTCTTCAGGTATCCTTTTTCTGTAATTTTAGCAACATTACAACAATTGAGAATAACAACAGATATACAGAGACGACTTCAGGAATTTCTCTTTGTATTACTTATGTATTGTCCCAGAAATTCCTCCACGATTTCTTGAAATTTTCTACGGATTTTTTCGGGAATTAGTTCAAACATTTTTCCATAAATGTTTCTACAAGAATTCTTCAAGTAATTTAATATGAGAATTTTTCCAAGGTGTTTCCCAGGTGTTTTTCAGATGTTCTTTCTGAAAACCTTTTCACAGATGGTTCTTCTTCCACGAGTACCTCCGGGCGTTCTATCGGAAAATTATCCACGATTTATCAAAGGACTACAACCCTAGGGTTTTTGAATTCTAGGGCGTTATACTTTTGTACATTGTCTCATTTGAATGTCAGCTATATAACTCAACCGCCCGTAATTTATTTCTGGCTTGTATATTGGCTCACGGCACAACCCAAACACCTTTCTACTTAAAATATTTTGAAGCACGATTTCAAAATTTGCACGTAATAATGTATAAAAAAATAGTATCTTTGATATGAGACACATCCCACGCACTTTTAAACCGCGGTTTTTGAGCTCGTTGAACGATATTTCCGGACTCCTGCTGTCGATTTAGTTTCTTTTTGCACCAGAATGGAGATAATTACCTACATTCCTACTGTTTTGAGAAAGTAGCAAATTGCTTGACGTTCTGTGAACGTTTGTCATTTTTTGCGATGGTGTCCCATTACGCTGTATTTCTTAATTACTTTCGAAATGCAAAGGTCCAATTTACAATAAGAAAGCATAAATTGAATCTTCTCTTTTAAACTGATCGTTTGATATGTAGTTTAGCATGTTTTTTTTTTTTAACAACATAACAGTTTTTGGAAGCAAAAGTTTGATTCTTGCACAAAACATAACGCATGGAATGTGTCATAAGTTCATGATTTTAGTTTTATTATGGTTATTTTTTTTCAATTGATATATTGTGGGGTCAGTGCAATTCAGTTGCTCTTTCCAAAATATTGCAAACCGTTCATTTGTGCAACGTAGCTTCTCTGATCCGGAAGTTCTCAATTGCCCTTCACTCCGTTACATGTAAGTTTCCGCAGTTATTAAGGTACCAGTAAACAGTAATTAAGGAAGTAACGACTTTCCCTTCCGGAACTAATTAAATCAGCTCATGGGATCCCATCGAAGCAGCGGAACCTCCGGATCAATCCAAGGTTGATTCGCACCGAAAATGCGTTCAAGCCGCTACATGAACCGTTTAAACCACATTACCAGTACCCCAAAAAATCCGCAATTATTCCCCCTCATTTCATTGTTTTCCCGCAGCCAAACCATCCCCCGAAATTGACGCCAAACCGGTAATAGACGCGTTAATTAGCTTGTTTGTACATCTTAAGTGTTCCGTGTGATCGGCAGAAAACAAACTGATTCGAGACCGCTGCTGGCTGCTCATGCTGATGCGGGTCGGCCGCCAGTCTTGAGGTCGGTCACATGCCGAAAGGGGGAAATAATTGTTACAAAATTATCGGAGGAAAGTGCCCATCACAATGACCGATCATCATCGGGCCGCAGCAATCACCGCGCCAAATGAAGAATAATGCAATGGTAGGTAGGTACCTTTCCTTTCAACATTAGGTCTCAATTTTCCCCGGACGAGTGATTGAAGGTACATTACCACTTTTCTTGTGTTTCATCGCCGCCTCTCGTTATAGGATGACTCCCTTCGCATAATGTAATCCCTTTTTCTTCGGAATTGATCGACGAAGGCCCTTTTGCTTCTTCGCTGCACTCACTGATGGCGTTTAATGAAGTGGCTCGGCTTTGGTAAGTAGAAAACCTTTTAGGAGATATTAATCTTAATTCTTCGATAATTTGCCTGGGCAAGGGAACTGTTACGAGGATGTTTTGAAAAAAAAAATCCGTTTTCTTCCGTTGATGATCGACAAGCTTGACTCTGCTCGTTTGATTTCTTCTCTCTGGTCGGCAGGGAGGTAGAATGATTAGTAAAGGCATCATTTTTCTCATAATGATGACTTAGATGAATTAAGAATTCAAATGCCATCTGTCGGATTCAAGTAAGCTATCTAAACCGCGGTTCGGATCATAATGAACGGCAAAGCTTCTGGCACACTAATTCATTTGTACTAAGGAAAAAAGTAGCATGGAAACTACTAACTACATATTTCTTTCAATATCAGATATTCTTTCATAGTATATTCGTGTTTAACAATCTCATTCACATCCATGTCCTATTGTCTCGATAACTGGATTCAAATGTGCAAATTGCTTTTAGATACGTTTTTCCCTCGCGAGAATGCATCATTCAGCATCCATCATCCCTGAAGCGAAACGCGACATCAGCTCGTTACATCGCACAACGAACTTGACGTGCTAGCAACATTCCATCACCGACCGACCGATCTCTGTGCAATGGGGGAAAAAATAGACAATCAAATCTGATTTATATATTTTGATGCAATTTTTGATGAAGTTCTATTCATCCTTCCCGTGTGTGTGGTGCTATGTGCAGTACAATAGTTTATCCATGACGTGGTACCATCTTTGTCATCACCCGAATACTTGCGCCATTGGAATTTTTTTCCACGGCTACGTGGAGTACTACAATAGCAGTGCAATGTTTACAATGTTAAATTCAATTTTGTGTCATCTGATCGGAAATCAACGCTGCACGACTATGTCGCAGTCCTTTGTAACTTAGAAAAATGTTCTTCTTCTTCTTGACGTAACGTCTCAACTATCCGAGTAACCATATGCATTAATAATTGGCCTTATATCAGCATTGAGCGTACTTTAAAGTACCATTTTAGCATTGTCAATGCAAATTAACTCGTCATCAGCATTTGCAATACACATATACACGTATAAGCCCATTAATTGTATTAATGATCCTCATGATACTGTATGCAAACAAGCAATTATCAAGCATTATATCAGCATTATATGTTCCGTGTTATCCAATATTTTGACAAATCAACCACGTGCTCAAAATTCACGTGTAGTGGTGATGTCACTATGTACCCAGACAACCAGTAATCGTATAGGATGTTGCATAAGATGATGAAGTGGAGGCCATATGCGTGCATGCCTCCACTTAGGCGCATGTAAAATGCATGCATATTGCCTCCACTTCAACATCTTATACGATCACTGGTTGACTGGGTAACTACTACAACCACATATTCCTTGGTAGGATGAAATTAAAATTGAAGTTGGTCACTTTTCCTTGCAATACTTTTTACCATCTGTGGCCAAAGGGATCGGATTAGAACCTCAACACACTCGGGGCTGCTAGTTCGAGACGCATGACAGGAAATTTCCATCAACATATATCAGCAAAAGGATAGAATCTGAACGAGGAAAGTTATAACAATTATAGAATACTAGCTGACCCGGCAAACCTTGTATTGCCCATTTTAATTTTTGCTCATGCACTACGTCTCAGTTTTTTTGTTAATTTTCTGAACTTATTCTACATATGAACGGTGGCTATGAGCGTATTGTCTGATTTTTTTCTATGCGAAGGCCCACTCTTTCATATCAGTGCAAAAGAACAGTCTATTTTAAAAGAAGGAAAAATCTCAGAATAAGAATGTCATTTGATGGTTTGATTGCTAATCAATTCTTAATCAATGTGACATAAAGGGACAAATCGTATATGACCGTAACAGTTCAACTGCCATAAACTTACTCAACAGTGCCACTCTAAAGAAAAACCTTCGATAAACAGAAGGAAACATTTAGATATGCTGTAAATTTTAGCAGTTGGTCCGTAAAGAAAACGGGACTTGAAAGAACAGCCTATTACTAAAAGAAGGAAACACCTGTGATGGAGTGAGCATAATAAGGGAACGTCCATAAATTACGTCACGCAAAAATCGACCATTTTCAACCCCCCCTCCCCCCTATGTCACACTTTTTGTATTGGACCTCTGAAATTTTTGTATGGGTCGTCACACTTTGCTGAACCCCCCCTACTCCCCTCTCAAAGCATGACGTAATTTATGGACGTTCCCTAAGCAGCAGGAAGTTCATTCTGTGTGACAAAGATGGCATGGTGATCATTATGCCTGTGGATTCAATGAACATTCGGCCTGATGTCCATTCGAGCTATTCTTCATTCGACTCTATGAACTTCGGCCTAATAACCGTCGGCCGTACACTTTTTCCTAGTTATGCGAACATTTATATTTCATTTGTATGAGAACCTCCTCCACCCTCTGGATGGACTCACAATATCGCAGCCATTGTATGCCTTCAAAAATGTCCACATGCCAAATTTAGTTCGTTTTGCGCATATAATGCAGACAATTTTGTTTCATTAGGGTGGTGAAGTGCTGCTCCCAGATAAATCAGGGGTTTACCTTTACTCACTACCATAGAAACATTTCTGGTCTTCAAAAAACTCCCACATTTTGACTAAGAATAAGTTCAAACTTCTATCGGAGCATCCGTATTACCTGAAAACACACGGTTTGTGTTTAATTGTCTGAATTAATTTAATCTTTTGTCTTTTTTTTTCTTGAATGCCCATTGCTTCATAGTAGAGTATACGAAAGAATTACCTATTTTTGAAAGATGGTAAAATCTCAGATGGAATTAGTAGCATAAGTATCAGGAAGTACACCTGTGTCACAATGCGGGAATGATTATCATTTTGTCTGATTGCATTTTGGTTCAATGACCATTCTGCCTAATGTCCATTCGGGATATTGTTCATTCGGCTGCATGACGTTTGGCCTAATGGTATTTTGCTTTTGTTATTCCTGAACGAATTACTGGATTAATTTCTGCAAGAATTCCTGAGGAAATTTATGCTGGAGTTTCTGGGATAATTCCTGGTTTAGTTGTTAAAGGAATTCCTTGAGGAGTCCAAGAATCAAACTCTGAAGAAATGCCTGGATAAATCCCTGGAGGAATTCCTATGAAAATACCTGGAGGAACTCTAGGAATGCCCGGAGGTATTCCCAAAAGAATTCCTTGAGGAATTCCAAGAGCGATCCCTAGAGGATTCCCTAGAGAAGCTCCTGAAGGAATGCCTGGAGACATGCTTGTGCGAATTCCTGGAGGAATATCTAGAAAAATTCACTGAGAAATCACTGGAGGAACTTCTGGAGGAATTTCTGGAGGATTTTCTTGCAGAATCGCTGGAAAACTTTCAGGTAGAATCTCTGGAGGATTCTTTTAATGAATTTCTGGAGAAATTCCTCGAGGATTCCCTAGTAGAATTTCTACAGTAATTTCATGACGTATCTCTAGACAAATATCTGGAGGAATCACTGGCGGAATTCCTCGAGGAATCCTTGAGAAATCTCCAGAGGAACTCCTTAAGAAATCCCTGCAGAAATTCCATTAGGAACTTCCAGAGGAATTTCTGGAGGAATTCCTGGAAAAATTCTTGGAGGAATATCTAGACGAATTATTGGAGGAATCGTCGGAGGAATTCCTGGAGGAATCTTTGGAAAAATCTTTAGAGGAATTTCTGGTAAATACCTGGATCAATTCCTGAAGGAATTCCTGGAGGAAATGCTGGTGGGATTCCTGGAGGGATCCCTTGAATCAATTCCTTGAGAAATCTCTAAAGGAATACCTGGAGGAGAAATTTCAAGAAAAAATCTTCAAGGAAACCCTGTAAGAATTCCCGGAGGAATCCCTGGAAAAACTTTTGGAGAATTACTGAAGATTTTTTTTTTTAATTTAAAAAAGAAATCCCCTGAGGATTTTGTGAATCAATTCTCGGGGTAATTTCTTGAGGTGTTCTTGGTGGCAATCCTGGAGGAAATGCTTTCATGAAATCCAGAATTCCTGAGGTAAATTCTGCAGGAATTTCTGAGTTGATATCTGCAGGAATTCCTGAGTAAATATCTGCAGGAATTCCTGGTGGAATTCTTAAAGGTATTCCTGGAGGAGTCCCTTGAGGAATCCCTACAAAAATCCCTGGAAGTATTTCTAAAAGAATTCCTGGTGGAATTCCTAAAAGAATTCGTAGAGAAATTCATAGAGCAATTCCTAGACTCCTGAAGGAATGTCTGGAGGGCTTCTGAAGGAATTTCAGTAGACATATTTGAGGAACAACTCCTGAAGGAATTTCTGAAAGAATCCCAAGAAAAGTGCTTAAAGTCATTTTTAAAATACTCCCGAAAATTGTTCCTGAAAAAAATCACAGAAAGAATTCCCAGGTGAATTTCTGAAGAAACCCCATGAGGAATTCTTTAGGGAATCAAAGGAGAGTTTTCTTAGTGAATTCCTGGAAAAATTTCTTTAGAAATCGCTGGATAAAAAAATCTGAAGAAATCCATGTCTGCAATAATTTCTAGACGAATTATTGAAGTTACAATTGAATGGATTCCTTAAAGATTTTTTTAACAAAATGTTTAAGGAATTTCTGGATCTAAAGATATCTAAATCCCCTCTTTCGGACAAATCCCCAAAGAAATGTGTGGTGTAATCCCTAGATGCATTCTTGAAGGTATCTCTGGGTGAATCCAGTCATTTTAATTCTTCAAAACTGCAATCCAGATTTGCATATTCACATATCGGGCGACTATGCCGCTTAAAAGTCATTTCAAGTCAGGTCCCCTGGGCCCCCTCCACAAAAAAATCATCCGGTTTTTTCGGGTCATAATATCCTCAGAAACCTGCCGGTTGGTGGCTGCCCTTTCAAGCCAGTTGCCCCAGCCCCCAGTCCTCCCGGGCATGTTTCTTCGGGACAAAGTCGGCACACCACGGGAGTCAGAAACCACGGCTTTTCCTCGGTGGTTATCGACGCCAACCTTGCCAGCCATCATCGTTGTCGGCTCGCCGTTGTCTCCCCGCCGTTGTTCACGACCCACGCTGCCCGCTGCCAAGCGCCCGGCCATTCCGGGCCTGGTTCTTCGGGACGAAGCCGTCGTCACACCACTTGCGTGAGTAACCCCCGGCCTTTCCGCTGTGGCTATCGGGGCCCACCTGGCCAGCCACCGCCGTGTTTGTTCCAACATTGGTATTGGCAATTCAAATTTGTCAATTGTCAACCTAGAGAAACTCCTGGAATTCTCAAAAATGTTTATCGAGGGATTTTTAGGAAAATATCTAGAGAAATCCTCTTATAAATTTTTGGAGGATGATCTGAAAATATATGTTGATCAATATCTGGACGTGTTTCTGAATTCCTGTAGGAATTTCTGGAGAAACTAGAAATTCCAAGGAAATATTTCTCTACAAATTCCTAAAATAATTCGAGGAGAAATTCTAAGAGTTATTTTCACAGGATGCCGGGGAAATTTTCGGGAGAAGTACATGGAGGAATATCTGGAAGATATACCGAAGGAATATTTTGTGTGAACTCTGGAGAAATTCCTGCCCAAATCACTAAAAGTGGTGATGCAAGAATCTCTGGATGAATTTCTGCAGGATTTTCTGAATAAATCCCTCAAGAAATCCCTGGACACACTCAAACGGGAATTTTCAATGGAATCCGTTGAGCAACTCCTGAACAAATCTCTGCTGGACTTCTTCAAGAAAGCATTGGTGATAGTTTTCGGAGTAGTTTCTAAATTCCAGAGTGAACGGGTTTCCCCCGGAAGGGCATCTAATTTGGCTGCGATAGGGCGGGAAAATTCGAACCAAAACGATAGTTACAGGTTCTACCGAACCACACTTGACGAGAACACTGTAACTATTGAGCCCCTGAAGAAGGTCCCAAATGGACCGAAACGTCGGACAAAATAAAACAAATAGTGTTTTATTTTTGTCAAGATCGATCGACAAGCCACCACGAAATAGCTTGTTCAAGAAATTTCTGAAGGAATCTATGAAAGAATATATGATAAAAAATTGAAAGAAATCTCTGTAAAAAATACGAAAGATTTTCTAATTGAAACCCTAGAAGAATTGCTAAGGTAAGTATCAGAAGAAACCAATGAAAATCTATCTTAAAGTATTCTTGAAGAAATTTCCGACGAAATTCTTGATGGAATATCCAAGGGCAGCTCTGGAGAAACTTCTTCTAGAATCCCTGACAGAATTTTTGAAGGAACACTTGGGGGAGTTTCTTAAGGAAATCTTAGTAAATTTTAAGACCTTATTCCCGAAGTATTCCATGGAGCGATGTTGCAAGGAATCTTCGGACAAGTTTATGGAGGAATCTCATGAAGAATTTCTGAAGGATTTTTAAACTACTACCTGGAAGAATTTTCTAAAAACATTTCGAAGGAATTTCTAGTGAAATATTCGAATTAATCCCTGTCCGAAGCTAAAGAAATAACTGGCGAAAATTTTTAAATGAATTTTTGATAGATTTTTTTTTAAAGAGCCCGATGGGGAATTTATGGGGAAATTTGTTGGATGGTAGTCTTTGGGGACCGAAGGGACGTTTTGGGGCGTCCAAGGGGGCTCCAGGAGCTCTGTTCGGCAATGAACACGAGTAATTTTTGGCGAAGCACTGGACTATACTTCGCACGGCAGAAAGAGAAACGGGGCTGCGGATAAGCAGGCATAAACACTTGTTCACTTTCACTCTTAATTCTCTTTTTTACATTTTTTTGGTATTCCTGAATCACGTGGAAAGTTCCACGCGCGCGTCGAACCCACGCGACTTGTGGGGGTCCACCATCACCACGCTAGGTGCAGAGCGATGACAGTCGATGATGATGATGATGACAACGGCTGCGGCGGTAGCGGTAGCTACTGCTCTCACGACAGGATCTCACGGTACTCACTCTCTCGCTGTTGGTTACTGCTGTTTCGTTGGCTCGAGTGAGTGTGTGTGCTACGTGACGATGCTCGGGAACGCATTATGATGCCCTCGCTGAGAGCGTATGTTCGCGAACAAGGTCTCAGTGTCGCTTCAGGAAGTCTTAGACATTTTTCAGTGGGTCACAGTGGCATTCCAGGGGGTCTCAAAGGAGTTGTAGTAGCTTTCAGGAGGTTTCAATGAGATACCTAGAGTTCTCAGGGGCATTTCAGAAGTTTTCACGCCGTCACAAAAGGGTTTGAGGGAGCTTCAGGGGTCTCTAAAGGTTTCAACGATACCAAGGGTTCCTGTGGACGCTTCAGGGGCATTCCAGAAGGTCTCATGGTGCTTCAGGACATCTCAGAAAGTTTCAACCGGGTTCCGGCGGTTTCAGTGGGTACCTTGATATCTTAGGGACATTTCAGGTGGTACCTGGAGGTGTTAAGGTGTTTCAGAGGGTAAGGATGTTTTCAGAGTTGTTCAGCGCGGATCCTTAGGGGGTAATAATGGGGATTTTCAGAAGCGTTTCAGAAGGTCTCAGCGGGTTTCTGAGGCTTTTTAGAGGTGTTTCAGGGAATCTGATGGATGGTGTCAGGGGCGTTTTATGGGTGGCTTTCAGGTTGTATTTTGTACAACACGATGAAAAAATCGCACTTTTTGTATTCAGCATTAGCGTGGTGCTAACGGAGGTGCTCAACCGTGCGAGTTACGGCAGGTTAAGAGGCAGGAGCCATTTGAAATGGCGGAACGTCCCTGAAACCACCGCAATTGTATTGGAACGCCTCGAAATCAACGATATCCCATTGAAACGCCCTCATAAAGCTCCTAGAATCGCCTGAAAACAACCCCTGAAACGCCATTGGAGTCCCTCCAATCCCCTTTTATTTGGACTCTCTGAGTCTTCCTGGAATGCCAAGGAGGAAGACCGGTTTTCGCGAACTAAGTGTCCTCGATAAATCCTTGACTATGCACAAAATTCCCGTCTCGAATGCCCTTTTTAGCCCTTGGTATAAAAAACGGTTTCGCTCTTATTTCTTCGTATGCTAGTATGTCATGGCCGTGCGCAGAAGGGGGAGGATTTAAGAGTGGATTATTACAAGTTTAATTTTAATAGAGGTTCTTTCGATGCTTCCTCAAGAAGTTTCTTCTGGGATCTCCTACAGAGTTAGGGTTTTCATTGAAGATTTTTCAATGAAGCAATTTTTATATCATATATTCTAGTATGAATCATCAACCAAACCGATCTTCGACTTTTATGAACAGCAAAAGTTTCACGCACTCGATTTTTTTGTTCAGCACGTGGCCTACATACATACTAGACTCCTACTACACGGCTTCCGTCTACACAGTCACCTATTACACGGATTCCTATTACACGGCAGTCCGTGTTGTGGATACCACAGAGCTTATGGGATTTCACCTAATTGGGTGTGTGAACGAATATCTCAGGCGTATTACAAGATAGTACCATGCTTTCTTTGGCAAAGTTGTAGTACTAGAATAGATCTACCACACAATGCCAACTATCATCTAATTAGTTGGCAATTTGGCCGATAGAGGCGCTATGTAGAAGTGGTTGCTATGTACACTCGCCAGTAGAAGCACTCATAAGCTATCAAACGCGATATCTCAAGATTTACTTTATTTGGAGCAATGCTGTCTTCATCAAAGTTGTTCAGTAGGTCAAAAACAATCTGGTGGATCAACAACTAGTTTGTGATTACGCCGCTAGGTGGCGCTAGTTGTCAAGTAAAGCTTCAAACTCCGCTATCTCGAGGTCCAGAGCAGATAGAAAAGTGGCGTCTTCGGCAAAGTTCTTCAGGAAATCAAGAGTAATCTGGTGATTTAACAATTAGTTGATGATTTCGTCGCTAGGTGGTGCTAGTTATCTAGTGAAGCTTCAAACTCAGCTATCTCGAGATCCGATCGAGGTAGAAAATGACCGATAAAGAAAATGATTAAGTTTCATTGAGTTATTTTCTGAGGTTTACCCTGGGAGATATTTCAGGATTACTACAAGAATTTCTTCTGCGGTTCTTCTAAAATTTAATCTAGGATTCCTCCAGAAGGTCTTTCCATGATCCCTCAAAGATTTACTCTGGTATTTCTCCTAGAATTCGTTAGGTGATTTATTCAAGAATTACATTTGTTATTGATTAATTTATTTCTTCTGAGATTCCTAAAGAGAGATGCAGGTCAATACAGATTTAAAATATTCTCCTGAAGGATTTCAATATCTTTTCCGTATTTCTGGTGTGTTCTTCTAACTGATACACAGCGTGATTCATATTAGTTATCTGATATGATTACTTCCACAGATATAAA
Source organism: Aedes albopictus (assembly GCF_035046485.1). Lineage (NCBI taxonomy): Eukaryota > Metazoa > Arthropoda > Insecta > Diptera > Culicidae > Aedes > Aedes albopictus. Next base: position 424,857,687 of record NC_085137.1, read on the forward strand.
CTTGCTTTGTCAATAGATCATTTTTCATACGTTCATCGTGTGACATGTACAATTTTTTTTTTGTTTTTATTTTTGTGTATTTTAACTTATGCTAATTCTACACTTCGGACATGTACAAATGCTTTAGGTATAAATTACACAGCGCAACATTTTTTTGTCTCAAGAGCAAACTTATGTGTCTCCGAAGGATTTTGGGCCGCTGAATCCGAATCCGGGCTCAGATTTGCTCTAACATGTCACAATTTTGAGCTATACCTCAATTTATAGGGCAAAATATGCGAATTTGGGCTTTTTTGACTGCAAGCCATTAAGCTTGGAAATATTTTTTTTAAGCTATCAAAAGGTTAATTGGTCAATTAGCATCTAAATTAACGACTCATGGCAAATATTTCATTTGACCCAATTAAATTTGATAGATTTAAGCATTTTATGTTGGTATGAAAACTTGCATGCAACTTTTGGAGGATGACTTGTATGGGAAATATCGTACCTAGCAAAAATCGCTTAAAACTATCAAATTCGATTTAGTTAAACGAAATATTTTGCATGAGTCGTTAATTTAGATGTTAATTGACCAATTAACCTTTCGATTGCTTAAAAAAATATTTCCTTGCTTAATGGCTTGCAGTCAAAAAAGGCCAAAATCGCATATTTTGCCCTATAAATTGAGGTATAGCTCAAAATTGTGACGTGTTAGAGCAAATCTGAGCCCGGATTCGGATTCAGCGGCCCAAAATCCTTCGGAGACACATAAGTTTGCTCTTGAGACAGGCAAAAAGTTATTTTTTGTTACGCTGTGTTATTATTATAGAAGGCAAGAATTACCCTATTTTCATGACCCGAGTAGGTGGAAAAATCTGATGAATAGCATATTCAGTTATGATTGATTGAATTACTGAAGAGCAAAAACTGATATTGGTTTGATTGATATAAGAGGTAAAAGAACAGAAATAATAGCAATATCTAATATGGTGAACTACTCAATAATAGCTCGTTGAGATATTACAAGATCAAAACAATAGCAGACAAGATTTGTCACTTTTTCTAGAAAAAAAAATATAAAAAAATGGCAGCATCCAGCCTCGAACCTACGACCTTAGGATTCACAGGCGGCGATGCTTACCACTCAACTGTGACTCGCTGTTGTTAATGACATGGGAATAATAGCATGCGGTTCTTCGTATCCACAGCTCAGAAAGGGACAAATGGCATTTCACTAACATTGAGCCATCTCTATGGGTGTATGTGTTCCATTTCGCGCAGAAGAACTAAACTTGTTCTTATGTAGAAATTTTCAGCTATTTCGACAAGAACAACAACTGATATCATATCACTTTGAGCTATTCGTGAGATATTCACTATATTTTTGAATAACTCATCAAAATCACATCGAGCTATGACAGCAAAAAGTGTTCGGTTTGAGATATGATTTAGATATTCTCGTCTACCCGGGGACAAAAGAATCCTGAACCGATCGGGAATCGAACATACCACCCGCATCTTGGTACTGCTGAATACTTGAGTGTTAACTGTTTTGGTTTATCAAGATCACAAAATACTGTATTATGTTTTAACTTTACTAGATTTCGTTGTTTTTTAATCATTATTGAGGAGATTTTTAACACTAGGCTAGTTCATTCCGGGTCCTAAATTTGCTGTCTAACTTCATTAAATAGCAACTTTCGATCGAAACACCGATTTGAAACTACCCTTAAAACCAAGCTGCAAACTTTCCACCATTGGTGCAACGATTTCTCTCTAAATTAGATTTGGTCGCTATGATTTGGCTTTGAATCTTCCGTTTATCCACCACCACCAACCACCACTGCCAAAATGCGCCTTGATATGATTTGTAGCGTTTTTATTGCATCAATCATGATTCAGTTTGTTTCTATCGGATCAAGCCCAGTTGGTTGCCCTTGCTGCCGCATATCGTCTATCGTTGTGCGCAGCATGTCATTGTTGTTCCGGCCCTTTTGGATCGATTTTCGAATCTTTTCCTGTCCGAAGCAGAGATGAAAGAATACAAGAGCTGCGCCTGCTGCAGAGGGTGGAAAAACAATAACAACGATGTAGCATAGAAGAAAAAAAAATATGATCGATCCTAAATGATATTGGCAAAGTAAATGGATTTCGATGTTGCTGCCTGACTGGATTACACTCTGGATGCAGCCAGTTTAGGGTGAGATTGGGTGCAATTTTATTCTATGTAGAAATTCTAATAGTTTACCAAGATAATAGTAGTGAGATTTGAAATTATTAAGATAACGAAAGTCGCACAGTTGTAAAGTCACAAAGACAGGGTTTAAGTTGTAACAGAGTAACGAACATCCTAACATCCCCAATTTACTCTACTCGTCGGTCCGAGAGCAAAGAGCTCGTGATCCAGCGAATACAGAGGAACAGAAATCCACAGCATCGATTTGGGGGTTTCCTTTTTTTTGGTTCATCGTGGTCCATAATGAAATCGCTTCAAAATGCTAAACATTATCGCTTCCGGTTACCGACGACGTGCAGCGCGAGGGAGCAACCAACCACTCAAGCCAGAAACCGAGAAAACAACTCGCAACTCCGCATAAACGCCTTCCCGGAGGAAAAATTGAATTTGTTCTCGAGTTGTGTTTCGAGATGGATTAGATGAAGTGTATAATTTCGAAAATTGTGATTGATTTGATTTGGTTAAACTGGTATATTTTCGAACGAACGCACGCGGTCCATCTAGTCTGTCATCACCGCCTCGTCGCTACGCTGAATATGGGCATCCATCTCGTGTGTGGTTAGTGGATAGAAGCAGATAATCTAACAACTCTTTGCCAAATGTCGTACAGTGGGAAGAATAAAACTTAAACTGGTTACTGACTGGTTATTCACTCGTTTGTCAACTTACTCATTACATCACTCGTTAACTCACTCACTATTTTGCACAATTTTGCAGTTTAACTCATGTTTCGAATTTTTTTTCTAAAAATAATGATAAACGCGCTCAGGAATGATCGAGAAGTTTCCAAAAAAAACATTCGAAAAATAAAATAAAGAAATTTCAGCTTACGTTTTCACCACTGTGGACTCTAAAATTATAGAATCGTGCCCTGCCGGCACCAAGAGCGGGCAATCCACGCGCAAACTTCCAGATTCAAAGCCTGCGGTCGGTAGCGGTGGATCCGTATGTAGTTAGACACGACGATGTCCATTGCTCCGGGGCTAAAGACCCCTTTTAGAAATCAATTTCCGCAATCAATATTCGTTTTGGTCCTGTAGGGAAGGTCCAGCAGACAGGAGGCTGCTGCGCGTCTACAATCGGGTTGGCGGGGGATGATGGTCAACGTTTTCCTGATGCGGACAACGAACCGCAAAAGATACGACAGAACGGAGCTCCAGGTTCGAGCGTTGAACGCGGTTGTTGGCTGTACTCGGTTTTTGGAGACCTGTACTAGTAAACGATGCAAAAAGCTAAGCGATAACTGCAACAAACAGCGGTCGCTCTGCTCTAGTCGTTCGGATTGGTGAAAACCGTGAGGAGGGAAAACCAACAGAATATAATTTGAATATTTTCTTAATTGCTTTTCAATTCAATTAAACCGTCCTGCGCCACGCTGAGTTTCGATAATTGACAAAGAAGAGCGCGTTCATTGCTTGGTTCGGCTTTGGCGGCAATAACGTGGAGGCAAACTGGTTGACAGGTTTTTATTAACTCGTTGGAGAAGGTTTCAATATGGATGATGCTTTTTATCGTTTTATTAAAGAACTTAGTTGTTCTTTTCAGATGTCGTTTATTCGTCCTTTTTAGTATTTTTTCTACCTGTACGCTAACCTGTGCGGAGTTCCGAAAAGAATATTTTCTGGGTGTTTTCTCGGCATCGCGTTGATCTGTGATTTTTGTCAACTTCCTTCATTTCTTCATGGAGGCTGCACTACTATCAGCCTCTGGAAATGCTTCTTCTGCTATGTACTGCTGAGTTACAGTGTCTCTCCGGAACCACCAAGAAGGCATTGCTTCAGAGAAGGGCTAGTGCAAATCGCACCCTCAAGATTAGCTGCTTAGCCTGCAGCAACGATCATCGATGACATGCTTTGAGGAGTCCACCAAGGTAGCATGCCTGCGCTTAGCCAGTTTCCCAAGTGGTCCCTACTCGGTAGGCAGACAGGGTCGACACCACGCCTGCTTCCATTTGCAAACAAGTTTCAAGAACTGATACCGCGTACACAGCGATTCGATCTTCCCGTAAGTGAGGTCCTATCACCCAGCACACAGAAAAACGTGCCGACATGGGATCTCCACCTGCCTCCACCTTGCTGGGAACCCCTTTCCAACCGCGGGCTCAGATTCAATCGACTAACGCCACGAAAGCAACACTACCAGGATGTCCTCCCTGCGATCACCTAATCGCTGTAAGGGTCGATTTCGACCGCAGGGCTTCGGTATGACCTACACAGCCGACTCCGAACCCCTGCACCAATTCTTGCGTAGCGGTTGAACTAGCCATTCTCCCAGTCCACACACCACCTCCTCTGCAGCTTCAAGACGATGTGGGTTATAGTCGTTGAAACGACATTCCAGTCAAACTCAACTACATCCTCTGGATAATATTGTCCTCTGGATAATATTGTCCGAAGTTGTGTCCTCTACGCATGTGGCAAGGATACGGTCACGCATTGGGCGAAAACGTGGGTACTCGAACAAAACGTGTTCTGCCGTTTCCTCTGAACCAGCACAAATCGGAAATTGGGGAGAACCCGCATGACCGATACTATGCAGATACTGTCGGATACGCAGCCATGGCTTGAAAGGATCCAAATCAGATATAATGTTACTACTCCATGGCGCCTTTTAACCCAACTATCTTCCCTCGGGATCAACCTCAATCCTTTGGTGGAACTATTCCGCGCGCGCTGCCCCGTAAGGTCAGCGATAGGCACCCTACCAGTCAGTCATGACACAAAGTGCATCGTGTAACATGGTATGGTACGCGCTCGCAACTCTCAGGTACTTTCCAGTTTACCACGATAGCTTTCGAAATATTGCGCCGTGCCCCACACCAAGCCGCCTTACCTTAATATGGACTATAGCTGTGGAGGCTGGATTGTGCGTGCAATCAACGTGGCTACCTAAGGTAAACTTATCGTTGATCATCACCCCCACTTTCGGTTGTTCATAGCTATTAGAGTTTTCTGGATCTCATCCACTCCTTCACAACCGCGATCGAGTGGGCAGTAGCCAATTCCACTTCTTCAATCAATTCACCAAAGATCTCCAGCGTAATGTCGTCAGCCCAGCGTAATGTCGTCGGACGCAGGATGGAAACTTGTGGGACTTCTGAGGTTATGTGAAAGCACTTCCGACCCACCACCGCGTTGTAACTTCCGAGAATCTTGTACAGGTACCAGGGTATCCTGAAACGCATTAGCGCATCGGCAATAGTCGCCCAACTGGCACTATTGATCGCGTTCTTTACATCTAGAGTCACTACTTCACACTAGCAAATCTCCCTTCTCTTACGCTGGAGCGCTATCTCGGCGGTTTTTGTAACCGTCAGGACAGCGTCTACGGTCGACCTCCCTTTCAGGAAGCTGAACTGGTTACTCGACAGACCATATACACCTTAGGTGTGCCTCAACCTTCTATTAATAATGACCTTATTGAGCACTTACCCCGTTGTGTCAATCAAGCATATTGGTCTATACATCGACGGGACTCCGGGTGGTTTCCCCGCCTTCGGCAATAGAACCAGGCTCTGGCGCTTCCAAACTTCTGAAAAATCTCCCTCGTCCAGGCATAGCAGACCTGAACATCTCGGGAGCCTCTGCTACTTTTAAGGCCAGGTATAGAACTCCGTCCGGACTTGGGGTTTTTCCTACGCTAAGGGACTTTGCTATTCCTGCACATTCCCCATCGGTGACCTTCTCCTCATCGCCAGTCCCAGTCCCCGGCTGTTCTGATACGGAAAAAGCCCCTTAATGATCCCCTTCAAAATCTCTGGAGATCGCTCTGTAGGAGCCATTACACCTATTGGCCATCACGATGCTGTAGGCATCCCCCCAAGGATTCGCAAGGGAACTTTGATAGAGACCCTCAAAACAGGCCTTTTTGCCGTTCGTTTCGCTCTTCCTCTGAAAGTGCTCGATGCATTCGCCGCCTAGCCCGTAGGCAGACGCGGCGCAGGTCCGCAATCGCTTGATTCCACCAGTAAGCCATTTCTAGGATGGGGTTCAGATTCAGGTGCGTTGCCTGCACTGTGATTTGTTAACTACGGCTTTTTTGATGATCAGGTGTACCCATTAGGTGTCCATTGTTATCGGATTTCCCGGGATAAATCAAACACGTTGGTGGACACGTGCCTTATGGCCTTCGGCGCCGCATCGCCTGCACAGCTTGCTCTTGTCAGGGCCTTTGCAGTTCCATGACTTGTGTCCTGGTTTCAGACACCTGAAGCAGCAGATGGCTCATGCAAGGTCAGTTGGCATACTGACCAGCCCACCTTTAGCATCCTAACCAGTGCACCGTATAGTACATTTTTTTCATTATCGTCGCAACGCCTTTACCGTTATGACTAATGTTACATACTACCGTCACACACTACATTCATACTGCCGTCGATGCATGAATATCGTCTACCATGAATGTAACATTTGGCACCATGATTGTAACACAAATCAAGATGAGGAGTACGAAATGACTGTTTTGAAATGCAGAGCTGGAGTTCCAGTGATTCCGAAAATTGCGAAAGAGAAAAGCGGAAAACTCGTGCTAGAGGGTATCAGGGGCGTTACTTGGGGTCAGACAGGGAAAGGGGATAGTTTAGGAAGATTTTGGAGGTTTTTTAGGAAGTTTCAGAGAATTTTCGGCTGATTTCAAAGACATGACGAAGGCGTTACATGGCGTTTCGGGGGTTTCGGAGAGTCACATGTGCGTTACATGGGGTCAAAGGGGGTTTAAGGGGGATTTCAGAGGCATTCCAAGAAGCTTCAGAGCATTTTCAGCAGATTTCAAAATCGTTACGGAGGATGTACATTAGAGTGGGTCATCGTTTATATGGAAAAATTAAAAATTCAATGCTATCCCACCAGATCAAAGGATTGTATAACATTTCGCCGAAAACCATTTCGCGGAATTCCTTTTCGCGGTGTAACAATTCGCGGAACGACATTTGGCGGAATGAACCATTTCGCGGAATGCACCGTTTCGCCGAAGAACTGAAAATAATATCTCAATTTTACTCCTGGCACATTTAGCTCTTGGTAAGATCTAGCCAATAGCAGTGAGCTATTTGATTGATCTTCAAATATCATATTTTCCTATTGGTTAGATGGGTTAGATGGCCCGGGATGCTTACAAATAATATGGGTGAATGTGTGGAAGCTGAGAAGCAGGTTCAAAACCAGAATTCTGATGGGTCACCAAACAACACCGTAGTAGTACAACTTTAAAATAAACAGCCTGTTCTTAAAAGAAGCAAAAATCTCAGATGTAGGTACAGTTTGATCATCAGTAAGTTTTATTAGAAAGGACAGCTTATTAAACATTTTTTTTTCAAATAAGAACAAATCTATTGAACAAATTGTAGGAACACCAATAAACAGCATAATAGTGCAACTCGAAAGAACAGCCCATGATTTAAAGAAGGATAAATTTCTAGAAGGGTCAGCCAGCCTAGTTACCAAAAAATCACTTACAGAAGCCACCCACGAAAAAACTCTCTCAGATGAAGTTAACAGCTTGATCGCCAGCCAAAATTTTCAACAGTGGTATTTGAAAGAACAGTCTAATATTAAAAGAAGGTCAAATATTCTATAAAATTATCAACTTGATCGTCGAAAAATGCACAACAATGAAAAATTTAGTGTTCCTGGAAAGAACAGTCTTATTTTAAAGAAGGAAAGATCTCTGATTTCGCCAGCGATTGAAGGTACATTTTATGTAAGGGACTGTTAATAAACCATGTAGTAGACCAAAATTCGTCCATCTCGGTCTTTTAGACTTTCGTCCATACAGAAAATTAAAAATTTGTATGGGCCAGACAGACAAACCCAAAAAGTCTACGTGGTTTATGAACGGCCCCTAATAACGATGGCTTGTTGATCATCACGCCAAATGACGATTCACTCTCATTTCCATATGACCAAATGACATTCGGCCTAATATCCTTAGGCCTGACGTTCAGACCTCTTACGATCAGCCTACGAATAAACCCTCCTTGGATGTTAGCTTTTTCGCATCACGGTGGCGTAGTACACATTCAGCGTGCCTGTCTGGGTCAACATCTTACTAGGGTTAAAGAAAGTAAACATTTTTATTCAGAAAGGTATCAGATTTTACATCATTTAATACAATCGCAGAGCTAAGGTGGTCATCATTACACATTAATCGGTGATGGGGCTAGTAAAATTTTGCAGAGAAAATAATTTCCATTATTATATGCAAAATCTTAAATTCCGCGAAATGGTATTCGGCGAAATGGTTCATTCCGCAAAATGTTACACCGCGAAAAAAAAACGCGAAATGGTTTTCGGTGAAATGGTGTACAACCGATCAAAGCTTTTTTGATCCCATTCCAGAACTCAAATAAGTGTACAAAATTTGGGCACGATCGGTTATGTCTACGTTTTGCGCATCGCGTTTGAAGTTTGTATGGGATTTTACATGGGAAAACACACTTTTTTGCATATCTCTCATAGCAATCTCGATTTTTTCTAAAACCATGTAACCAATAGGGTACACCGGAGCAAGTTGAAACGGGTGGGGCAAGATGAAACGCGAAGTTTTGAAGTAGATTTCAATACAATTTGATTTTTTTTTTCTTTCGCCAAAAGATTGTTTGAATAAAAAACTATGTGCTATGGAATTCAAGCTGTTCACCATCATTGGATAACATCATGTTAACCCACTGTTTCATCTTGCCCCACCCGTTTCAACTTGCCCCGGTGTACCTTAAAGTAAAAACATAGCCTAGGGTATCCTAAAAAAACTTTGTCGAAGACCGCGAAGTGATCTGATGCTTATGAAAAAAGTTATAGCGTTGGCTGCCGAAACAGCATGATTTTGTTGCTATTGTTATTCCTTTACATGTTAAAACATAAACACATGCATGCGGTTCGTTGGTTATAACTATTTTCACAAGCATCGGATCGCTTTGCGGTCTTCAACAATGTTTTTCAGAACATCCTAGGCTATCATTTTACAGTATCGGTTTAAAAGTTTCAGACAAACTTTTTCGACTTATGACAAAAATGCAAAGAGTATGTTTTCTCATATAAAATCCCATACAAATTTCAATGCGCAATGCGCAAAATGAAGACGCAACCGATCGTGCTCAAATTTTGCACAGATACTCAGGACCCGAAACGGAACCAAAAAAGCTTTGATCTGAGAAAACGGTTCCGATGACCCACACTGATGTACATATCGTTTTCGGGGGTTTCGGAAGGTCTGAGGTGCGTTACATGGGGTTTCTGTGAGTTTAAGGGGGATTTTGGAGGCATTCCAAAGAGCTTCAGAGCATTTTCGGCGGATTTCAGAAACGTTACGGAGGCGTTACATGCCGTTTTCTGGGGTTTCAGAAATTCTGAGGTGCGCACACATAGGGTTTCTGGGGGTTAAAGGGGGATTTTGGAGGCATTCCCAAGAGCTTCAGAGCATTTTCGGCGGATTTCAGAAACGTCACGGAGGCGTTAAATGCCGTTTTCTAAGGTTTCGGAGGGTCTGAGGTGCGTTACATGGGGTTTCTGGGGATTTAAGGGGGATTTTGGAGGCATTCCAAAGAGCTTCAGAGAATTTTTGGCGGATTTCACAAACGTTACGGAGGCGTTACATGCCGTTTTCTGGGGTTTCGGAGGGTCTGAGGTGCGTTACATGGGGTTTCCGGGGTTTAAGGGGGATTTTGGAGGCATTCCAAAAGGCTTCAGAGCATTTTCGGAGGATTTCAGAAACGGTACGGAGGCGTTGCATGGCGTTTTCGGGGGGTTTGGAGGATCTAAGGTGCGTTACATGGGATTTTGGGGGGTTTAAGGTAGATTTTGGAGGCATTCCAAGAAGCTTCAGAGCATTTTCTGCGGATTTAATTTCAAAGTCGTTACAGAGGCGTTTTGAGGATGGCGGAAACCCTCAGTAGTGTCCCTATATTGTCCCCGAAACCCCAAGCGCAATATTTATTTCCAAAATGGCCTAGGATATCGGGTTTCAACATCAACTCAATTAGCCAGGTTCGAAAATATCCGTATGGCATGAGACTTTTTGATTTGTTAGACGTGGGTCGTAACTAGTTGGGAGCCACTGCCCTGCATTGGTGGTTATGACCCGCGGAACGCACAATCCGAAAATCTTTGTCTCCGCTTCTTCACACTTCCGGTTCCTAACTTATATGCATGTCCCGTGCGCAGTTTTCAGAACCACTGGGATGTCATTAGTTCACTCAATTTGCCAATCCTCTACATTTTTTGCCGTGATTAAAAAAATGTCACAGTCTGGTCAGGGGATGTCCATAAACCACGTGGCCATTTTTTTGGAGATTCCGAACCCCCCCCCCCTGGGTGGTCTTTCGTTCATACAAATATTTTAAAATTTGTATGGACCGTGGTCTTTACCCGACCCCCCCCCCCCCTCCCGAATAAATTATGGGATTTTAAAAAAACGAAGGAAGTTTTTGGATAAATTTCTGGAGCAATCCTTGAAGAAATGTTCGATGAATTTTTTGAAATATTTTGGGAAGAAAATCGACAGATTTTTTGAAGGATTTTTTAAAAGGTATTTTTGGAGTAATTTCTGAATCTTGGAGAATGAAAATAAAAATCCCAGAACAAATTGCAGAAAGAATCCCTAGAAAACATCTGAAAAAGTATATTTTTTTTAGCTTTCTGGAACAAACGTGGAGAGCTTCCAGGAGTAATTTCTGGAGGACCTCCTTGGAGAAATTTTCGAAGGAATCCCTGGAGGAATTGTTTGAAATTCTAGGGTTTGATTTTGGAAGTTTTTTCAGAAAACCCTCCAAAAGATTTGCTAAATGAATCCCTGAACGACTTTTTAGAGTAATTTTTGCAGAATTTTCTGAAAAATATTAAGCAAAGCTAATAACATTTTCACAACAAATTGTTTAAGGTATTCCTGAAAATATTGCACAATAATTTTAGGTCAAAATTTTCGAATGAATCACCGGACAGTTTCTTTTTAATAATCTGTGAAGTAATTCGTGTAGGTATTTCAGAAGGAATCCTTGGAGAAGTTTCAAAAGAGTCTCTGGCTTTCTGAATAAATATATGAAAGATTTTTTATTTAACCTATTAAAAAAACTTTTGGAAAATCTTCTGTATTACTTTCTAAAGTAATCCATGGAATAATCAAGGGACATTCCGACTAATCTGTGGACAAATTTTTGTAAAAATCTTTTGGCGTTTTTATGAAGAATTTCATTGATTTTTTATAAAAGGTTTGTGCAAATTCGCGTCTGGAAGAATCCTTGAGAAGGTATCCCTTAAAAATATCTAATAATCGTTTTGAAATAGTTCAGTGTCAATACCCAGCATACATGACTGATATTAGACAGCTCTGGTTTGGCCATGTAGTAGATCTTAGCTAAACATTTGTTTTCTATCTTTAACGGCAATGCATAACGAAATCTAAACAATTCAAATTCAAAAACACAACTTAACCTGTCGACTTAGTGCCATTTTGAGCACTCGGGTGTTTGTTTTCCAAACAAGATGACTTACTTATTACACGCAGCTGCTCAAATCCATTTCATTTTCCATCGAAATATCTTCGACAGCTGAAATGACCTCAAATCGGTGGTGGCGTTTCAAAATGTTCAGTATTTCTTGTTAAGGCACCGCGTCCCAATCTCGCCCATTCGCCGCCCGTCAGTATTAAAACTGATAGACGAATTAAAGATAATTAATTCAAAATGCCAATCGATGGTGCTGCTAACAGAAACCACTTAATTTTTCCACTCCAACGCCATTGAATCTGCGCTTTCGGTGTATCTCTCTGCCTCTCTGTCTGTTTCAGATCCTGGGGAGAAATCGCCTTCTGATAGCGGCAGCGCCTTCGAACTGGCGTCAGACCCCTCCCCCTGTAGTCAACGTCGTCGGCATCATTAAATTTGACAGCCCTTGGTAGAGGCTCGCCCTCGCGATTCCACGTTTGACGCGGTTTAACTCGATGGAATTTTCGACCCCTTTGGAATGGTTAATTAATGTTTTTAAAACGACTGCCAGCTTCGAAAATGCTAAGGTAATCTTAATGAAATCAAAAATACCAATCAGCTTTCAGCGGTGTCCGAACGGCTGTTCGGTTGATTGAATTGATTCGAACCCGGGTGTTTGGAATGTGTGTAAGCGACCTGATGAACGATGTGAGGAATCTGGAGGTTACATTGTTTCTATGCTTTGGGAACTGAATTTAAAATATTCAATTTACCCCAACAAGCAAAACCTAATTTGCCACCAATGAAACTGAATTGCATGTTTTGTTTCAATTACCAGACTTTCAATACTGTTCTGCGAAAACATTGTCACTGTTCTGTTTTTTTTTTTTCTGCTAGTAACTAGATACAGCTTTCCCCTGAATAGTTGGTTTTGTGTGAACCATGGTCCATGGCGCCTTTTTTCTGTGTTCGAAACATAAGCCACTATTGCGTCTAATTTTAAATTGATTATGGTATATATTGTGCCCTTTTGTGTAGTTCATGTAATGTCACCACAAAAATATCTTCCTTTAATTACTAAATTATTGGATAGTCCAATTGGACTACCATTTTACATATTAACGGCATTTGTACATCTTCTCTTTATTTTTGTAGACATTATTTTTCATATGTAGTACCATGACTGATACAAACACCCTATTGCCGGTTATAATGGCGAAAAAAATTGAGAACATCACACTCCACTCGCCTCCCATCGAACACTTTTTTAACGGTTGATTCAAATATTCGGTAGTTGGTAAATTTACCACTCGCGGCACTGGTATCGGTTTTGCTCCTGTTTGACGTTTGCTCACTACCACCACCTAGTGGTGGTGTGGCCAATTACATTACGATTAGCATTGGGCGGTTGTGATTTACAATAAGTTTTACATTTTACAATATTTACTGCTTTAATGCTATGTTAGTTTGGGAAGCCGAAGTACTCGCGGCTGTTTCGAGGCTAAGGATAACAAAAATTGGGAAGGAGGGATTTAGGTTAAGACTATTTGCTAACTTATACTAAAAATATTGATGGGACAAATATCCTTATCTGACACGGAGCAAAAAAGAAAAGGCTTAACCGGTAGACAACAACAAGAAGAGGACAAACGGAAGAGGGGGGGGGGGGACAGACAGGGACGACAGGAAAACCAAATGGCGGACAACGAAAACAAGGAACGTACTACATCAAACTATCAACAAGTTTCAAAAACTGATATATGAGATTCATGTATTCCAAATCAAGGCCTGCCAACACTTCTCTAACGGGTTTCTGTTGTTTTTCTCGGACCCGGAGAATTTCATGCAGCTCAGATCTGACCTTGCGATGCTCATCGCATCCCCACACGGCATGTTCGATATCTTGGTAAGCCTCGCCACAGACACAAACATTGCTTTCTGAGAGGCCGATACGGAAGAGATGTGCGTTTAACAAATAGTAGTTGGACATTAGCCGACACATCACACGAATGAAATTGCGGCCTAAATCCAACCCTTTGGCTTCTTCGACACTTGTGGAATGATGGAGTGCAACCATCTACCCATCTCTCCATTTGTGTTGCCAGCTGATCAAGGTCTCCTGACGGGCCAATGCAAAAAAATCGTCGAAGATGGTTTGACGCTCGTAAATATCACCTTCGCTAGCGCCCACCTTAGCCAGTGAGTCCGCTTTCTCATTGCCCGGAATCGAGCAATGTGAAGGGACCCAAGCTATGGTGATGGTGTATGAGCGTTTAGACAAAGCACTCAAGACCTGGCGTATTCCATTCAGGAAGTACGCTGAGTGCTTCATCAGTTTCATTGACCGAACAGCCTCCAGTGAACTTAGACTGTCGGTAAAAATAAAGTAGTGCTCAGGTGGAAGAGTGCGAATGTACTCTAGGGTGTAGTATATACACGCTCAGAAAAGCGTTCTGATAAACGTGAACAAACAAACGCAAATATGTGAACAAGCAAATATACACCGTGAACTGGAACTAGTTCCAGCTGTTAATATGGGCGTTCTAGAAACCGTGACATCTAGTTCACGGTGAACATTTCTTATTGTTGTTATCGTTGCTATGCATAGTTCCCGTTTGTTCTCGTTGCCGTGACTGGGCGTGCACGTATATCGGAACGGATTTTTTTTGTGTAGCCGCTAGCTCAGCTACGTACGTATACAACCCAGACAACTAATTTGCACGTATAATGAAGTTTATGTTCATGTTATACGTACTTGTATGCGTTAAAGTTACATCGCATAAGATGCAGCAAATGTGCCTTATGCCTACAAAAGTAGAGGCGCTATGCGTGCATTGACGGAACAATAATAACGCTATATGACTTGAAGCGATATCTTATGCGATGCACCGCGTGCACTATTGCGGTGCAATTTAGCATCTAATGCGATTTAATAATCTTAAAAAAAACCAATTCTGTCAGCTCAATATCGAACTAATGACCTCTGGATTGTCGAGCCACACTTTACACATAACACCAAACGCTACTTATGAAACAGGCTGATTAATTATCATGATATTCTAACTCACCTCAGTGTTTGTTGGAATGCACTTGGTTCAATTACACTGTGCATGTTTGGCAGGCTAAAAACGATTTCCCGTACAGTTTTCACTGCCCCTCTCTGGCTAGCACCTCCCATTGTTGATTATCAAGCCATCAAAACAAATAATCATGACTTTGCAACCATAATTGTTGCTGTTCACTTTCTTGTAGCTTTTTGGCATCCGCAGTGCAACAGTAACTCTTTAATTGTTATCACATATCAAATCGCGTAATGCCAACATAAACGCTTCAAGCTTATGCGAGTTTGTATGCACACTTCAACGAGTTTATTTGTACTTTTATGCGATTTCATCCATACACCAATGCGAGGTAAACTGACACAACAAGAAAAGTACCAAGCGAAGTCGTATAATCATCGCAGTACGCAATTATGCGAATTCATTTGACACTTTGCGAGTTCGCTCGCACGTTTTTGCGAGTAAGTAAAGTTCATCGCAATAAAACATCAGAATATCATCTACTACGATGTGCTTATACCTTATAAAAGTTTATTTGTATTCTTATAAAGGGTGGTACGGTCAAAATTTGGTCAAACATTTTTTTTTCATAACTTTAGACTGCGTACACCAAAATAGCTGATTTTTGGACCAGTAATGGTGCATTATATGTAGCTGATGCCAAAAAAATTTCATCAAAATCGGTTCAGTTTTTGCGCAGATATTGTTGAATCCTGAGATCTGCAATTTTAAAATTTTGTACAAAGAGGCTTCAAAAATAAGAACACATTTTTACTGTTTTATTTATAGAGCCAGAAATACTGAACCGGATTCAATGATTTTTTTCAGTATATAAAGAATGCATGTCCAAGTGTTGTGTAAAAATTTCATTCAATTTGATTTTGCCGTTTCAAAGTTATATTTGTTTAAGTGGCACCCTGTCAGTTTTTTTTTCATGTTCAAACTGCCACAACTTTGGGAGTATTTATACATAATGGCTCAAAATTTTACTTAGATCAAATTTGTATAACAGTATTATACTGTAAAATTTTCATATGAATCGGAGCAGTATTAGTAGTTTTATAACCATAAGTGTGCTCTACTGATCTTAAATTGTCAGAGATTTACTATGGAGCGCCTTTCTACAAAATTCTAAAATGGCAGGTCGTTAATTTTATCTACACTCAGAAATAAAAGTATACACGGAATTACTATTATTTATGCATTTTGTATCCGCATCTCCCTCACTCTCTTTCTGTTTTCATGCTATCTGGTGCTTCGCCTGGGTTGATGAAACACTTCTCTTCAACCCAGGCTAAACGGCAGATAG
Organism: Aedes albopictus; assembly: GCF_035046485.1. Lineage (NCBI taxonomy): Eukaryota > Metazoa > Arthropoda > Insecta > Diptera > Culicidae > Aedes > Aedes albopictus. The sequence goes on from NC_085137.1 coordinate 424,873,688, forward strand.
CATGAAAACAGAAAGAGAGTGAGAGAGATGCGGATACAAAATGCATAAAAAATAGTAATTCCGTGTATACTTTTATTTCTGAGTGTATATATCAATCAATACTTAATGGATTTTGATGAAAATTTTATGGCATAAGCTACACATACATAATGTACCATTACTAGTCCAAAAATCACCTGTTTTAGTGTACGCAGTCTGACGTTATGAAAAAAATGTATGACCAAATTTTGACTGTACCACCCTTTATGACTTTACCTGATACATCGTAATAAGTTGGGTCTCCAGTTAGCCTAGTGGTTAAGGCTATGGATCGCCAATCCGGAGACGGCGGGTTCGATTCCCGTTCCGGTCGGGAAACTTTTCTCGACTCCCTGGGCATAGAGTATCATTGTACTTGCCTCACAAGATACATATTCATGCAATGGCAGGCAAAGAATGCCCTTCAATTAATAACTGTGGAAGTGCTCAAAGAACACTAAGTTGAAGCGAGGCAGGCCAAGTCCCAAAATATGGACGTAGAGCCATAAAGAAGAAGAAGAAGAAGAAGAAGAAGAATCGTAATAAGTTCAAAAAATAACATCATATGCGATGAAATTTGTCACTCAGCCGTACATATATGCGATAGTGACTTAAAATAGTATTTTATATGATGTACAACGTGGTTTCTTATGCGAATCCTGGTTGTCTGGGAAAGCAGGGCTTTTGAAGCATGAAGGTGGCGCTATAAAATTCGTTGTAGACACCGAATCCAGTCGAATCATCGGTTTTTGAACCATCTGTGAAGAACTGTCTGTCCCCGCTAACATGCACGAACTTACTTGCAAAAATTTGTGGAATACCTATGGACCGAAAAGATACCGGTGATCTCATCCTTCATAAAGAGATCTAAATCCACAGAGGAGCTGTCGAAGTCTGAGAAGTTGTCACGATTGGTGTTAACCGGAGATGGGCTTACCTCCAGTGTCATGTATCAGTAGTACACACTCATAAAACGAGTTTGGGGATTCTGTTCGAGCAGCTTTTCGAAGTTTTCTATGACTTTCGGATTAATAACTTCGCATCGGATGAGGAACCGGAACGACTACTCCGCAAAGCGGTCTGTCAGAGGCTGTAATTACGTCTGTTTTTCTGTGGATAAATGGTTAGTTCAATACAAGCACTTACTGTAACCACATTTTTGCTCATCACTAATCGTCGTACGATGCTTTGGATGGAACAGCATATTTTTTCACCCGCAAAACTTCCTTATCCCTTTCATACGTTTCAGTCTAGGACCTCACCGTAGCATTGAGTTCACCCGCTTAACTCTACATTGTTTATTTTAATTTTAATCCTTACGTTACAACGTTGCAGAGGCAATCGTAATTTAACGGACGCTGATGAACAAACTGAAAATAAAACTCAATCAGACCTGTCCGTGAACGTGTGACGCGATGGTGAGTTCTCCGTTCGTGAGTCTGATTGACACGGCTGGACGTGTAGGTCCGTAGATCCGTTCTGGGAACGAGGACGAGGTTGACTGCGGTGTATGGGACTATTGACACGCCCCTTCTGTGTGCTGTACCCTTTGTCGGGTGCATGCGATTAAAACTTAAATTGCTTCATTAATTAGCATATTACAAAGTCTGCGGTGGTTCGTTTTCTCGTTAATTTCAACGCGGATGTTGATTTAGGTTTCCTGTTCGTGTGCAGGGTTTTAGAATGGCGATGGTTTATAAAACTTCGCTGCGAATCGGTTGAGGGGAGAGATGTCCGCAGAGGCCGTTCCTGTAAACGTTTATCCACAGAATTTTGATAATCCGTCGTCCAGTTCTCACTATCACCATCTGCGTTGCGTGCACCTCTAGTTGTGAAGGCTGCAACTATGAAGATTTGAAATAATCGTTACAAGTGTGGTCAATAGAAATTTTGCTAGTGTCACCTCTGTGTATCTGTGGTTCATCCGTTCTTTTCCTTTTTGCATTTTATAAAGCCGAATTGAGCATAGATGATATTGAGCACCTTATTTTTAACCTCAATATCGCACAATCCAAAATGGTCGCATTACTGCTCACTCCTTTGAACAGCTGCAGCTTTTCGATCGTAGATCACATTATAACCGCCGAGCACATTCAAATTAATAATTATAAAATATAAGCTTCTTTGCTCACACCCTCAGTACCTACATTCACCATATGCGGTTTCACCTTCACAACGGTTTCCGCTCCGTTCCGATTTTTGCTTCCAAAGGTGTCACATTTGGCGGTGTCGTACGCATTATGAGATCATAATTTGCCCAATTAGGTGCGACGTCCTGCTGCGCTAATCAGCGTCCCTTTTCATTTTGGTGCGACCTCTGCTATCCACTGCGCGTCAATTTCCCGTCTAAAATCTTTTCCGACAATAAAAGCAGTGTTTGTCGTTTGTGTATAGGTGTGAAACATCATAGGATCAATTCAAAACTAGCGAGGCCGTCTAATACTCCCCATTCTTTTATTTCTTCACGCAGAATGGGCTTGATGAGGCATATTTCTTTTTTTTTTTAAAGTTTTCCTCTTGAAAAGGTTTTTATTCGCGTGAGTCCTTAGCACATTTAATTTATATAGTATGGGTGCATAGCTCCCAAGTCTAGAGGAAAACCAAATGATGATGAGTCAGCCAGGAATAGCTCTATCGAAAGTTTAATTTCTCCTGAGTCCTTCAGCGAAATCTCTGAATCCTTTGTAAAACTGGAACTAAACGCATTTTTTTCATTTATTTTATATAACATCGTCATAACAATAAAACTGAATCAACAATTCCTCTTTACATCACTCGCTTCGTGGCTTCAGTCCTCCATCCTCGGCTAAAGCCATATGTTCTGGCGATAATGTCCATGTCGTCCGCAAAGCACGCAAATTGACCGAATTTTGTGAAAATCATTCCCCGATTGTTGAGTCCGGCTCGTCTCATCACACCTTCCAGAGAGATGTTGAAGCGTAGGCATAAGAATTCATCACCTTGACGCAGTCCCCGGCGAGATTCGATTACGCAGTTTTGCACACCGTCCATCGTTGCTTTTAACAGTCTAGTCAGCTACCCAGGAACTCCGTTTTCGTCCATGATTCTCCATAGCACTGCGCGGTCGATACTGTCGTATGCCGCTTTGAAGTCGATGAACAGGTGGTGCGTTGGGACCTGGTATTCTCGGCATTTCTGGAGGATTTGCTGTACGGAGAAGATCTGGTCCGTTGTCGACCGGCCGTCGATGAAACCGGCCTGGTAACTTCCCATGAACTCATTAGTTTTAGGTGACAGACGACGGAAGATGATCTGGGATAGCACTTTGTAGGCAGCATTCAAATTAATGATCTCTCTGAAGTATTCACATACGAAATGGTCGCCTTTCTTGTGAATGGGGCAGATTACCCCTTCCTTTCACTCCTCCGGTAGCTGTTCGGTTTCTTAGATCCTAACTATCAACCGGTGCAGATAGGTGGCCAACTTTTCTGGGCCCATCTTGATGAGTTCAGCTGCGATACAATCCTTACCAGCTGCTTTGTTGGTTTTGAGCTGATGCATGGCATCCTTAACTTCCATCAGCGTGGGAGTTGGTTCATTTGCGTCCTCCGCTGCACTGGCATCGTCGTTTCCTCCATTGTCATGATCTCCGGTGTCTACGTTCTCCACGCCATTCAGGTGCTGATCGAAATACTGCTTCCACCTTTCGATCACGTTTGACCGTCAAGAGGCCTCCGTCCTTATCCCTGCATATTTCGGCTCGCGGCACGAAGCCATTGCGGGAAGCGTTGAGCTTCTGGTGTTTCATGGGAACGGCACAGCAGTTCCATTTCTTCACACTCCGCTTCTTTCAGGCAGCGCTTTTTCTCCCGAAAGAAGATCGTCTGCTGTTTCCGCTTTTGTTTGTAACGTTCCACGTTCTGTCGGGTCCCTTGCTGCAGCATTACCGGACGTGCTGCGTTCTTCTCAAAATCGTTCTGCACACTTCTTCGAGCCATTAGTTTCATCGATTCCGTTCCACGTACCCGATGGTGCTCTCGGCTGCGTCGTTGATGGCTGTTTTCACTGGACTCCAGCAGTCATCTAGAGAGGCCTCACTGAGCTCGCCTTCGTTTGGTAACGCGGCCTTGAGGTTCTGCGCGTATGATGAGGTGACATCTGGCTGTTTTAGTTGCTCTAGGTTGTACCGTAGCGGTCGCCGATACCGTACATTGTTGATGACGGAGAGTTTTGGGCACAGTTTGACCATCACTAGGTAGTGGTCGGAGTCGATGTTGGCGCCACGATATTTAGGTGCTGTCGTCGATAATGTCGGAGAAGTGCCGTCCAACAATCAGAATGTGACCGATTTGCGATTCCGTTTTCTGTGGTGATCTCCAGGTGTAACGTGAGAGAGGCCGTTTTCGTTTTGGCGCTAAACTTTCCAATCTTAGGTCTGAATTACTCCTCCTGGTCTACCTGAATGTTTAGATCTCCCATGATGACGTCGTGGCTTGGGCAGCGATTGTACTCGCGTTCAAGCTGCGCGTAAAATGCGCCCTTGTCATCATCATCAGTGCTTTCAGAGCAAAGGCTGTGCACGTTTATTATATTGAAGTTGAAGAATCGGCCCTTGATCCTCAACTTGCACATTCTTTCGTCGATCAGCCACCAACCGATCGTGCGCCTCTGCATATCACCCATCAAGATTAAAGCCGTTTCCAGCTCGCGTGTGTTGCCGCCAGGGACGTGCAATTTCGAAAGGAAAACATGACGCACGAAAGCTGTAGCAAATCGTTTCCCATGCGACGGGACTGCTGCGATGCTTCATAACAGAGTATCTGTACTAGACTGGCCCACAGTTGTATGAAGCGAAAAAAAAGTTTTCAAAATTCACGGGGCACCCTCTAGAATCGTGCCTTTGGATAAGAAGAACAATTTGTGAAAGATTCAGCTCAATCGGTTGAAAACTGAGCTGGCGCAAATGAGTTGAATGTTTGTATGGGATGTTCAGTCCAAATATATGGGAAATTGGATGACCTCCAGTCTCTCATACAGCACGCCGGTTTGGCGAGTTCGATTTGGCTCAGAATTGAAAGAATAGCAGTTGATACCCTAATGAACAACTTTGTAAAAGATCATATCACGATAAAACTTAATTTAGTTGCGGTTTTAGCCAACGAAACCAGGATTAGGACATCTTCCCCCGTTTACTCTCGGTTGTTACATACAGCACGTGTTTGCCGTTCGAAACATGCTCACTGCATCATAGGCGGCTATGTTGTCCTTCATTTTTATTGCTCACGCATGTGGGTGAGCATCGAGACAATGTAGAATTACACAGCTGCCTATGATGTAGCGCGCAAGCTACGGCCGACCAACACGTGCTGCATATAACAACCGAGAGTAAACGGGGGAAGATGTCCTCATCCTGGTTTCTTTGGCTAAAACCGCAACTAAATTAAGTTTTATCATGATATGGTTTTCCACAAAGTTGTTCATTAGGGTATCAACTGTTATTCTTTCAATTCTGAGCCAAATCGAACTCGCCAAACCGGCGTGCTGTATGAGAGACTGGAGGTCATCCAATTTCCCATATATTTGGACTGAACATCCCATACAAACTTTCAACTCATTTGCGCCAGCTCAGTTTTCAACCGATTGAGCTGAATCTTTCACAAATTGTTCTTCTTATCCAAAGGCACGATTCTAGAGGGTGCCCCGTGGAATTTTTCGACATTTTTGTTTTTGGGCCAGTCTAATCTGTACACACAAATCTCAATATGAGATTGAGAAAAGTTGGCTGTGTGCACATGAAAATTCCTTGAGCTTGAGACTCGCGATGTTGGTGCACATCATATTAGCACTGCGAGTCTCAATGAGACATCTCAATGAGACAAGCTCCAGGAGGCTCCAGGTACAGCTTGTGACGACCCGACGCCAACTTGATACACTCACAAAACTTTCACTGGGATTGGGTTGACGTTTTCCAGGAGTGGAAGGGGCCAACAAGGAAGGGGCTTAGAATAATTCGTATTCTGGGGCATATGGGAAGCAGCCGGAGGTTGTTATACGACGGGAAACGTGGTACAATCCTGAAACGAACTTTTTCCTAGTGTTGTGAGTATATCCAACAAGATGTCCTATGTTCATAATGCTTTGGGAAACTGCATAAGAGTGCTGTTGATACTCGTTTGGTCAGTTCGTGTGAGATTTTTTGGACGTGTTCTGACGTGTTGACCAACGGAGAGGGATGAAGGGTCATTTAAGTCCAAGGGAAATGGCCCTAACGTTCATCAATGCCATAATCGCTTTGGTAAGTAGAGTCTGAAGCGACTAGAAACGAGAACAGCTTTTAGGCTTCCTGTGTGGCTAATCGAGCCCTGATGAAGATCCAATGATCTAAAATAATCAACTGTGACTGAAAGCCAAAAAAAAACAAGTTTTACGTGAACCCAGTCATGCCCCGCAGAGTAATCACCACCGCCATTCAGTGTCACCAGTCCCATTGGATGTGTAAATTATTGGGGTCAATATGATCCACACAGGCAAGTTGAACGTGTGCGCCTAGTGCACCAGAGTTTTGTGCCTTACATAACTTCTAAAGACAATGACCTATTTTGTGGGCTTTGTTTAGGGATATTGCCACCTCAACTGATACCACCAAAACTAATATTTATTTGATCACCAGTTCGCGAGCGGTCTACGAAAGGGTAAGGGGGTACCGTACCGCTTCGATTATCTCCAATGAAACGTCAAAATCCAAACCACCACCGCCATTACCGCTCGTTGATAAAAGTATTGAATCCCCAGATAATTATCGATCTCGCTATTTCTGCCCTAGTCCTGGGTTGGGATCAGGTTTATAAGATCTCATCTGGGTTTCTAAAATAATTCCTCTGCAATTCAACTGACAAACATCTCAATGAGACGAGTCTCACGAGACGTCTCATTGAGGCACGTACACACAATTTTTTATGAGCATGCTACGATCTCAAATCTCGCAAGTTTTCTTGAGACGCATTTCAAACCAGCGCATGGCACACTGTCTCATTCATGTATACATGAGATTTCAGACACTCTGCTTCATAACTCACACTGCAACACGCTCGTTCATTACTGCTACTGAAACAAGTGTGTTTGAAAATTGAAGTGAAACACTTTGGATTTTCGTTTCAATTGTGGGTCATTGAAAAATTTCAATGAGCTAAAAACACTATTTAAAACTAGATTTAAAACAATTTTTCAAATAGTGGTGCACGCCAATAGAACGGTTATTATGTTTTATGAAAAAGAAACACAAGTTCGACCGCTTAAATCCAATTAACCGGCGCCCGTTACCACCGGCGCCCGTTACCACCGGCGCCCGCTACCATTGAGAGACTAACGCGCAAGAGTGAGGCACTTCTTCTCTGCCAAGTGAAGCACAAGCAACGCCACCCCGAAGAGAGACTACCGAGTGCTACGATGAATGCGAACGTTTTCCGAATCGAAAAGAAAGACTCGAATAGTGTGTCAAACAGATAAAGTGACTCATTCATTGGCGTAACTAGAGGGGGGGGCAGGGGGGCCAGGCCCCCCCAGAATTTGCCAGGCCCCCCCCCCAGAAATTTTTCATGACTTTATATATGGAAATAAGAAAAAAATCTGAAAACCACTGTCGTGGTGACAAACATAGATCTATATTCTCAATTTAGTTGAAAATCGGAGTTTTCGACTAGCGAAGTTGGATTTTTCTCCAAATCCGTGCGTCGGATCTAACTTCGGAAGTGGTGCGCTGTATAGCAAACAGCTATATAGCGCACCACTTCCGAAGTTAGGTCCGACGCACGGATTTGGAGAAAAATCCAACTTCGCTAGTCGAAAATTCCGGGTTTCAACTGCACGTACAGTAATAGATATTTATTTGGCATAATATGTGTTTAAATTGACAGTTATTGGAGACAATTCTCAACTTGTCACTCTTTACAAGATCATTGTCCAAAATGGTCTATGTAATTAGTTAGTTTTGTTTGGAAATATTATATAATCAGAATTATATAAAAAGCAATACTTTGTACATCTTCTTTTTTAAATCGCTGAGAAATTAAATCTAAATGATAATTTCCGGGAATTCCTGGATGGGTATCTTTAAGAATCTTTGAATATTCTAGCAGCATTACTGCAAAATATGGTTGAGTGCTTCTTTATGGAAATCAAGTATCATGTGGGAAAAAGCTCTGGTTGAATTTGCAATGGAATTCCAGCAAAAGTTTGTGAATTCCTAGTGAGAATAGATGTACGTAGCTGAAGCGTAAACGCGAGTGTATTCATTAAAACCATGCTGGAGGTGATTTCTAGTCGGTCACTATTAATTTCTTTTATTTTGTGGGCCAGGGGTATTTTTGCGTCTATCAAACAACGCACAAATTCAAATGGTCATTGAGGAAGTTTTAATATATTTAAAAGCTGGTGCTGCAAGATGTAATCGTAAGTTTGAAGGTATTCATGATTGGACTTGTAAAAGACTTGGTATTCATGAGATAATTGTGAAAGAATTCCTGGATGACTTCTTGGAGAATTTCTTGGCTTCTATGTCCCTCTAAAATTATCTAGAAGAATTTCAATACAAATCGCTGGAGGAATTCCTCTAGAAATCCTTCATATTATTCAAAAAATTTACAAGTCATCCTAAAAAACCCTGGGGTGAATCCCTGAAAAACATTATGAACGGAATACTGTAGTTTTTTAACTAACCGCTGAATATTTAAAAAAAAAAATCCCGAGAGAAATTTCGGAAGAAATCATTACAAGAATTCTCGGAGCAATACCTGCAGGAATCCCTGGAGTAATTTGTGAAAGTATACCTGGAGGAATCCCTGGATGAATTCCTGGAGGAATCCGAAAAGCAATTATGCTAGGAATTTCAGGAAAAAAAATCTGAAGATTCCGCATCAGAAATCCCTGTAGAAATTACTAGAAAATTTTTTAGATGAATCCTTGGAGGAATTTCTGGATGCATTCCTGGAGGAATCCTTAGAGGAATTCTTCAAGAAATCACAGGAGGAGTTCCTAAATGTATTTCTGGAGGATATCCGGGAGAACCCCAAGAAACAGAAGTAGCTGAATAACAGTTTCTTAAGCTAAAGTTTGCTTAAGAGTGGTTTGTCCCACTCTTATGCAGCAAAAATGTTCGTTGGGACCTTCTGGAAAAATTCCATGCGGAATCTCTGGAAAAGTCCCTGGACTAATGCCTGGAGCATTAGGGGATTTTTTTTTATTATCGTACAAATTGGTATGAAGTTTCTGAAGGTTAATGAAATTAGGTAGGGATCATATATATTTGAAAAACTAAATTGAAAAAAATCAGGGTCGCCTAATTTTCCAGAAAACTCCAGTGAAAATCAAACATTTTCCACAGGCACCACCTACTTAGAAAAATCATAGAGCGAAGCATCATAGGCACATTTTTTTTGTGAAATCATAAGCAAATTTTCTCAGCAATTCCAAGATGGATTTCTGGAGGAAATCCTAGAAAATTTTTTGGACAAATTCCTGGTGGATTCCCTGGAAAAGTTAATGGATTGATTGATTGATTTGTCTTTATTTAAAAGACTTTCAGCCCTTGGCTCCAAAGTTAATGGATAAATTTCTGAAGGAGGCATCCCTGGAGAAGTTCTTGGAGTAATTCCTGGAGTATTAGAGAAATTTCTGATGAAATTCCAAGATAAATTTCTAGAAGAATTCCCAGAGGAATTTTTGGAGGAATTCAAGGAGGAATTCTTGGAGGAATCTCACGGAAGAATCCTTAGAGGAATCCCTGCAGGAATTTCTGGTATAATCTTGGAAGAATTCCTGGTGGAATTTCTAGAAGAACCCGTGAAATAACTCCTGGACGGATTTCTAGAGGAATCCCTGGAGTTGAAATTCATGGATTTATTCCTAGAGGAAACCAAAAAGAATTTCCGGAGGAATCCCTTGGAAAAAATCCAATAGAATTTCCTGAAGAATCTCCTGAAAGAATATCGGAAGCAATCTCTAAAGGATTTTCTGCAGAAATTCCTGGAGGAATTCTGTAGGAATTTCCGAAGAAATTCCTGGAGGGATTCCTGGATCAATTTCTGAAGAAATTCCCGTAGGAATTTCTGAAGAAATACCTACGGTAAATCTTGGTGGAATTTCTGGAGGAGCCCCTGGAGACACTGCGGTAGTAATTTCTGAGGAATTCCCAGAGGAATTCCTGAAGGAATTCCTATATGAATTCCTGAAGGACTTTCTGAAGGAATTCCTGGAGTATTTCTGAAGAAACCTCATAAGGAATTCCCGCAAAATTTCTTAGAGAAATTTCTACAAAAATTCTTGAAAGAATCCCTGGAGATTTTTTTTTTGTTTTTATTTATGTGTATTTTAACTTATGCTAATTCTACAGATATATTCTGATATATATAGATTCTACAGATATATTCTGGAGATATTCTTGTAAAGAACCCTGGAGAAATCCCTGAAACAATTTTTCTGGAGGAACCTTAGGAGGGATTCCTGGAGGAACTTCCGGACAAGTTCCAGGTGGAATTTCAGGAGGAATTTCTGGACAAATCTTTATAGGAAATCTTGGGGAAATTCCATGGAACTGTTCATGGATGAATTCCAGGAGGAATCCCTTAATCAATTCTTTGAGGAATCCTTCAATGAATTCCTGGAAGAATCTCTAGAGGAATTCTGGACGGAATCCATGAAGAAATTTCTGAATATATTCATAGAGAAATTCCTAAACAAATTCCTAGAGAAATTTCTAGAGGAATTCTGAGAGGAATTTCTAATGGAGTTCCAGGAGAAATTTCCAGAGGAATTTCTGGAGGACTTACAGGAGCAATTTCAGAAGGAATTTCTGGAAGAATTACTGGAGAAATCATCGGAGGAATTTCTGGAGGAATCCATGAAATAATTCCTGGAGGAATGTGTAGAGGAAACCTCGGAGAAGAAGTTCCTGGATTAATTCTTGGGGGAAACCCTGGAAGGATTTCTGGAGGAATTCCCGGAACAATTCCTGAAGGAATTGCTGTACGAATTTCCGAAGAAATTCCTGGAGGAATTCCTGGATCCATTCCTGAAAAACAAATACCGAAAGTATTCCTGAAGAAATACCTGGGGTAATTTTTGGTGAAATTCGTGGTAGAACTCCTGGAGGAGTCCCTGGAGAAATGCCTGGATGAAATCCTGAATGGATGAATGCCAGGAGGAATACCTGGAACAATTCTTGAATAAATTCCAGAAACAATTTGTGGGGAAATTTTTAAAAGAATCCCTTGAGGATTTCCTGGAGGATTCCTGAAAAAATATTTGAAGGAATTCCTAGAGATATCTCAGGAGGAAATCATTCAGGAATCCCAGGAAGAATTATTGGAATATTTCTTGGATAAACTCCGGGAGGAATTCTTGGGGTAATTTCTAAATGAATCCCTGGAGGATTTTCTAGATAAATTCTTGGAGAAATTGCGGTAGTAATTTCTGAAGGAATCCTGGGTTAATGCCTGGAGGAATCCCTATAGAAATCTCTGGAGAAACTTCTGGAGGAATGCCTGGAGTAACCCCTGAATAAATTCCTGGAGACAAGCCTGTATCAATTCCTGGAGGAATCTCTCGAGAAATTCCTTAAGAAATCCCTGGAGGATACCCTGGGGAATTTCCTTGAAAAATCCCTGGAGAAATTCCTGGACTAATGCCTGGAGTAATCTCTGGATATATTTCTAGATGAGTTCCTGGTGGAGTTTTCAGAAGAATTCTGGGAGCAATCTAGTGGAGTTTGGAGTTTTTAGAAGAACTCCCGAAGCAATCTCTAGATGAATTGCTGGAGAAATCCCGGGATGAGTCCATGGAGAAACTCCCAGGAGAAATTTCTAAAGAAATCTCTTGAAAAATTCCTAGAGGAATCCTTACAGAAATTTCTAGAGAAATTCTTGGAAGAATCCCTGGGAAAATTCTTTGAAAAATCCCTGGAGGAATCACTGAAGCAATTTCTAAAGAAACCTCAGGAGGAATGCCTGGAAAGTTCTGGACAAATTCCTGCAGGAAGTTCTGGATAAATTCCTTGCGGAATCCCAGGAAGAATTCCTGGATTAATCTGTAAAGGATTTTTTGTGGAAAATCCTTGGAATTATCCCTGGAAGAATTCTTGAATGAATTCCTGGAGGAATCTCGAGAGAAATTCTGGAAGCAGTTAATGGAGAAATTTCTGAAGAAATTCCAAGAAAAAATTCTGAAGAAACTCCAAGAGAAATTTCTGAAGAAAATTCAAGAGAAATTTCTAGAGGAATTCCCAGAGGATTTTTTGGAGGAATTCCTATGGGAGTTCCTGGGTCAACTCCTGGAGGACTTTCTGAAGGGATTCTTGGGGTAATACATAAGTAACCTCTTGAGGAATTCCTGGAGGCATTCTTAGAGGAATTTTCTAGAGAATTACTTGGAAGAATCCCTGGGGGAATTCTTGCAAAAAAAAAAACCGGGAGGAATCCCTAAAACAATTTCTGGGAGAACCTCAGGAGGAATTCCTGGACAAATCTCTATAGGAAATCTTGGGGAAAATCCGTGGAACTATTCATGGAAGAACTGCAGGAGGAATCCCTAAATGAATATCTTGAGAATCCCTGAATGAATTCCTGGAAGAATCTCTAGAAGAATTCTGGAAGGAATCCATGGAGAAATTTCTGAAGGAATTCCTGGCGAAATTTTTAGAGGAATTCAGAAAGGAATTTCTGGTGGAATTCCAGGAAGATTTTCTGGAGGAATTACTGCAGAAATCATCGGTGGAATTCCTGGAGGGATCCATGAAATAAATCCTGGAGGAATGTGCAGAGGAAACCCTAGAGAAGAAATTCCTGGAAGTATTTTCGGAGGAATTCATGGAAAAATTCCTGGATCCAAACTTGAATAAATTCCTGGAGTAATTCCTGAGGAAATACCTGGGGTAATACCTGGAGAAATTCTTGGTAGAACTCTTGCAGAAGTCTCTGGAGAAATGTCTGAATGAAATCCTAGAGGCATGCCAGGAGGAATACCTGGAATAATTCTTGAAAAAAAATCCGGAAGGAATTTCCGAAGGAGTTCCTGGAGGAGTCTCAAGATTCATTTTTTTTATTATCTTTATTAAAGAGACTTTCAGCCCGTGGCTGGTTCATCTCTGACAAGATTCATCCCTGATGAAATACAAAATTCGATTTCTGAGGGAATTCCAGGAGGATTTTCTGAAGAATTCTTAGGAGAAACACTAAAGGAACCGCTGAAATTTATGAGGAAATCCTAAAATCCTGGATTAATTCCTGCGGGAGTTTCTGAAGGAATCCCAATAAGAGCTCTTCTAGAAATGTTTAAAATAATCTCGGGATTCGTTTTTGTAAGAATAACAGAAGAAATTTTCGGGGAATCCTTGGAGGAACGCTTGAAGTAATTTCTGAAGAAACCCGATGAGGAATCCCGGAAGCAAGCCCCATTAGGAACTCTTTATGGAATCTCAGGAGAGCTTTCTTAGCGAATACCTGGAAGAATTTTCCTGGATAAAAAAATGAAGAAATCAATGTCTGCATTAATTGTTGAAGGAATACTAGGATCCCTAGTAGAGCGGACCTGGTGGGATGGTTAGAACACTTGACTATCACGCCGAGGACCTGGGATCGAATCCCACTCCCGACAAACTCGCAAAATGTGAGTTCTTCCTTCGGAAGGGAAATAAAGCGTGGGTCCCGAGATGAACTAGCCTAGGGCTAAAAATCTCGTTAATACACTTAAATTACATAAAAAAAACTGGGATCCCTAAAGGTTTTTTGTACAAATTTTTCAAGCAATTCTTGGAGTGTTTTTTAAGAATCTCTAAGTAAAATTTTCTAAAAGAATTTCTGGAATACATTCCTGCAGAAATACTTCGAATCATTCCAGATGTAATTATTGGAGCAATTTCTAGTGGAATTTTGGAAGGCATATCCCTGTAGAAATCTCTGAATACCTGCAGAAATACCTTAAAGGATCTCTGGAGAAATTCCTGAAGGGAACTTCGAAAAAAGCACTGGAACAATTACTGGAGGAACCTCTAAAGATATCCCAGGACAAATCCCCGAAAAAATGTCTAGTGGAATCCCTAGATGGAATCACTGAATTAAGCTATGGAAAAAAATCTTGGAGGAATTCTTCGTACTCATATAGTTTACAAAACTATGAACAAATCTGAAACATTCATTTTTAATACTCAAAACTACAATACTGATTTGCATATTCACATATCGTGCGCCCATCTCGCTTAAAATTCATCTCAAGTCAGGCCCCCCCCTGGGCCCCCTCCAGGAAAAAATCCTAGTTACGCCAATGGACTCATTCGACTGTTGCATGAAAGTGTATCATTGAAACGAAATTAAACGCCCCTGGTTGCCGCAGCTCTGGTAGATGGTATGATTTCCTATAAACGTTCGCACCACGGATCCTGTCTAACACACCTCCTGCAACGTTACTATGGGGCTGTCCATAAACCACGTGGTCATGAGGGGGGGGGGGGGGTTCGGCCAATGACCATTTTGTATGGAAGAAAAAAAAAATTGTATGGACAAATGACCACGCGGGGATGGGGGGGGGGATTTGGGGGTTGGGTGCTGTTGAGAAGTCCCAAAAAAATGACCACGTGGTTTATGGACAGCCTCTATGCTGAACCCGCGGTCCTTGAGTAGATCGGCGAGTATGCGGGTGCTCCCAATGAAGTTGAGAGGTCGACAGTTCCACGTGCCGACTTTCCAATCGCATGTTCTTTTTGTTCGCTGGGGTCGTTGCTGTTGGTCTCGGTTCGTATTACTCTGTTGCTGATTTTCCGTTACAATGTTTTTTTTACGGCTGGCTCTTAGGGGCTGACACCAACCCCCTACTTTTCGGAGCACGATAGTGCACAGTGGAGCTTAGAGTCCTTCCCTGACACTCGGACGTTGATCAGCCGCCCCTCATGGGAACAGACTCTGTTGTGAGCCGCTTCTTCTGGAGAACAGACGCTGAGGTTTGCAGAAGCATACCACCCCTTCTCTGTCAGCCTACGATCAAAGTTCCCACTAGGGTTTATTACCCGTTCTTCCCTAAGATTGCTCGTAGTTTCCAGCCGGTACCACGCGGAGATAGGGATAGGAGTTGCTGGGCAGAGGCTAGTGAATCACAATGGGATCTTAATTGCGCAACATGCCCAGCATTCAAGTTTCGCAAGGATTTGATTTCATCAATAGTTGCTGCATGGATTTCTTCACAAATCTCTCCGGCAATTCCTTCTAACATTTTTTCCAGAAATTCTTTAAAAGTAATTCTTCCAGGAACTACTTGACAAATTCGATTAACATTCCTTTCACAATATCTTTCATATTTTCACCAAATCTTCTATGGATTTATTTAGAAACTCTTCAAGAAACTCGTTCAAAAAATGTGTGGCTTAGTGGCACCAAGTATGTAGTGGCATCGTGCTGCGGAGCACGAGTTCGATTCCCACCGCAACTGTTTCGGCTATTTTTGGCCGTACCACTGGGCTTTGCATGCTAGTCCGTGTCGTGCTTCCTTCAAAGAGCGGAAAGTTTCCTGGAAGCATTGAACGTGTCCGTGTCTCTAAAAAGTCCTCTACAGATTCATCTAGAAAATTTTTATTTGGATTATCTTATATGGATTGATTCCGAAATTGCAGCATGGACCCCTTCAGGAATTCTACCACATTTTTTTTTATAGAAAATCTCACGCAGATTTATTTTTTAAACAACCAGGAATTCTTCATGGAATTATTGCATTGATTGTTTCAGAAAGCACGCCGTAAATTTATTCAGAATTTTCCGCAAAATATGCAGAAATTCTGCGATCCCTACTTAAAATTCTCCAAACGGATTCTTCTAGAAAGCCTTGAAGTCCTTCCGAAACTGCTTCATGGATTCCTTTGGAACTTCCACCAGAGATTCTTTCAAAAATCTTCCTAATATTCCCACAGAGAACAGACATCCAGGCTAGAACAAATTTGATTCGGAAAGTTGTGTAAGGATTTGAATCTTTATTTGAGTAAAGTTGCAAACCAATACACGATGACAACACTAACGCCACCAAACACCATATTGCCACAGTCAGTGGTGAATTGAAATATTTCAAGTGGTGAATTAAATTAGTATGGGAAATTAAGCGATTGCAGCGCCACGCTATTGCCACTTGTGTTTAGACTTTTGCCCCCTTTTTGCCCCACGCCGACGCCGACCGCGGTATCGGCGGCGCGCCATACGCCGATGTTTGTCACGCCGCCGGTTTTCATTTTTCACGCCGGTGATCAGTGCACGAACAAAATTTTGTTTAAATAAAGTTGAGATAAAATACTAATTTTCTTTCGAAGATTCCTCTAAAATTCCAATCGAAGAATTCTTCAGAAGTTCCTTTACAGATCTCTTCAGCAGTTTCTTCAAAGATGTCTCCAGTAGTTCCTTCAGAGATTCAGGGATGCCTCTAGGAGTTTCAACATGCATTTTTTTCAGAAGACCTCTCAGGAAGATCTCGACAAAAGTACCTTCAGGAGAATTCAAGGATGCCTTCTAGAAATACATCCGAGATTCATCCAGAAGATTCATCAGATGTTCCCATAGGAGGTCGTTCAGAGATAAGTTAGAGAGTTTCTCCAGGGATTTTTTCATTCTGAAATTCCTTCAGGAATTCATTCAGGAGTTCCTTCAGGAAATAGTCCAGGAGTTTCTTCAGAGATTCATCTAGGAGATCTCTCAGGAATTCCTCTAGAATTCCAGCAACGGGCTCCTACTGCCGTTCTGTGTTCTTCAGAAATCACTCCAAAAGTTCCATCAAGGGTACCTTCAGGAAATCCCAGGAGTTCCTTCAGATAGTCCTACAGAAGTTCCAGAAGTTCCTTCGGTAACCTCTTCAGGAGTTCCTTCAGGAGTTCATTAGGAATTCCTTCAGAGGTTCTCTGAGCTATTTCAACAGGAATTCGCTTGGGTATTCTTTCAGAAGTCCCTTCAGAGATTCTTTCAGGAGGATTCATAGATGCCTCCTGGAGATCCATCAAGAGTTCCGTTAGAAGTTCTTTCAGGAATTCTAACAAACGGTCCTAGAAATTAGTATAGGAGTTCCTGCAGGGATTTCATCTGAAGTTCATTTGACTTTGTAATGGCTTTTCCAGTCTTGACAAATTTCAAATTCAGCTATTTAATCTTGTCCGACGTTTCGGTTACATTTGGTATCTTCCTCAGGGACTCAATTATTGCCGATTTTTCGTTCATTGTTGTTCTGTCGAACAATGGTTCTCGAACGGATTGAGTTTTCTCTCACAGCAGTTAACGATTTTTGGATTCGACTGCGATAGAATTTAACTTTGAAATGGCTTTTCTAGTCTTGACAAAATTCGAATACAGCTATTTTATAACGTTCTTTTAGAAATTCATACAGGAGTTCTTACAGAAATAAGTCCAGAAGTTCCTTCATAGAATCCTCTAGGAGTTACCGGGATTCATGCAGATGTTTCTTCAGAGGCTGCTCCTGAATTTCTTCAGGGATTCCTTCAGAATTTCAGAAATTTCTCCAGGAGTTCCTTCCAAGAGATCCAGGAGTTCCTGCTGAGGAGGATCTAAGGATTCCACTAGAAGTTTGTTCAGGGATTCCCACAGAAATCCATTCAAAAATTAGTATAAGAGTTCCTTTTAAGAATTCTTCATTCTATCCAAAGGGTTTTCTTGGAGAAGTTCATTTAGGGATTCATCCATGAGTTCTTCAAGGTATCGCTCTTGGGGTTCTTTCTGAAATTTTCCAGGAGGACTCACGGATGCTCCAGGAGTAAAATCAGAGATTTCTTACAGGAGTTCTTTCAGGGAATCTTGTTAAAGTTCCTTCGGAAATTTCCTTGGGAATATAATCAGGCATATCTCCAGGATATTATTGTGGGATCTCTTATGGAGTTTCTACAAGAATTCCTCAAGCATTTCCTTCTGGAATTTTTTCAAGAATTCTTTTGGGGACTCCTCCTGACAATCTGTCGGGGACTCCTCCTGGAAATCTTGCAGGGATCCCTCTACCCAGAAAGATTCTCTCGGGGGATTTCGCTGAAAATTCTTCAAGAATTCCACCTGGAAATCGTTAGGAGATTGCTACCGGAATTCTTTCGGGGATTCCCCCTGGCATTCCTGCAGCGATTTCTCCTGTAATTTCTTTGGGGATTCCTCTTGGACTTCCTTCAGAGGTTCCCCATGGGATTTCTTCGAGCATTGCTCCTGGAATTTATTAGGAGATTCTTCAAAGAAATCATACGGAAATTTCTCCTGGAATTATTTCGAGGATTCCTCTTGGAATTCCTACGGGGATTCTTCCTAGATTTCCTTCAGGGTTTCCTCCTAGACTTCCTTGAAGAATTCCTCTTCAATTTTTTTTCAAGGACTCCTCCTGATACTCCGTCGTGGATTCTTCCTGGACTTCCTTTGGGGATTCCTCCTGGAATTCCTTCGGGAATTCCTTCGAAGATACAACTTAAACTTCCTTCTTGGAATTCTTCCGGGGATTCCTCGTACAATTTCTTCGGGGGTATCTGCTAGAGTTCCTTCAGGAAATCTTTCTGAAATTCCTTTAAAGATCTTTTCTGGAATTCCGTCGAGGATTCGTCCTAGACTTACTTCATGGATTCCACCAGAAATTCTTTCAGAGATTTCATTTGATACTCGGTCGTGGATTTCTCCTGGAATTTCTCTGATGATTCCTCTCAGAACTCGTTGGATTTACTCATGGAAATCCTTCGATAATTTCTCCTAAAATTCATTTGGGATTCCTCCTGGAATTAATTGGGAAGTAAAAAGAAAATCGTGTTAAGTACTGTTTCTTTGAATTCCACTATCGAAGATTTCGGTTTGAAATCCTTTGGAGATTCCTTCTAGAGTTTTTCGGGGATTCCTCATAGAATTCCTCCAGAGATTCCTCCTGGAGTTCCTTCGGAAATTCCTCCTGGACTTTTTTCAGGAGTTTCTCGTTGAATTCCTCCGGGGATTTCTCCTGGAGTTCCTTCGGAGATTCCTTCTAGAGTTGTTTCTGGGATTTCTCCTGTAATTTCTTCGGCGTTTCCTCTTGGAAATCCTTTGGAGCTTTCCCTTCCAATTTCTCCGGAGATTCCTCATGGAATTCCTCCTAGAATTTCTTGGGGGTTTCCTTTTGGAATTCTTTCGGAGTCCTCCTAGAATTCCTTCGGGGATTCCTCCTTTCTGAGTTCTTTCGGGAATTCCTCTTGGAATTACTTCGGTCCTATTAGTTTTTCCCCCGGAATTTATGCAAAGATTCCTCCTGTCGAGCCTCCTGTATATATTTCGTTGGTTCGTCCTCAAAATTCTTTGGGGATTATTTCTTGAATTCTCCTTGAAATTCTCACTGAAATTATTTTAAGAATTTTTGCTGGAATTTCTTCGGTGTCCCGCTTGAATTCCTTTGTGATACGCGCTGGTATTCTTTCGTGATTTTCTCTTGGAATTACTGAGGGAATTCCTTACAGAGTTCTTTCGGGGATTTCTTCAGGGATTCCTCCTCTTGAAACTCGTTCGAGGATTAATTTGGAGATTCCTCCCGGACTTCCTTAAGGGGGTTCCCTCTGGAATTTCTGCAGGGATTTCTTCTGGAATTCCGTCGGGTATACCTCCTGGACTTCGTTCGGGGATTTCTTCTGGCATTCCTTCTGGACATCCTTCGGGAATTTCTCCTGAATTTCCTTCGAGTATTCCTCCTAAAATTCCACCTGGACTTTTTTCAGGGATTCCTCCTGGACTTCAACGAGGATTCCTCCTGATTTTTTCCAGAGATTTCTTCTGGAATTCTTTTGAGGTTTCCTCCTGGCATTCCTTTTGGGGTTTCACTTCAAATTTCTTCGGGGATTCCTCCTAGAATTCCTTCTAGGATTCCTCTTGGAATTCTTTCGGTAATTCCTCCTAGAAATCCCTCAGGAATTTCTCCAGGAATTCCTTCCGAGATTCCTCTTGGATATTTTTCGTTGATTCCTCCTAGAAATCCTTAGGGGATTCTTTCTCGAATTCACTTTGAAATTCCCACTGTAATACTTTCGAGGATTCTTTCTGAAATTCCTGTTGAGATTTCTTTGGAGATTACTGCTGGAATTTGCTTGGAACTCGTGCTGGAATTCTTTTGTGATTTCCTTGTGCAAATTCTACGGGAATTTCATTTGGTCTTCTTTCAGGGCTCCCTCATGGAATTCCTACGAGCATTCCTCCTGGAACTCCTTCCGGGATTACTCCTAAAATTTCATTGGGGATTCCTTCTGAAATTCCTCCAGGGATTCCTGTTGGAATTCTCTTGAGGAATCCTCTAGGAATTCCTTAAGGAATTCTTCATAAGTTTTTCCAGGGATCTCTCTAAGAGAAATTCTTGAACTAAATATGAGTGAATTCAGCAGAAGTTCCTTAAGGGTTTCATACAGCAGTTCTTGCAGGGATTATTCCAGAAGTTTCTTCTTGGATTCCTCCAGGCTCCTTCTGGAATTCTTTTGGAGATTATTCCCGGAAATCCACGGTTCTAAGAAAATAAAACGAAAACTGTAGCAAAAATATTTTTTTGCCCTTAATTTTGCCCTCAAACAAGATGTTTGAGCATTGGTTTCTTTTTGGTCAAATATTTCATCCTGTGTACTGATATAATAATAATTCATGTCATCAATGGTTATGAAAAAGCAAAGACTGGACTACAAATTTTACAGCGTAAAGACAACTTTTTCGTTTCGCCAGTGCAATGTTGACATTACGGTCAAATTTTGGTCACGCCGATTCACGCCGCCGCCGCCGCCGAAAGCTGCCACCGGCGTGACGCCGATGACGCCGCCGCCGCCGGCCAAAAATGGCCCTCACGCCGCCGCCGAGCAAAATAAAGTCGGCGCACAGGTCTACTTGTGTTGCCGATTTCAAATGGCCGTTAAATTCCTTACACAGTTTCGGGACTGGACTTGGACGTCTGTTCTCTGTGATATTCCCTGAGAAATGTATCCAAGAATTTCTTCAAAGATTTCTGAAGGGATACTTAAATGATTTTTAGGGGTTCCAGAAGGTACTCCTCTATTAGATCTAAGTGTGCTGCGCTTGTGTGCAGAAGTGAAAATGTTTGCTGCTGTAATTTTTCCGTTCCAAAATTTCGATTTTAGTATTTGATGAAATCAGGCATGGAAATAATCGTTCATGATTCATTCATTTCGAGCTCTCTCACAAACATTCTCGCGGAACGAAGCACAATCCCAGCAATCCTGTACATAGTATGTTACGCACTCAGGCGAATGAAGGGGAAAAAGCAAATACACGAAAATTATGGCAGCGTTCATCGTTGTTCACGTTCACCCGTTGACTCATTCGGTACGGGACTGCAATCGCAAGGCGAATGTCTTGAAAGGATCACACGTGAATGCATTCCTTCAATCGCGGCGATTCTTTCGTTTCGTTCGTCGTACTGCTGCTGATGCTGATGGTGCTAGTTTTATCTATCCCGTTTGTTGGGGGTATTAAGCAATTGCGTGTTTTAACTAATTAGGTAATTAACTAGTATCGATGGTAAATATGAAAGGGTCTATAGATTTCCACGTAATTTGAAATCAGGCAATTTTACTAGTGCATGTGGATAACATCGCCAAACGTACATTATTTATTTGGGCTTATAGCAAAGATGGGCCAATTTCTGATTTACGAAAACAATATAATATTATATATATTATAATATATTATAACCGGAAAAGGGCAATAAATTATCATGTTTACATACTTGACAGAAGAAAGAAAATACTACCGCTATATTGTACCGTGTTTTAATAGATCAGGAGAATTATTACTCTGGTTTATTTATGTTTTTAATGTTAACCAAAGATTTCACTATTTCACTAATTTTGACAGTTACATTTTGGCCAAGGAGTACAGGGCAAACAAAAATATTTGTCACTCTCAAAAAACAAATCAAAGAAAAAGCCGCAATGTATTTGTCAAAAGTGGTCAAATATATATCGTTCAGGCAAATCAGGCACAAATCGGCGAGTTTGATCCTCATCAATGTCCCGGCGGCGCGGTAGACATGCATGCATTTAAGTACGGTAGAAGTATGTAGAAATATTTTCTGATGGAAAGCTAGCACATCTCATCATGATACATGGTGCAATAGTAGATATATTTTACCGAATCATCCGTTTCCGCGCTGCACCATCTGCACAATGTCACCGCCAAGGTCAACGCATTTTCCCCCTTTGCCCTCGCACGACCAAGGAAATATAACACGAATAGACATGCTTTACATTCCCATCTAGCAATAAATTAAGAAAACGCACTAAACCCGCAAAATAACATTGTCATAACAATCACGCGAATGCAATTTTTCGTTCACACTGAATCTAAAATTTGATTCGTGTGTGAACGTTCGCGTAAAGATTCATTGAATCACGGCCCAACCGAAGAACCACGATCGACATGATTCCATTGCTTCGGTGCCATTCTCTTTATGCAATCTTTCTTTGTGCAGTTCATTTGTATTGAGACCAGAGTTGATGTACACGTGCTGTAGTCCCATGTACGGGGGCCTCATTGCAAGTAAGCTCCCAGGAGCACAGTACATTTTGAGACTGAAAGTTGTGTGCCTCATTTTTCTCAAGATGTGTCTCATGAGCTTCGTCTCATGCGCCGATTAAATTAGAAAATTTCACGACAAAAACTTCCTAAAGGAACGAGAATTGAAACCTTAACCTTTGCATTGAGAGGCCCTAGTCGTATTGCATAGACCAACCAGACACTTGTGTTGTGTACGGAAAAAAAGTTGTTGAGGTTCTTCGTTACCAAGAAGTTGTTTTTCACCTTAGATACCAACAGCTCACGCAGCGCATGAGACGAGCTCCCCGGGAGCTAGGTGCCTAGCTCGCACCCACAAGATTTTCGTGAGCCTCTTAGCAGCGCAGCACACTGCGATTTTGATGTGCTGGGAGACAAATTGGTGGGAGGCTCGCTGTCACATTTATGTACACAGAGCAATGGGAAACTCAGTTTTTTTGTTGTAACTTTTTCCAGACATTTTTGGGAATTTTCAAATGTTCCACAAAATTATTTAATATGACAAAATACGCATTTCTTCTGAAGACGGCAACATTATATCTATTATACTTTTTGCTAATTTATTTTGAAAAGTAGCCTTTTTTACGGTTTTGTGACATTTACAGAGGCAAAATGGGGCAAGATTTTGTCACTTGCTTCCTTGACAGTAAAATTGAGCTATGAAATATTTTAGTTCGTAACTGAAATTTTCAAAAAACTCAAAAAGTATTGAAGATAGAACTTTGTCGTCTTTAAAGAAAACATGCATTTTATCATGTATAATAAGTTTGTAGAACATTTGAAAATTGCTAAAAATGTCTGAAAAAAGTTACAATGAAAAAACTGATATTTAGGAGTCGTTAACAGAAAATTAAATTTGAGACTCGTTGGAGTTCATTGGAACGGTTTGATCCAACCGTGAGCGAACGATACAAAGCAATCAAAACAAAGAGCGCAGTTGGCAAGATGAATGTGAGTGAATGAATTTTCCCGTGCCTGGATGAAATAGTTTATATTATAGTTGTTTGTGTTCAGTCAGGACAAAAAAAATAAGTGCGCGTAGTGTTGTGACTGATGATTTCAAGCTTATTGCAAAACTATCGAAGTCATGAATACGATCGGTAACGTTCCGAATTTTTCGGCCCGAGAGCAACAGAAGAGATAAGCCGTGTAGGCCATCGATGACAGCATCTGGAATCTTTGGGATGGCAAACACTGACCAGAGGACCAGGCGGGCGAAGAGTAGATGCAGGATGAAACACGCTAATCGTGTAGTTCAAGACACCCAGCCGAAGGATGACTGAACATAGACTGCACAGAAAACCAATTGGGTGAGGTACATCTAATTTTCCATTCACTATTTCTGTATCATAACATTGTACTATTTTCATTTTATTATATTATATTTCGGGGCTTACACACACACGGGGGGTAGCCTAAGGCACTTAAATGAACTGATGACCGGACTTAAGTTCGTGGAGTAGCCAGTCTTCTGTCATGAGATAGCAACTTTTTGTTGACTACCGAAGGGATTCAGCGATTTTAATTCGCCCTGCTACAACAAACCATCAGGTAGATCATTCCCTTCCGGAATGATTCTGCAGTCATAGGTAATCCTTGCGCTGATGGTGGGTACACTTTTATCATCATCATCATCATCCAGAAGGTACTCCTCTATGGATTCCTGTTCATATACAGGGTGTTAGGTTCGTGAGTGCTAACACCCTGTATATTCTTCAGAATATAAGACGTTTTTTATGATGACAAACAAACATAATCCGATTGTACGCTATTTTACCAAAAAGATGGGCATATGAAAATATGTTTAATTAGGCGGAAATTCTCTACTTCTTTACTAAAGAATTGTCGTCTAGATTAGGGAAATTCATCCTTATGAAGGGGTTCAATTCTGATATAATTTGCAAGGGGATGTTCCCGTATAGGGCTCGAGTAACAAGCTTTGATTTTACCGTGACAGCACTACAACTTCCTTAATCTTGCCATAGCTTACAAAATTCCCCAAAAACCTAACATTTCAAACACCAAGACAATGAGCAAACTCAACATTATTATATTTTTTGAATTTAAACAATTTAAACAATTTAAAGAATTTTAAGGAATAATTAAAATACAACATTCTAGGAATTTTATGTTTTCTAATAATTTTGACATTACATTTTTTCTCGTTCAGCCAACGATGGACATACAACGAGGTTGTGATGTAAAACACAATGTATATTATGAATCCTTTTGAGCCGGTCCCTGCAGTGCTAATTCGACTTTAATCCTCAGTTTATTTCAAGTGTAGTAATGCAACGGAACTCGACACTGTTGCTACTTATCCTACATTCTACAACATCACAAAACACAGCTCTTCTTTATCCTGCGCATGTTCCCAACAACAATAACCCACCGAAGCACGTGTTTCGTCACTCACCCACACAGAATATCCTGTGAGTGATCCTGCGCTCATAACAACTACCATCGCAATCCAACGTTCGTTATCGGCTCTCACCGAGATTCGCGCACGCGAGTCGTTTTCTCTTCTCATCCTGGTGCTCTCGCGTTAGATCGCTCACCGCTCGCATCAACCACCATTGATTGGTCCATTAAGATAAAAATGACGCCTATTATCTCGCTCGGAAGCTCCACCTCTTTTGACGGTTTCTTTTCATTCCATCGTACCGACCGAGAGGCACTCCGTCGCTGTTTCAGTTTCTTCTTTTCCGAGAGCGTCGTCGTTCGCTGCTGTGCTTCGATGTATCTAGTGTTGGTCCGGCGAGCCCGTCGAGATCATCAATGCTTTGGCCGTCGATTCGAGAGTGAAGTATAACTTAATTTCATAATAACGAATCATCCCATATAATATATGGTTGCGAGATGATTTATCGCCCGATCTCGCTCGCTCCTCGTCTGGTGGTGAGCATTGAATCGGTCCCTCTCTCTCGCGCTCTCCGGGTCCATTGGGGGTACGGCAGGGATGCTGCTAACGAAGCTAGTCAGCGTTCAAATGGAAGATAATCGAATGAACCGAGCCAGCGAATGGAAGAGGAGCGGCAAGAGGCTACTCTTCTCCGTTGATTGGCTTCGAGTGGGTGTAGGTACGCGTGCGAAAGAGAAGGAGCGTGCTCGAGAGCGCCACATACAAGAGTGAACACGGAATTTGTTTGTTTTCTCGTGCTTGTCTGTTAGCATAAACATATAATTTAATTTCATAAATTTAATTATAGCTTTGGAAGCTCAACGGATGGAACGGACCGGTTGCCACAGAGTTGCCGGCCGGCGGAGGAGTCTGGTGATTATTTTGTGCTTCTTCTATTTCCTCTCCGTTTCATGGATCTTTATTGGTTTTCGTGCACGGACGAATGCGTGTGCCACCAAGTGCTTCACTGTGTCCACCACTGCACTGGCTCGGTTGGCACGGTCTGCTGGCGCTGGGTTGATGTGTGTGGGGTGGGGTGAAGGAGTGGATGACGATGGGAGGAACGGATTGGTGGAATGGGTGATTGCATGTAAGCGCGCGCTCGTGGGGGCGTCCATCATCCTACTCCATCTTGTGTTCTACCGGCTTGGCTCGGAACGCGGCCGGAGTAGACGGAGCGGGCAACACATCTCTTCTGATGGTTAAACAATTATGTAGCGATGTTCTGTGCTTAAGTGGTTGTTTAAATCTGCAGTATCACTTCCCTCCTGAAATGATCAGTTGGAAGGATATCTCGGTGAACAGTGTTGCTAGAACTGCAGATACTGAATCTTAAGGTTTAAGCATCAAGAAATTCTAATTTCAAGTTTTCGTAGAAACTTAGGAAGCATAAATCTGACGAATGAAGCAACAGGTAACCCTAATTCAAGGTGTTAGGCGACCCGTGCTAAGGGATGAATGGTTGAGGGGGTTCAAAAGATGCTCGATATTTAAAGGAGCCCGTAACGTGGCCAGTGTGAATATTGCGTAACTTACTGGATTAAGCCGTTCCCTGCCATTTTAGCAAACTACAGTAGAATCCCTTGGCATAACCCGGAAACATACGATGAAGGCAACTTGCTCAGCCAAAGCTCTAATCCTCAATGAGGCAGCTTCGCACTGACAACGTCGTCATGGTGTCACTGGCTGTAACTGATGCTTGCTAGGGGACGGACACGCAAGAGGAATAACACTAAACTATATTCGCACCCCACAGGCAGATAACATTTTTGAGTTGCGTTACGGTACAAGATCTACTAAACCGAACTCTAGCCCTAACTGCTTCAAACTATAGAACAGCATATTTTAGTAATTAAAAGAAAAACTTTGGTGCTCATTACATTTCTTACTTTAATTTCATTATTTCTGTTGGTTATCGTTTTCGGACCTCTCTAGAGAAACCAGGGGGATGACGAAGGGCCAGAATCATCAACCCAGCATTCGATTTAACATGGCGTCCAATGTTTTTGTTTTGATTGCTTAATTCATGGAAAAAATGCGCTGGAAACATCGACACTGCTTCGCTGCTACATATAATATCGTGCAAAGTGATAAAGCAAGAGAAACAATCATCACAAAAAAACGATTTCATTCGAAACGTGTAATTTCCGAAATAAGCACTAGCAACACACGAGCCACACACCCGAAAATCAGGAGCAAGTTAGGGTAAACTGACCAGAAAGTGGGTACCAAAACGCGCCATACCAAAAACGATGATGGGTAGAGCGGCGATGTACCGAGTTCGACAGCTGTGTCACCCCACTGAGAAAAACGCACTTCATTGATCGTGTCGCAATTCTTGAAGCTAGAGAAATTTTATTAAATAATGTACACTAGTTCAATGACGATTAATACTCACAATTTAGTCTTTCTTAGATCGATAAATCCAACAAACTGTGCTCAATCACACGCAATCCAATTGCTATTGCTGACCTGGAGATATTTCAAAAATTCTGAATTTACACTCAACGTAGCTGGTATATATGTTCGTTGAATTCAACTATTTCTATCTAACTAACTCCGAAAAAATCCAAACTTGGTCGTGTAGCTTGTACTAAATGCTAACTGTCAGAATTTGATCTTCATTTCCATCATTTACTGACAACTGACACCTCAAACTATAAACAGTTCAGACTGTAGGTTATAGATGACACTCGCATTCACTCGCGCACAAAGGGTATACTCTCGATCAGGAACACCACTAGGCTGCGAGGTGCAGTGCTGCAAGTATCGGCAACAATTTCATTGAAAGTGATAGGTCTCGGTTTCTTGCTGGTTCAAATGGATCCTGAAACAAGACAAAATGGGTTAGTATTCCTAATATTTTATTCGGTGTTCACCGGTTATAAGTACTAGGTGCCGGGGCCCGTGGCGAAGTGGCTACACTTTTGCTTCATAAGCAGATGGTCATGGGTTCGAACCCAGCCCCGGCACTGTCGTCAGTTGCTTTTCCCCCCTGAGAGCAACTGACACTGACCCTCTTCTGAGCCCATGGCTCAAATGATCCCGGGTACTTGGACATCGGCGAACGGAAACCCATAATGGACCCCAATCGGACTGAAAACAGGAACAACCAACAGCCACACATCAACATCCTCGAGCTCATCATTCTACCATGATAGGGTAGAAAGTGAAAGCAACGCAACGGGAACCAGTTCGATATAGTACAATTAAAATAGAATACATTTAGGCGCTGTACAAAGTGTATGTACAGCTTCCAATTGGAATCGCTCATGCAGTGCCCTAGTGTACAATAGAGTTGTAAATTAGGTTAAGTGATTGAAGAATAAAAAAAAATAAGTACTAGTGCTCCGATATAGGTAATATTTCTTGACTTTTTCGTTGAAAGATCCGATTTCGATTGAAAAAGAAGCGTGTTGGTCGCAGTGGTATATGTCCCAAAAAAAAAAAAGGTATCGACCCACAGTGCATTTGTCTATCCTGACATAGCTCACTTGCTAAAAGACCCAGATAACCCAAATCAGGTGCATTGTTTACGAATTTTCAGGATTAATGCTCTTATATTTTCTGATGTATTACCTTAAACTCACATGTGATTGAACTTATTTATGAACTCATCAGTATATGTAGGCATCATGTGTACAGTAGTGGACAAAGTCTCAGTTTCAGTTGTGTTCAGTATGTGCAGTATTTTCTTTTCAGTTGAATTTATAATCCCATTAGGCCTCTACGTTTCCAGTACACTTGAGCTTACATAATTTTTCATGCTGGGGTATTTATACGCCTGAGCATCCAAAGTGAAAGAATAAATAAAGAGTACTTATAACTGATTTCGGGGGGATTAATAAGAAGTTTTTGAGCTCAATTCAAATTATTTCTTCCGAGTGTCAAGGTTGTTCGAAATCTTTCAGGGTGAGGATCTTTCACACCAAAAATTATGAAAATTTATTAATGTTTCGAAAAGTTATGACTAAATGTTGGTTTTTGATCAAAAAATTTTAATTGGCGATGGTACTTCCAACGTGTGGCTTGGAATTGTATTGAATTCAAACAGGGTCTTTTATTTTGTGGCGAAACTAGGTATATTTGGAAGATGCTTTGGCGTGTATAACTTTTTGCAAAAAAATATTTGGAAATCATATTTACACATAGTTCGAGTCATGTGGCAACTTCAGGTAAAAACTTAAAATTCTTCAAAATGTTCATATTATCTCTAAAAATGAAGAAACTAATGAGATAATTCGGTCGAAGTTATAAAAAATTGTCGTTTTGTCTGCATGTGGTGAAAAACTACTAATTAAGAGTGTAGTTAATTTAACCCTAATTTGGGTAAATTCCAGATCAAACTTTTAAGTGTATTCCACATCAAACATCAAATGTTAATTGGTTTCAGGTATTACTATTAGCAAAGTGTCAACATATTGTGTTACGGTTAGCTAAACTCGACAAACACTAGATTCGAACTTTTGCTTGAAAGGAGGTTTCAGTGTATATGCTCCATTTGTCTATTAAGTCGAATTGTGCATCTGTTACCAGAAATTTGACATTTTATAATGTGGGAGTAAATATTCACGAAAAAATGGAAATTACAATCTTTACTTCGAATCTTCTATTTTTTACATTCTGGTCGATAGCCATGTTTTGCCCATGAAAGTTGGAATCTGTATGTTGTTTATAGATTGAATCAAAAGTTTAGAACCGAAAAAAGGATCTCAAAGTAACTTTCTAACTGACTACAACTCGGCAGCGTCGAAGGCTAGATTAAGTAATAAACGAGAATTTGAACAACGGATTTCAAATACATTTACGTAATTGCAGCGCGATATTGTACGCCATTATCTATGCAGCAAGTTGCAAAATGATGTTTTTTTCAGCACGAGTCGTACATTTATCCAACGAGGCTTGCCGAGAAACGACGATAAACGATAACAGACGATAAACGATAACGACGTTATCGCCGATAACGATAATTTATCGATTAACAACCTTGTGCCCAACGATAGATTCAAAGTCGAAAGGCTGGAGAAAGCAATAGAAACAGAAACAGCTGACTTAAAAACGGTTGTTTCCCTAGTTATATGAGTGTTTGAAACGGATGCTAAGCTCCTAATTTGGTGAGATCATTAATGTTACACCTTTTGCACGTATACATATTTAGGTTAATGTTAATCATTCATACTAGTAATGATACATTAAAATACATTTTATAAACGTTTTTCATCAAGAAAAAGGCTGAAACCCCCATCCAATTTCAGATGTCCATGTAGGGTAGGTAATCAAAATTTGAACCAAATTGCGGCTTTTTGAAGCAGTGCAAAGTTTAAGTGATTTTTTCTCCCACATGGAAATAATTTTCTACGGCAAAATCTTATGTACATGAAAGCCACGGGTATAAACTATCTGTTAAATGGTAAAAAGTTTGTATTTGCACTGAAATTTCATTGAAATATTCGATTTTTCGGTTCTACGTCATTACTCGGAATGAACTATTAACCGGAAAACCATTTATCAGAAAAGATTTTTTCTCGAAATTTGTTTCCAGATTGCACAGCGATATCCAGATATTTGATTCCATGCCTTTTGCACCGGTTATCTTTTGATCCAAACCATGACCCGGTAATTTAGCTGAACACTAGTTTTGCCAAATTATGATTAGCAATAAATTGGTTAATCGACGGAGCTGTCATGTAGTGTACATGCATGTGTTTCATCAACGAGTTTATAAACAATGTGCTGAATGTGGTTGCTAATATTTCCAGCAGATATTTGCCCTTCTTTTAACATGGGCTGTTCTTTCTAGGTTTACTGTTCTGGTCGTACAGTTCAATATTTTTCCCGGAAAGACATTTTCCAGAATAATGCATTTCTAAAAACCATTTTCCGAAATGATTTATTTCCTGGAAAGGCCTAGGAAAACCTAAGATCTCAGAAGATGTTTTGGTGTTTTTAAACATAATCTGATATTTTGTTTCTCATTTCGAATAATTTTATCAATTGATGATTAAGTTCAAGATAGTCAAGCCTTAAAACTATTAATCCGACCAATCTATTAATTCCATCTAGTATTTTTCCTTCTTTAAAACATAGGCTGTTCTTTTGACTTACACTGTTATAGAGTTGTTTGGTTACCATGTTGCTTATTGGAAATTGCTACTTTTTATGAAGAAGTTTTGCTCTTCTTCAATTGCATCAAGTTGCATCGTTGCAAACTTGATTAGCGAAACTATTAACTTTGTCTGATATGTTTCTTTTTTTAATGTGTTGTTCTTTCAACTAAGCCTGTTACAGAAATGTTTAAATAACAAACTGTAAATTTCACTTTTAGATATTTGCCCTTCTTCTAGCAACAGACTGTTTTCAGTCTTTGATCTAGCCTGATGACTAGTTTAGCTTAAAAATAATCAGGTTCTTCTATTTTATCCAGATTATTGCATAATCTGAATCGATGCTGGGTCATTAGGCCGAAGATCATTAGGCCGAAGGTCATTAGGTCGAATGGTCATTAGGCCGAATGGTCATTAGGCCGAATGGTCATTAGGCCGAATGGTCATTAGGCCGAATGAAAGTTAGCCGTTGTTTTTACCTTTTCCAACAATTTTTGCCAAAAACTAGTTTAATAATGAAACTAGAAAGAATAGCCTATGTTTTAAAGAAGGAAAAATTTATGAATTGAATATCAGCAGTTTCAGCGCCAAAAACTATTTTAGCAATGGTACTAGAAAGAACAGCCTATATTTAAAAGAAGGAAAAATTCATGGGTAAAATATCAGTAGATTCAGCAGCAATAAAGTATCTTCGTGCCTGTCACACGATACACACATGCAAAATGGTCATTTGCAGAGGAAGCTCTCAGTTAATAACTGTGGAAGTGTTCATAGAACACTAAGCTGAGAAGCAGGCTTTGTCTCAGTGGGGACGTAACGGCAAGAAGAAGACCCAATGATCATTCGGCCTAATGACCATTCGGCCTAATGACCATTCGGCCTAATGACCATTTGGCCTAATGACCTTCGGCCGAATGGCCTGACACCATCTGAATCAACCATTACCAACCAGGAAATAAAAAAAAGCCTCATGTAATGATCCTCGGTTGGACTAAGAATTAAACCTCCTGTCTGGATTTGCATGCAGAAGTAGAAACTATGTAGGGGAAATTACCTATTCTCGGCCGTTTTGTTCTCTTCGTCATGGGGGGTTTTTGTCAACCAAATTTCCTGAAACTTGGCCATATCATTCAGCTTAGTTGGGAAAGATTTGAGGCCAACTCTGAATTCAATAGGGTTCAAAAAACCCCCCAAGACGAAGAGAACAAAACGGCCGAGAATAGGTAATTTCCCCTACATGACTTAATATAGACCATATGGTATACAGCCCCTACCATGCAAAGTTCGCTAGTTTGCATGAGGTGTCATTCAAGCCAATGGAGGTAGACGGCCTAAGTAACACACTCATCACAGAGGAGTCATGGCAGCGCAGGGTTATGTTGCGCAGAAGTTATTGTAACTTACTTATAACATATAAATACTTACTTGCTAGAAGTAAGTCACAATGACTTTTGTGCAACAAAACCCTGTGCAACCGTCACTCTTCTGTGACAAGTGTGTTACTTGAGGGTAAATATATTTCCGGTAAATAGTACATTCCGGTAAATGGCATTCCAGTTATTGGTTTTCCGGGTAATGGTATAGAATCCGATTTTTCATCAACAATGGTTTTAATCTTTATTTGAACCATCGTAATCTTAATTTGAACTACTGGCGGCGGCAGCAGCTCGAGCAACTCACAAAACAGGCAATTCCATGCCAAACAATTTAAAATCACATAAATCTGCTCATTCGCATACCTATTTATCATTTGGCAGTGGAATCTCAACTCAGAATGTTCGAAATTCTTTAGGAATTTGGAAGCTAAATTTGGAATTTTTCATCCTCCAAGAGTAAGCAAAACAATCACTAGCGCAGTCTGCAGGCCAACACTGGAAGCTCGCCCCCGTTTACTAGTTCAAATTTAGATTACAAGTGGTTCAACTTAAGATAACATTCTCCAAGTAAGAATCACTTAAATTTGATAATTTTATGACAAATAATGCGGAATATTATTCGGTTGGTCGATTCTACAATAAATAAGCTTTCATTTGACGTAAGGTACCCCGGGGCAAGTGGGACCTAAAAAAATGCTAGTTTGGTTTTGTCAAGCCACAAAATTCTAAACATAAATAATTTTATAATTCCAATGGTTCTGAAAGACATTCTTGGTATATTTCTTCTTATTAACGGGCATTGAAACTGTTTCAAAATTTTTAAATTCTGTATATTATGCTTATGATGAAAAGTGGAGCAGATCTTCATTTACACCGTATCACGGGGCAAGTGGGACCTATTCGGAATTTTTGCACAAATGGCTTAATAAAGTTGCTTCTTATTTGTAATGTAGCATAAATTATAGATACATTATGCGATTAACTATGTTTAGCGATTTATGTTGGAAAAGTTTTGTGGTATCGTGCATAAATTACGTAACATATATAATAACGAATAACTGAAAAAATGATTAAACTCTTGCGGCTTGTGCAAAACAAATTGATTTTATTTATACAAAAAGCGCCCTAAGATTAAATGCCGAAAGATTTCCTTACTTTATTTTCATATTACGTAGTTGATGAAACTCGTCAAAAGATTTTTCAAGATTTACAGATGTTATGTTTACCCTAACATAATTTTACGATCATTAAATAAAGATTTTTAAATCGTGAACTTTGAATAAGTCGTTTTCCATTTTTTTCATACTCTATGACCGGTTCCGTAATATTCAGAAAAAACTCATTATGCAGCAAAAAACGAAAAAAATAATAGAATTTGAAAAAATATGAAAAATAGATGATTTCGGTTCCACCCAAGACTTTACCATTTTAAACAATAGCTTCATCATCAGAATATAAGTAATTAAGTGTAATTCAACGATCGTTTACTTAAGACGCCGATTTTTACTCCACTTTTGTGTAAATTTCGACTTAGGATGAAGAAAGCGAGATCAAACTATGAAGTTGTGTTTGTTTACTCTCATAGGTCTCACTTGCCCCAGATGCTGAAATGCACAGGGGCAAGTGAGAGCAGTTAACTAAAGGTAATAAATGAAAATAAATTACAGCTTTTTTGCTTAAAATAATTTGCAAGCACTCCAAAGATTATCCTGAAACCGAAAAAGTTTTACTTTATTTGTTATTTTATTTTTAAACGACAAATGTTGTAGAGCGCGTTAATCTCACTTAGTGAATTGAAAATTACATATGATCAACTACAACATATATGGTCTCTTTATGGTGAGAATAATAGCAATTTTTGAATTCAAGGTATCCGTTGTTGTGATACCTATGTTTTCTATGAAGAATGTTTGCCTTAAAACTATAAAATTAAAAAAAATTATAGCTGTAGGTCTCACTTGCCCCGAATTCTCACTTGCCCCGGGGTACCTTATTCACTTGTTGCGTGTTATGCAATGCTTGAGCTGTATGGGTGCACCGAAAATGTGCTTCCTCTGGGAGGAAATAGGTGAAATCACAGTGGTTTTTCAATTGCCTATTTTCGATGGCAAAAACGCTTTTTTTTCAATGCTTTTAAAGTTTATGTTATAAGATTATAATACGGAAAGCTGCTTAACATCTTTTTTGGGATAATATTTTCCCAAAAAGTACGTCATTTCAATGAATTTCAATATAGTTCAAATTAAGATTTCATTTTGACTAGTTCAAACTTTGATTTCTTACCCTATCTTCTTCTTCTTCTTCTTGGCGTAACGTCCTCATTGGGACAAAGCCTGCTTCTCAGCTTAGTGTTCTATGGTCACTTTCACAATTATTAACTGAGAGCTTCCTCTGCCAATGACCATTTTGCATACGTATATCGTGTGGCAGGCACGAAGATACTCTATGCCCAAGGAAGTCAAGGAAATTTCCTTTACGAAAAGATCCTGGACCGACCAGGAATCGAACCCGTCACCCTCAGCATGGTCATGCTTAATACCCGTGAGTTTACCGCCTCGGCTATATGGGCCCTCACCCTATCTATACAATACATATAGCTTCTGCTGCCTGGTTACTTGAGTAGATTCTAACAGTAGACGACAGCATATCAATCAATAAAGACAATTTTAGGCTTAATTTGGAAATCATCACAAAAACCTTGTGGTATAAAAATCTTTGCAAACGCTTCTGAATCTATTGTTTGAAGAGAGCTAAGCCCAAATTCAGAGACGATTGATAAACCGCGCCAAAAAAAAGTTGGTGTTACTCTGCCGCAGGCCAGGCCACAGCAGTCTCTCGGAGTCGTAATTTTCCATGATGGAACCGGAAGAAGAGGATGGGGCGTTTTTCGGTTCTTATTTCTTTTGCGTTTCTTCTTCACGAAAAAAAAAACAAAATTGGTGCTTTGCTATTGGGATTGCCTTTTGCTCCGGCTCCGACGACCACGGTGCGAATAGGGTAGGTACATGAATTGATGGATGGCGTACCTATAGTTGTGTTGTGGTCCGCGTAATTGGGGGGTTGGGGCTTTGCCGAGCTTCGGGTCCGGCGAAATGAATGAAGCTATTAAAATGGACGAACCGGCTGCTGGCTGGCATCAGCCAGCCTCCGCTTCATGTGTTTGGTTTCGGGCTGATGGAAGCTGACGTTTTGATTAAGGAAATGAAGTGCAATTAGTTGTGGATGTTAGTGGTGGTAAATGGAGAGCGATTTTTTTCTTCTTCTGTGTATTATGTGATGGTATACGTGGGTGTGTAAGTGTACGTGTGAGTGCGCGATAAATAGAAGTTTATTGCTTTTTTACCGACGGGTTTGAAATTATTATCATTACCGTCGGCATTTTAAAAGTGAAAATGTAGATGCCATCGTCGGGGTGAGAATGGGTCAAAAAATGCATATTTCCACATAAATTGTTTAGTAACTTTTGCTTCTTTGCATGAAAAATTCATTTGATCACGGGAATGTGATCTGTGATACATGCACAAATGATTAACAAATATTTCGAGCCAATTTTCTTTAAAACTACAGGTGTATAAATTGATCCATTATCAGTCCTTCGATGGGGTGAGAATGGGTCAGGGGAACCGAATTTGTTCCGCATCGGCAGCATAGCAAGTTAATAATGTTCTGGTCAACGCCCACTCGCTAACGCCGCTCAGCACTAAAGTGCATAATTTCCAGACTACACCAAAAATGTGTAACCCTTGTACATTTACAAAATCAGCTCCTGTGTCCGCAAAATCGTTAAATTCGCAAACATTTTTGTACAGCAATCTAGCTAGGCTTACTATTGACCTTGGAAAACATAAAAATATCGACATTTCGCATCTAGACGAGTGTACGAGCTGTTTTCGAGAATGTGTAACTGTAACACATTTTTGTGTGGTCAAAATCTTGGCAAATGATTATTGGAAATCCTAATAATAAATTGTCAAGATTTTGTAGAGATTATATGATAAATGTAATAACTTTTTTCCTGTCAAAAATTTTCTCGCGATTTTTTTTTTTCCAATTCTGATTGCTGAATTCTGTAGTGTTGGGCTGTGATACAATTTGGACTTTGGTGATACGGTTATCGGTGTGAAACAATAATTCAATAAGTGCGAATTTTGGAATAAAACCCCAACCAGTGTGGGTTTTTCGGTAAAAGTGTTTACGAACTTGCTACGAACTCTGATGTGATTCGGGTGAATAATTTCCGTGGCCTTCAGTAATTGTCGACGAAAAAAGAAGGAGGTGAAGGAAGATTCAAGTGCCGTCCAGAAGATGATGCAGGTCATGCAGGAAAAGTGGAAAAAGTTTATAAGCTACGAAGAGCTCAAGGTGATCTTGCTGGAATGGCGCAAACGGGTGGTGGACATCCTGCGGATCATCGTGACGCTCTAAGCATTGCTTTGATTCCGACGCACTTCTACTAGGCGACCGGAAAGGGCAAGCGGTGTTTCTTCGATGAAGAAGTCTCGAAATTGGTGAGAATGTTCCTTTTAAATTTACTACTTTTTATTCAATTCACGGGAGGAGTGCTTCTTCAAAAGCATATGTATTTTTATTGACTTTTAGCATCGCTAATTAATGCATTGAAGGATGGAGGACAAAAATTTATTATGCCGATTTGCATCAAATTAATAAATATTTTTGAGATGGGCTTTTATTGAGGGTCGTGGGACCATAACATTTTAGTTTATTTTCA
Source organism: Aedes albopictus (assembly GCF_035046485.1). Lineage (NCBI taxonomy): Eukaryota > Metazoa > Arthropoda > Insecta > Diptera > Culicidae > Aedes > Aedes albopictus. The sequence goes on from NC_085137.1 coordinate 424,910,833, forward strand.
GAGAGCGAGTAAAGGCGCTTAAGCCTAGGCATTAGGGCCAGGGCACGGACCAAATACCTGTGTCCCATCCCAGGAAGGACCAAGGACCAAGGGGTGACATTAACCTTCTTAGCATCGTCACCCCCACCTATTTTCACCGTATTTTTCATTTGCATAAACTGAGCGGTTGGTATGAGATGTCCTCACTCATTATTTTTATTGTGGAATTAAAAACGCTGCACAGCACAGTGTTTTATTTTACCGATTTCGTGCGCTTTTTTAATAACTTTTTAACCATTGATTTTTGCGATATAGTTTTTTCGGAGAAGTTTCTAGATAAGACAAATCGCATCTTTTGACATAAGGAGCCGGATGATCAATCCACCTATGAGTGAGATAAAAAAAATATTTTTTCAAATAATGCAGATAGACTATTTTGAACAACTTTGTCAAAGACGTCATAATGCTAAATCTCATACTTTACGAGATATATCGCGTTGTATGTGTACGACCCCTAGAAATCATATATATCATCATAACATTTTAACGGGATTTTTTTACATTTTTTTCGTCTTCTACAAAGTTGTTTAGAATGTGAAAATACATGTTTTTGCTGAACATCGAAAAACGCTTGCTTTCGAAATAAAACAGTTATTTACAAATTACTGATTTTTATAGGGCAACTTTGAACACGTCTAACTGCTTTCGGCGCAAAATGGCGCAGAGAACTTTTTCGAATAATGAAACAACTATGTCTACTTTTTGAAAATGGCTTACACTTTTGTATGCAAGTTTATGCTTTATGTGTTATGAAAAAAAAAAACAATCAATTATCAAATATTAAAATTATTTAATAACTTCTTCATTTAACAGTAGGCCTGGCCGCTTTAATGCTTGCAATGCATCTCCGATGTACTGCAATCATTAATAATGACAAGAAAAATGATGGAAGTAGTCGTTTCTATCATTTTCCAGGATTCTTCCAATGATTGGCTGTGTATGTGTAGACTAGACTAGATAAGATCAGACTAGATTATATGATAAATGTAATACAATTCACAAGGAGGGTCAAAATACCTGCTCCGGGCCAAAATACGCCCACTACCCTACTTACCAATGACATATTATATGATGAATAGGATTTTGAGATTCTAAAAAATATCAATCCACCAAAAACTGTGATGTTTCTCCGAACCTTAAAAGTGGCATTTTAAAAAGGCTTTATTTTCTAGTTTTTTTTCTATTATTTATCAAAAAATAGCTAATTGCTATAGAAAACTATTTTTGACAGGAGCTGCTGGCAAATACGAGAATGCCACCATAACATTTTCGATTCGATATTCGCAATATTTGATGAGATATTTCAGATAGTGTTTTGACCCAATCTCTTTCCTCTGACTCATTGTCACCCCCAACGAGACGGTTCTCTTAATTGTATATTTGCTGTAGAAATTTCTCAAGATCTATAGTTTTCTGAAACAAAAAAATATTATTATTTTTTTAATAGTGAGGTTTCAGCCGCAGGCTGGTTCAACTCCTCAAGTTGCATTGAATTAAATGTACACTGGAACCTCTTTTTATACCATGGGCTGGAGATGCATAATCAAGTGCATAATTAAAAAAGTGCATCAACAGAGGGAATTCTGTGCAGTAAGGGCTGCAATGAGGAAACATAGTAATACTGTAGAACAGGTCTTGCTCTAGGGTATTTGAAATGGGACCAAAGGAGTTTCCTGGAAGTTCTCGTGTCCTTCTTTTTGACGTAAAGTCCCAACTGGAACAAAACCTGCTTCTCAGCTAATTGTTCTATGAGCACTTCCTTAGATTGTAACCACTATATGCAAAGTATATATGTAGTCCAATAAAAGGGACTTACGAAGGGTTTCAGAAGCGTTCCAGGCGGGCATTTCAGGAACCTTTAACCATCCTTGGTCAAACCGTATACTACGTCAGCGAGCTGTATCGAAAAAAATCAACACAACAATATTCAATTTGTTCATTCAAATCAACGAACACAAATAAACCAACACAGTTACCCATAGACACGAGGCCGAGAATGAACATGACAGAAGAGTCGAGACAATGAATGCGGCGTCTTGTGGTGTCATCTGGCGTAGGTGAAGTTCAGTTCAGCTGAACTTCAGCTCGATGAATTCGAATATGAATGTTGAAATTTGGAATTGATTTATTATGGTTTGGGATATGTTACTTTAAATCAATACATTATAGTTACCTTTGGTGAGTGATGAAAAACAACTGCATTTTTCGCTTCTGCATCGTGCTTAATTAAAAGGAATCAGTTGAAATTGAAAATACTGGCTTTGAGTATCAGTAGGTGGTTGCAGTTCAGCCGACAGCGGTCAAAAGAATTTCGAGAGCATACATTCTGAGAATGCCGCTCGGGTTGTCAAGATGACTATCAAAACAAAAACAAATCAACGACGCTGGCGTTGCTGGGCGTCGGTGCGAACGACCGTAATTTGACAATTGCCGTCACTGGTTGTAATGCATTAGGAAGGTTAAGGGCGTTCTGACTGGTTTCATAGCAATTTAAGGGCGTATCCGAGGTGATAGGGACTCAGGAGCCTCTAAAGGACGTTACAAAGGATTACAAGTGCGTTTCAAGGCATTTCAGGAACGTTTCGAGGGCGTCCCAAGAGATTCCAGGGGAATAAAATTAAAGTGGCGTTTCAGGAGTTTTCAAGTGCGTTTCAGGGGGTTTCTAATGCTTTTTTAACCCTAAAAGGGATACCTTCATGGCCTCAGTTTCGTCACCTCGCTGAGTGTGTTCCATCAAAGACGAGCTCTGAAAGGCGCCTGGGGTCCAATGGACCCCAGGTATCCCTTTTAGGGTTAAAAGGCGTTCTAAAGGGTTTCAAGGGCATTTCAATGGGATTATGGAGGTTTCGGCGTGTGTATAGAACTATTTTAGGAGCGCTTCAAGCAATTTTCAGGCATCGTGTAACAGAGCTTTAAGGTTTGAGAGGTATTTTAAATGAACTACGGGGATTTCAAAGCCCTGAAACCAGAAGCGGCCTTGAGACTTCCTGGAAACCCCTTAAGATCTTAAAAGACCTCATGAAGAATCTCTGTGTTCTTTTAAAACCCTCGTGAGTCCCCCTTAGACCCCCAGTAACTATCCGGCGATCTTCTGGAACGCCAATGAAATACACTGAAGTGCTCCTGAAACTTGCTAGAGCTCCATGAAAACTGCTGGAATCCCCTGAAACGACTCTGAAACGCCCCTGAGTCCCCTAAGGGGCCGTTTATAAACCAAGTTGACTTTTTGGGGAAGGGGCGGGGGTCTAGCCACAGTTCACAATGTTCCGTGGGCCGTATTTAAAAGGAAACAATTATTTACGCCTGAAATTTTTGTTTGTGTTCGGGTGAGCCACTGCGACCAGTATTTAGTTTAGTATTTAGCTAGTTGCAAAACTGTGTCAAATTAGAGAATGTGTCCTGCAATAAGAATACACGTGAGTTCTTGAATTACCAGAACTTAATAGTCCTGAATCCTTATTACCAAAACACATTACCCCAACTTGACAAACCGGATGTCACTAGGGTTCGGTTTGGTAGATCTCTAACCGTAACGCAACACAAAAATGCGATATACCTACGTTACGGGCTCCGTTTAATATCGAGCATATTTTGAACCCCCTCAACCATTCACCCATCAGCACGGGTCGCCTGACACCTTGGATTGGGGTTCCCTGTTTAGTGGACTTTTACCCCCGGAACAAGTGGTCCGTAGTGTTATTTTTAGCCAATTGAGACAACCGCTACCGACACTACACAGCTATCTAGGCAGATCGGGAAAAGAAGTTAATATTGATGATCAACTTCATACGGACCCGAATAGCCGAGGCCTGAATTATTAGTTTCAGTTATATGCAGTCTTGGGAAAAGTTACTTTATATTTTTTTGAACATTTTTTTTCAATAATGTGAAATTGAGGTGGTCCAAATGGTTCAAAATATCAACTTTTCATTGTTACCATATAGAGCAACAAAATGTTCTACAAAGTTGAAAAATTCTCCATTCTGAACAACTTTGCCAATTGCTATCTCTTATGGTTTCAGAAATATTATTTTTTGACGAAAAAAATTAGGTTGACAATTTTTTTTCCTTCGATATCTTTGTTCCGAGCAATTTTAGTGCATTTAAAAGGCAACATTTTTTCCAAAGACAGCAAAGCTTTATATCCTCACTTCATTTTTGACACTCAGTATCTAAGAATGGCGCAAGCCAATTTCAAATCATTAATTCTTGTTTAAAAGGTCTTATTTTCATATTTGAATGGCGAAAAACTGAAAGTGGTGTTTTTCATTTAAAGCGTTTAAATTATTCTGAAAATATGGAATTTATCATAGAAAAATGGTCCTAGGGGTGATACACAAATTATGTCACGCAAAAATCGACCTTTTTCAACCCCCCTCCCCCCTATGTCACACTTTTTGTATGGGACCTCAATATTTTTGTAAGGGTCGTCACGCTCTGCAAAACCCCCCCTCCCCCTAAAAGCGTGACGTAATTTGTGTACGGCCCCTATGTACGAAAATACAAGAGAAAGGAATTTGTCGTCTTCGACAAAAATGTGTGATTTAAAGGTATAAATCAAAGAAGAGAAGTATTCCGAAAAAAATCAACAAATCAAAACATATTAGAAGAAAGCCGTTTCTTCTAAGTAATCGTAGTTCTTGGTCGAATTTTCTTGGAAGAAATGGTTTGTTTGCAATATGTTTTGATTGATTGAAACGCCCCTTTGACCCCCTGGGACCCCTAAACGAATATCCTGGAACTCTCTCTGAAAGCTCATGGGACTCCTTGAAACGCCCTTCGGAACCCCTCAAATGGCTCCAACCGCCCCTGAACGCCCTTTAGGTACTTGGAACGCCCCTGAGAACCCTTGAAGCACCTCTGAGTTCTCCTGAAACTCGCCTGAGATCTACCAAACGCACCTAAAGCTCCCCTTAAACCTCCTGGAACCCCTGAGAAACTCTGACAGCCCCTTAAAAGCCCCTGAGACCTCCCGGTACCCTCTGAAACCTTTTGGGTAAGCCCCTGTGGTTATCTCACCACTTTCTTATTATCTACCCTCATAGTGAGGACAAATGAAAACATTAGTAGGTAAAATCGTCAGACTGATCCTTCGTGATTACCTGCATAACAGGTACTCCCATACAGAAGGTAGAGAGAAGGTAAGATACCATTCATTTTACCTCTCACATATAAATACAATAAAGAGCAATAAATAGATGAGTCTTGAACAAAATTAAAAAACAAGTGAGTCAACACTTTCACATCACTCGCCTTGAAATGGCTGGCTTCAACCCCGGAGGCCAGCCAAATCATTATACCTCTGAGATGTCCTGGTACCCCCTAAGACCCCCTGAAACATTCCTGAGACCTCCAGGTATCTCCTTGATACTCTCTGAAATGCTCTGAGACCCCTTAATCGCCCCAGAAACCTCCTGGAACCCCCATGAAACGTTTCTGAGTCCTCAATGTCCGGTCCTTAAACCCCAAGGACCCTCTTCAACACCCCTGACCCTCCAGAAATGCCAGTGAGACCCCTGTAGCGCCCTCCAGAGCGTTAGTGCAATAAACAAGCACAATACTGCTTCTTGTAAACGCAATTTAGTCTCAAAATGGCATTGTAAAAAGTTTCAATCAGTGTTTTTACTAAAGTAACAATTCTTTGGTTTTTTATTAGTGAAATAAACGTTAAATTGTCGTACCATTCAATTTTAATATAGAAATATTAAAAATTGTTCGAAAGCATGGACCCCACGGTGACTGGCGACTTGACGGTACAACTATCCCGAGAATAATTGCTTTCATCTCGTACTGAAAGCATTCCAAGAGTTTGTCTGGTCATACCAGCCAGCGCGGCGTTGCCGGCTACGCCACCGAATCCACTGGTCAAAAGCAACACCTGATGCAAGACGAAAAAACGTTATCAGCCAGAAAGCACTGGCACTGTCTTAGCCAAGTCTGACCTGCCGGCTGGCATGTGTTTCCCCCCGAGCGAACCCGTAAGATCGATCGAAGAAAGAGCATCGCTCCTCTTTTCCTTGCGGTGCCCCTGTTTGGTATGGTTTCATTTAAAAATTAGACCGGTCGGTCGGTGCTGCTGGAGCGGCTTTCCGTTACGGATTTATCCGCAAATTGATTTGATTACACGCATTATTTGTGTATTGTATCTCGCCCGGTGGATTTATTTTGCACTGTGTGCACATCTCACTTGCGTGCGCACTAGCACTATTTTTGTGCTATTTGGGGAATCGTCAAGGCTCATAGGTGCAATCAGACTTCGATGACAAGGGGTTGGTACCATTCAAATTGATGTTTCGGAAGAAATTTTGGTGGAGTTTCTCGAATCTGTTAACGTTTCATGTCGTTTACGAGATTTGTACCATTTCAACCTCTCTTGGGACTTTAGACCTAAACTCCTAAATTCACCCTACATAAAAAAAGTCAAGTTTATAATGCTGAAGCAATCTTGAATGTTTATGAATCGTATTTTACTCTCGGGTCTTTCCTCATTCCTCGCTACGCCACTGTCCCCTCTCATTCGGATCGAAACCCGCTGCGTGATGTTAATTCTTCATTATCAGATTGGTGAAAAATGCACTCGCGAGATGGCGTTGTTGGTAATTGATTGAAATCAATAAACCGAAAAACACCCAAATAAAGGATAATTATCGGCCAGATCAATGGAAAACGCCCGGCCTGAGCGAGGATGGAGGATGCTGCTGGCAGTAGTGGCAGCCAGCAACAGCAACAGCAACAGCTCTTCACCGCAAAACACAATAACGAACGGCTGACTGCCCCAAACCGATGATCGGATCGGCGCGCGGAGCGAGATTTGCAATCGAGATCTAATTACGGTCACTCTCGTCGGCTCTAATTGGAGGCTGCTTGGAGCTTATTGTTGCAGCTTCAATAGCAGTAAAATGGTTGGTTGTTTCTTTTTCACCAGCTCTTTTCACGCACATTAAAACGCAGAGACAAAAATAGCAGTCCGTAATTATGGGTAATAATTAGCCAAAAAACTAGTGAAATGTTTTACCGTAGTTGGGCTCGAAATGAAAGAACCTGCAAGCCGACCGGAAACCCCAAACGGTCACCTTTCAAACGGAAACCAACGGGAATTGCACTTGATTGGAATGCTTTGACGGTGAATTGGGTGTTTAACGTTGGCTACAAAACTATGGGGCAGTTGTTGAGCCTCAGCCCTTTCCACTTAATTTGACATGAGTTTTCATGACAATGCAAAAACTGAAAGTTGCACAATTGGATGGGCAGTGTTTCTCAACGTACAAGTTGGCGGTTTCACACGTTGCATGATGCGTTGCGACGATTGTACATGCATTTATTAGCATAACAGCACAATAATAAACCATAGTAGGTACGCCACCAAACTCTGTGTTCAATTCCTTATTGTACTAACCGGATCAGTAGCAAACACCAACATTGCAGGGTTGTTGTCCAGCATTCCTGCAACACTTTCCGGCTTTGTGCACCTTCTGGATTCTGGGTTCGCCGTAGAGAGCAGAGAGCACGTGGTTTATCCTTCATTGTCACACACCTTTCTATTGCACACCTCCGAAGATCGTCCGCAGCACGCGTCGGTCGAAAAGTTCGGGTGCTTGCTGGTCCATGGCTCGTGTCCATAGATGACCACAGGTCTTAGAAGCATTTTGTACCTGATATATATGGTGCGGGGGTGAATCTTTATGACCGCAGTTTCTTCTGGAGCCCGTAGTAGGCACGACTTCCACTTATAATGGGGCTTCGAATTTCACGACTGACATTATTATCAGCCGTCAGTAAGGATCCGAGGTAGACAAATTCCTCTTCGAACACCTCGAAGGTTCCACTCCTCCGGTAGCTGCTCGGTTTCCCAGAACCGGTGCAGAGAAGTGGCTCACTTTTCCGGGCCCATCTCGATGAGTTCGGCTGCGATACCGTCCTTACCAGCCGCTTGTTTTTTTTTTTTTTTTTTGAACTGGTGGATGGCATCCTTAACTTCCCTCAGCGTAGGAGTTGGTTCGTTCCCGTCCTCTGCTGCACCAACAGTCATTTCCTACGCTGCCTTGGTCCCCCGTGCCTACATTCCCTTCGTCATTCAGGTGCTCGTCGAAGTGTTGCTTCTACCATTCGTTCACTTCACGTTTGTCCGTCAGGAGGCTCCCGTCCTTATCCCTGCACATGTCGGCTTGCGCCACGAAGCCCTTGTGCGATGCGTTGAGGTTCTGGTAGAACTTTCGTTTTTTTTTTTGTGTGAACGGCCTAGCAGCGGGTCTGCTGTTTCTGCTTCTGTCTGTATCGCTCCATATTCTGTCGAGTTCCATGCTGCAGTATTACCGCCCGCGCTGCTTCCTTCTCCAATCGTTTTGCCGACTTCACTCTACGTACTCGATAGTGCTCACGGCCGAGTTGTTGATGGCTGCTTTGACTGTACTTCGGCAGTCCTCCAGAGGGACCGCATCGAGTACACCCTCAGCTCATCCTAGATCGTACTGGGGCGGCTGCTGGTACTGTACACTGTTAATAACGGAGAGTTTTGGGTGCAGTTCAACCATCACCAGGTAGTGATCAGAGTTGATGTTATCGCCACGATAAGTCCTGTCGTCGATAATGTCGAAGAAGTGCCGTCCATCAATCTGAACGTAGTCGATTTTCGATTCCGTGTTAGCTGTGCTGATATCTTCAGGTGTAACGATAAGGGAGGCAGTGCTGGAAGAAGGTGTTACAAATGGACATGTTCTTGGAGGAGGCGAAATCGATGAAGCGCAGGCCATTTTCGTGCATCTATTGGTGAGCACTCTATTTTCCAATCGTTCGTCTGAATTCGTCCAGCTGGTCTTCCTGAGCGTTTAGATCTCCTATGATGATCTTGACGTCGTGACTTGGGCAGCGGTCGCACTCGCGTTCGAGCAGCGCGTAAAATGCGTCTTTGTCATCATTAGTGCTTTTGGATGCTTCTGGAGTGAGGGCTGTTCACGTTTATTTTGTTGATGTTGAAGAATCGGTCCTTGATCCTCAATCTGAACATGCTTTTGTCGATTGGCCACCAACCGATCACGCGCTTCGCATGTCGCCCATCACTATAAAAGCTGTTATCAGCTCATGTGTGTCGTCGCAACTTTGGTAGATGGTGTGATTACCTCGAAACGTTCGCACCATAGATCCTGTTCAATACACTTCCTGCAGCGCTCTGATTCCGAACCCGCCGTTCTTCAGTACATTGGCGAGAATGCGGGTGCTCCCGATGAAGTTGAGAGATTTGCACCGAGCTTCTAATCGCAAGTCCCTTTTCATCGCTGTGGTCATCGCCCTAGCTAGGCTCAAGCGCCAGTCTCTACATCTCAACCTCCCTTTAGATAATGTGTCGGGACTGCCTAAATAGATTTTTTACCTTAATCGATTCTTTACCTAAATGGGTTTCAAGGTTGCAAAGAAGTTTGAGAAGGACAAGTGGCTAGGAAATACAAGGCAGTTCTAAGGGGGGGGGGGGGGGGGGGTGGTGTTTAGCGGCATGTCCAGACGTTTCAGGGAGTTTCACATGCGCGGCAAGATTCACTGCGAAACTTCTGGTTTTACTTCATCAGAATTCAAGCGCCATTGTGTCAAATTAGAAAAAGTATACAAAATTTATGAAATTTTATGATATTTCTTTAAAATCGTCCCGAAAAACAATATGGCAGCTTTCCATAAGAATTACAGTACCGGTTGAAAGTATAAATAATAATTAAAATTTCAACCACAGTTACAGTTCAGCCTGTAACTTAAACAACTGATCATACTTCAATTGCGAATCGAATGTGTTTATATTCAAGAAAACAATTTCTACCAATTAATAAAAAAATAAAAAGGAAAAATATAAATTTGTGTCGCATTTATCTTTGTGTACTTATATTTTTAGGCGGTACTGTGATCTGCATAATTTTATCTAGTTGAATACAAACCGCAATCCAAATCTAGTGTTGTCATTGTAAATAAGTTGAAATTACGTAAAAATTACTTTTCGCAAACTACTTCGCAATAGATTCATAATTTAGTTATAGAAAGTATTTTGCGACACTGAACTAACTCTTTTACAGCTAATCATGTCACGCGATATAACCTATCTGTCAAATGTCAAAATGTTGTTATTAGCAATCGCGTTGCTTGTCTGTTTTGGTCATCCGTCGGAGTTTTGTCGTCTCCACTGGATTCCTGGTGGTCGATGATTTACCCGACCATCCCGTGTTCGAAGTTAGTTTCCTGCCGCGCTAAAGGATGTAGGATTTCACAGCTCGTAGGATTTGTGACACAGGGACCCGGCAGGATCTATATTCCGGCCACCAGCATCTGTTAGCAGTTCCGGCATTTACGATGGCGTCCGAAAAGCATCATCTTTGCATACTAACACTTCCACGGTGGCTAGAGCGCAATCTGTTTGGTGCGGTATTATTTGCATTATTTGGGAAGTGGGATCAGGATTGCGAACATTGCAATAGCAGCATAAAGTCTACAAAACTGGCGCAAAAGGGTGCATTGTTTTTCCGAAAGGTTGAAGTGGTTGATCAATGATTTACCAGACTGCTCAGAACATGGCCTTATATGACGTGGTAATACGAGAACTAAGCTCGGTCAGTCTACCGAAATCATTTAAAACAAACCATAAAAGACTACGCAACTGATCATAGATAAATCAACTTGAATTTGTTGTTTTTGTAGTGCTATATAATTGTAAAAGTGGCATATTTCATGCATGATTGTGTCAATGTGATTTTATTGATGTTTGTTTTTGGTCAACTTAATTTCAGCTAAACAATAACATAAGAAGTTGTGGGGTCCGCTTATAATACTATTATAAAACATCTTCTGTAATTTTTATTTCTGAAGATGTTTTCTGTGTTACTTGGGTGCCCGTGTATTCAGGAATCTAGTCGAGGAGTTAACTTACTCCTGTTCGATGTAGTATTGGCATCTGGAGCTAACCATTGATTTCCGCGTGCATAATACTCTCATTGTTGTCCGTCTATGGTTCTCTGAAGTCAAGGCATGACTTCGCTTAGGTCATCAAATTTTCGTAGGAATAGTTGTGCGAGACCTTTTTTGACACATGATAGAATATGAGTTTATGTAGTGCACAGAGGTTCCACATAGGTAAAACATTGTGATTACAGTTAATCTACAGCTCAAGGTCTGACTTCAGCCAGGCCATCCCGGGTACTCAGGAATCTAGTCGAGACTTTTACTTACTCATGTTCGATGTACTTTTGATTTCTGGAGCTAACCGTTGTTTTCCGCTTACAAATAGGACTAACTGTAGCCTTTTAACGGTTCTCTGTAGCTAAGGCATGACTCCAATTAGATCGTCCAAAATTTCTACTGCTCGTTGATATAACAAACATTATACAGATGTTCAAGTATTGGTGTTGGATTTTGGCTATTTTTTGAACTTGTATGTTTTACCTGGGGTCAAACGGGTTAATCTTCAGTACTCCAACTGTTCCGAACATCATCAAACTCCATTTAAGTAACGTTACCTCATGGTGAAACTGGAAACATTTCAACATGTTTTGGTTATTGATATTTTTTTTTTATTAAATAATGGGGCAATATTTTAAGAATCGATCTTTGTACATAATTTATTTTTCTGTGATAGTTAGGTATGAAAGTCAACCAATTATAAAGAAGGGGGATGACCAATTGTGAGAATGGTGCATGAACATTAAACAATTGCTTAACGAACTTCAACTGGCATACACACCTTCGGCATGTGCATTGTCAGGTTTTCCAATTCCTCAAATCGAGAACCCCTGAACCGAAAGCATCAATTCTGCATTTAGCGCTTACCCAACCGCGTGTAATCCTCGGGCACCAGCACAAGGGAACTTCGATCTTCGACCGGCCACTTACAGTCCCAGCCCAAGAGGTCTTACAACGCGCACGCTCGCTAATTGTACGCTCTCTTCATTACACCGGTAATTAGCATAAGGCACGTAATGGAAAATGGGCACGGGTCTATCTGGAGCTTTTATGCATCGTCGGCCGTAATTAAACCAACCAACAACGAACGGCTACCGAATCGTAATCCCGAACTGCTGTTTTTGCTGCTGGTGCTCCGGAGAGTCTTGAAGCGATCGATCGGTTGCGCACTGCGCAGAGGTCGGTATCTGCCGGCCGGCCGCCGGTCGTCCATCCAACCAGAAGTTACTCTGGAGCAGCAGCCAGAGCGGTGGAAGAAAAATATGATCAGCCAAAAAAGGGGGTATAATTACGTTATAATCGATTGAGCAACCAGGTCAATCACACCGTAAGCCAAAATATATGGTTAAGACCTGACCACAGGTTGGAGAGGCTGAAATTATTTCTACTTGTTGAATGTTTGCTTCCAGCACTACCGATTTGACCACTGGCACTGGCTGACTGCTGGGCCGGTGCGTGAGGTGCTTATTACCAGTGACGGATTGATCTAGGTTCGTGCAGGTTCCTCGCTCAGAATAGGAATGCTTTTAATATAATTTGTAGACGTAAAAGGATTCCTAATGAGTATGGTGGAAAATGCACGAGCCTCGTACAGGGTAAATTTGGTTGGTACTTTAAGTGGACCAATTTGGGAAATCATGCAATGTATTCCGAAGTCAAACGATCGTCCGCTGCAGGAAGGAATGTATCAATTTGTGAAATCGTATTAGCTAAGTAAATTCCTAGTTATACCTCATAATTGCTTTTGGTTTATTGTATAGTGCCGACTGGGACGCATATGCTGAAAAAGACAAGGAAGATGTTCGTTTTTAATAACAGCCTCATGCCATCTTGATTGAAAGAACGCTCTATACTTGGCTCAACAGAGGAATTCAGACCAACGCGTTGCAACGGTTAAACTATGTTCAAGATTCACCAATCGACGAACGAGAACAGCCTAGAACTTACTGATTTTAGAGCCTTCTAGAATTGAAACTTTTGCAGCACTGCTCAAGTTGAGCTAACATGCGATCAAATATATAATACCGTAAAACATGGTTTGATAGTGCGGTAGGTATTGCATATTTTATCTTATAACTACTATTCCTTCAATCAGTTAATTAAAAGGTAAACGTAGATCAAAACTATACATATGGAAGTCCATTTGTTTTCATTTCAATTAAGCTTATATAAAACAAAACAAAAATGTCGATATTTTCGTCATTTGACAACGCCTAGCAGTATTTGTTTTCATAAATACAATTTGAATCTCATTTTTTCATGAAAATAGTGCAAAATGAGGCAAATTGGACAACCCCCGAAGATGATTCTGGTGATAAAAGATCTAGTGCTTGTTGTTTATGCCAAACAAATCAACTTCAAGTCAGTAACATTAAAAATCCGTTCATAATTAGGAAAAATTGGGAATATTCAGCATTTGTTGGGACATATGGGGCAAAATAAGCATTTAAAAAGACCTTTCATGTATTCTTATGATTCCTATTAACTTCCAATTACACCTGCAGCTATTTTCAATGATCTACAGTCGTGTTAGCTGTTTGAAAGTACATTTTGATACTCTTTTTGTATGAAAAAAGGACAAAATGGGGCAAAGTGAACCACTTCTCATGCCGTGCGGTGAATGAAACTAATCGATTTCTCGTATTTTTTTACATCAGAAATGGTCAACTTCCCGTACCAAAACCAGTGGCGTTAAAAGATCCGTTTTTTCGGGTCGATTTTTCGCACTGTGCGACGGGTCTTAAATTTCGACCAGAGATTTCTCTTGTTATCCTTGGTTTTCTTCTGTAATTCCTACTAGCAATTCCTACTAGCAGATTCCTTAATGGATTTAATCTGAGAAATCGTCAGGATATAATTCAGAAGTTTTTTTTTCTATCTGTATTAACGAGATTTTTAGCCCTAGGCTAGTTCATCTCGGGTCCCACGCTTTACTTCCCTTCCGAAGGAAGAACTCACATATTTGTGAGTATGTCGGGAGTGGGATTCGAAGTTCCTTTAGGTGAATTAGTCTCTCAGAAATAAGTTTCTCTAGGAAAGAGTAGTCTAGCATCTTGGAAAACAATCTGGGGATTTCTCCAGCAACTCCTGAATGATTCATCTAGGTTTTAAAACAGTTTTATTGCTACTCTTATTGTGGTTTGGAAAACCTCTCCAAGAGTGGTCCACTTAGCCGGAAGATGCTCTTAAAGAGGTTATCACAGGTTTTGATGTATAAATAAGTTTTATTGCAAGTTTTATAAAATTGGACATGAAGATCTCTTATAGAGCAGAACAAAACTTAAATTGTTTCTTGGGTTATGTTACATTTGGAAAATGATTAAGCCGTTTTACAAAACGACAAAATTGTTGATGATGATATTGATATACCTCCTGTCAGATTTTCATTAATTAAATTGGCTCGATTTAATTTTTCTATTGGACTATTGGTTTATTTTTTCTCATGTTCAAATAACAATATATACAGCTGAATTTATAAGGTATTGAAAGCTACTGTGGCGTAAACGTCTTCTATGTCATCATTGGTGGTTGCTTCAAATTCATTCATTGATGAATTGTCCCGAGAATTATGTTATACTGTAAATAACTCGTGTTCGAGGAAACAAATTTGATATGGCTACTGTTACGAGTGTAGATCTGAAGTTCTGAACTCCAAGGTAGTTTGGACTGACCTGGAATATCCCTATAGTGTCTATAAATGACATTGTAGATGTCAAGAGCTTCACGGATACCAGTAGTTTATGCAATGCTATTATTTGTGGCGAAAATACATAAAATTATTCTTGTACATTTGTAGGACTTCACTATAGGACAGTTCGGAACACCTAGAACATCCCAGAATATAAAACACCTTTTGATATTCTTGAACAAGGCTAAATGAATACATATAAACGTAACCCACATCTAAGTTCAGCTTCTAGAACAACTGGTATGTCAATTATTTCGTTTTTCCAAATTTCATAGTGCTCAGGATGTTCTAGGTTATCAATTAAGTCCCAAATACAAATATTCCCATTTTTCCCTAATAGAGAACCCAGTTAGCAACAACTTTCCTGGAGATAGTATTCTTTTTCATCGAATGGGTGAATTTATACAGACGTTTCTATGTTGGGGTCATATATGACCCCTCCGGCTCCAAAGGGTTAAGGGAACCTGAAAGTGAGTTTTAGAGAGGTTTAGGGGCGTAGCAAGACGTTCCAGAGGGATTTTACATAGAGCCTTGAAGAATGCCTCTTAATCTCCCTGAAAACCCCTGAAATTTCATGAAAACCTCAGGAACGCCCTTGCAATCCTCTGGATTGACCTAATACCGCCTGGAACCACCTGGAACGCCCCTTAAAATCCCTGAAACCCTCTGAAAATCTCTCAAACATTCTTGAAACCTTTTGGAACTGCCTGTGTCGCACCTGAAACCCCCTTAACTTCCTAAAACGTACCTGAAAATTCTTGGAATACCCTTGAAACCAATTGAAGCCCTCCAAAAATCTAATCACCTCTTACACACCTCAATATACCTGCAACTTCTTGCTTCGACAATCAAATCCCCTGAAACAATAATGAAAGCACTTTAACCCTGCAACTCCCATGAACCTCCCTGGAAACGTCTGAAACTCGTGGAAACCACCTAGGACACTATGCAACTCCCTGGAACATTCAAGAAATTCCCTTAAACTGCCTGGAACCCTCTGAATATCCCAGGAACGCCGCTAAAATTACTCAAATTTCCTATAGCACCTTCAAAATTATCTAGAACACCCCTGAAACGCTCCTGAAATCCCATGGGTGATCCGAAATCACACTGGATCTAGCACTGGATCGTCTTTGAAACCCCATGGAGCCTCCTGAAATACCCTTGAAAATCCATAAACCTTCAGGAAGCATATGAAACTCCCCTGAAGCCCTCGCCAGATGAAGGTGACTCCGATTATGATCAGATGTGCCCAGGAAATCTAGTATCGAGTAATAGTTTACTATTACATACATACTTGCCTAAGTGGAATAAGATTGTCAAATTATTAGCATATAGAAAAAACAAATAAATACCTATTTAATGTTTAAGCTGAGGCTGTTTCGTTTACAAAAATTTAACGAATGCATTTTGGAGATTTGTCTATCGGCAAGCAGCAGTTTGGATATTCTGCTTGGAATGGTGAATAATGGAAGTGTGCGACATGGATTATTAATATTATTTCACGAATTGGTTCTAAATTTCCTCATCTTCAATATCAACACTCCGAGAAATAAGCAGCAACATATTTTGCCCCATTATCCCCCAAACTTCGTATTTTTAATATCTTTAATGTATACTCATTGGAATCAGAATGTTATAATTTGAGTGACATATTATAACTGTAATGGAACAACTTCATTATATTTAGGGGAATTGGGGTGAAAGAGTGTTACGTTTGTATGGTAGTTGTTACGATTTATAAAGTAGTTTTAACATTGTAGATTAATTTTAAGAATTTTCCATGTATTGCATTCTCCAATTCATGGAAAATTCTTCGAATGTTGCATGGAGTGTGTTACATTTATATTTATTAGTAAACATTTTGTTAGTTTGTGTTACATATTATACTCTGGTTTGTTAATCCGTCCCTAGTATTTAATTTGCATTTGTACTGTTCTAGCCGTTTCGGGCAACAATTAAGTACAAGACTTGAAAACCGTCCCCTAACATGGACATCAAACTGTAGACGGTCTTGTACTGTAGCCTGAAACCGGATGCCCCCTTAGGATTAGAAATTCCCAGACCAAACACATGCTATGTAAGCAACCAACGCTGTGAACAAGAAGGCAATCCGCCAGAAAAAAATACGAAACCAGGATTGACTGATAGACCAAGAACAAAAATGAAACCTCGTCATCCTGGGATGGGACTACATTATATATTTAGATAACTGGGCGCAATTGATGTTGTGTGTTGCATGTTTGTATTTTGTGCATTTATAATGCTCCATTTTATTTTTCGTATCTTAGTTCACAGACGTGGGGCCCTATACGAAAAATAAAATGTGCATTCATAAGGTTCCAATCTATCTGTTATGTAGATGTCATGTAGCGTGTCATCGCAAAATGGCTTCTTCAAAATCATTGACCGAAATCAACTTTACACAGCATTGTACCAATACATATTTGTGAAAAATCGACACTTATTTTATTCTATAAAATAAACAAATTTCACACAAGATATTTAGCATAAAAATGTATTCACACTACTTCAAATACAAGCATCTTTCCAAGTAAACGCGATACTAAGCATTATTACACTCGAAAGTAGACATTTTTAACGATTTGTATCGACCGCACTCAAAATATGGTTGGTGGTGTTTACTACCCACCGCAGTACGAATGACGACGGCGGCAGCGCGGTGGTGTCTTTTGGCGCGCACAATCATCGATCATTGCACGCAGTGATGGTGCCAAAGCAGCGTGCGGGCCAAAGCAGCAATAAAATTAATCGAAATCAATAAAAAAAGTCAAAACAAACCCATTGATTATGCGCCATTAAATCAAAAATAATTTGTCGGATGATTATTTTATCAACTTTTTTCCACAATTGTTAGTGAAATAAGCAAATTTAATTGAAGGGCTTTCTTTGCATGCCATTGCGTGAATTTGTACATTGTGTGGCAGGTACAATGATACACTATGCCCAGAGAGTCGAGAAAATTTTCACGACCGGAACGGGAATCGAACCCGCCGTCTCCGGATTGGCGATCCATAGCCTTTACCACTAGGCTAACTGGAGACCCAAGCATTATAATGGAGGAGCAATGCATTATAATTACCGAAATCTTCATTAAGCGGTCCGCCAGCACTGCTGTTGCAGCAAACATAAACAATGGAAGAGTATACCAAAATAATCCGATCATTTCCAGCTTAATTCATAAAAAAATACAACATTTTTCGTGACATTTGGATATGTTTCCTTGTTATTCATTGATGTAGAGTAGTTTACTGCTTGAGTTGCTTTCAAATGATTCATATTCTCGAAATGTTTACATTATAGGTACCGAGACAGAGAGGTGCTATTTTTGTTTGTTAAAGCTACACAACTTCTATCGTGCTAGATCCGTGTAGCTGCCGGCTTAGAATAGCACTACGGACCACCTGTTCCGGGGGTAAAAGTCCACCAAACAGGTAACCCCAATCCAAGGTGTCAGGCGACCCGTGCTGAGGGATGAATGGTTGAGGGGGTTTAAAAGATGCTCGATCTTTAACGGAGCCCGTAGCGTTGGTAGATCGCCTTTTTGGGTTGCGTTACGGTGTTAGATCTACCAAACCGAAATCTAGTGTCGTCCTATTTTTCAATTTTGGAATATTTTTTTTTTTTAATCTGTATTAACGAGATTTTTAACCCTAGGCTAGTTCATCTAATTTTTGGAATATGTGTTCTGATAATTATAGGCATTATAGTATTTAGTCCTTGCTACTGGTGTTGTGATGACTTCCAGTCTTTGAATAAAACTAAGTTTACCAACTTTACTTTGCATATAGTTAAAAACCTCACCATCTGAGGCTAAACTCAATGCAAAGGAAATCAAATCGGGTTAGGGATCCATGTATGTACTAACTCTTCGAAGACTGGAAAGTGCTAGTACGCAAGGAACATACTAGAATCCTTATTACTGAACACATGTTCCATTATTGGAATGGTATTGCTGCTAATGTTAAAACCCGGCTCTTTTATTGGGGAGAATTTAGCGATAAACAAGGGTGATGCTAGGTTTCCGATGCATGGCCAATTATCAGTGCTCTTGTTTCGTTTTCTATAAGAAAGAAATTTCTAAGAAAGCAAAACAAAAACTGTATCAAAATCGATACTTTATTGCCCTTCAATGGCAATTGAGTAATGCGACATGCACTACACTAAGGATACGAGTAATGTCACAATAGATCTAAAAACTGGTCGCAGTGACAGACTCGAACAGGAATAAAAAAAAAATCGTGCTTGATGATTGTTTGGAATAAGAATCAAATAGGAAGAGCAAATTTTGGGATGACACGCTAAGGGGCCTTAAATACAAAAATCGGAAATTATCTATCAAACAAGCTATTTGTCAACTTATATGGTCATTCAAGCTTTTGTTTTTTTTTATTTAGCCCCATTGTACTTTATATTTCTAAATTGTATAGGAAGCAGAAATAATGCTGGTTAGCTCTTCATTAATATTAACTCATAGCATGCATATAATTTCAAGGTAAAGTTGTTTAAATTTAAAACAATAGAAAATAAGTTTATAGAGGAGTTTGGGTAAACTAAGCTCTAAAACTATATGCTGCAGCCACCTCCCGTCTATAAGGCTATGCGCAAACAACATTTAGGATTTTTTTAGTATATAAGCAATGGCTCATCGTTTGGAAATGTTTGGAATCGGTGGTATTAGGATGAGAACTACTCATATTTGTATGCGTGAAAACTCAAATATTTCCAATACTTTGAGATCAAGCTCGCCAAAAATGGTTTCCAATAGTCCATGTGTATTCGATAATTTATTTAGTTATATTGTCACGTAAGAAATTATTAATAAAAAAAATGGATTTTTGCCTTGAAAATATACCATTGCCTGATTGACCCCACTATACCCTAAAACTCCAACACTTTAATGACTTTTTGTATGTAACCTTACTCAATGGAGTTGGGGCGATGGTATCCCAGCGAAAAAATCATTAAAATCATAACAAATACCGTAGAATAGTAGAAATTCTCAAATTTTAAGGGGAACTGGGGTAAAACGGGCTCTATATCTCGCTTCAGAGTAGTTGCCCGTAAATGAATCATCCACCAACAAATTCTTGAGAAAATTTGCTCTCGAATAAGCCATCGATGGTCACATAGGGTCTTGAATAAGGAAAGTTATTATTTTTTCCACCTTTGTGCTTGATTTTGCCCAATGTGCAACAATTTGAAAAATTGTAAGGAGCGTAAACTTTGGCCAGATCCCCCAGCTCCCTCAGAGTCTACGTAGTTTATGGACAGGCCCTCATGGTAGGGAACCTTATCATTGATGAATCAGATTGACATTCTGAAAAAAAAAAAAATATTTTGTGGTCGTACATCACACCGTTTTACTTGCAGTATGCATCATAATAATTATGATTAGTCATTATTAGGGAAGATAGTGCAAATTTTTAAGTTTTCTTTCAAGACTTTCTTTTTCAATATTTTTCGTAAAAAAATATCCACTTCACCGAAGCATTGGACAAATGAAGTCCGTCTTTATGTGGCCAGTGGACCATCATACCATTATGCCTCATAATGATGCCTTTCCACCAAGGACATTATTTATCATGAATTCACGATAAAATTGCATCCGACAACCAATTAGTGACTCCAAGGAACGGTAAGGCAAACCAAAACCATAATCGGAATACCACAGTTGCAGCACATCTTCCACATAAATCTGGTGAAACTCATCAAAAAATCGTTCCAATTGATCTCATTGTGTCATCATCATCGTCATCGTCACCATCATCGCCGTCACATCACCAACCGCAACTAATGAAGTGGACAGTGGTGGGCACACATTATTCCTGTGTGTGGTGGCCGGGCCGGCACTTTTGCCCTCTCGAAAGGCAACCAGCTGTAACCATTCAACGTGTTGTATATGCTGTGCTATAATGGGTCAAGTAAAGTCGCGTCGTTGTGATGGGGAGGGGAGCATGAAAGGTGGGTGGTGGTGGCGAGCGGTATCATCAGTGGAATTGACTTTTTGTATCACCGACGACGACTGATGGTGATGAGGGAGGGCGAGGTGTGAGATGGGGAGCGTGCGGCTCGGGAATAATGGCTTAATGATGACGACAGTCAAGAAAATAACCGACTCCATTATTGAATGTTTTCGTAATGAAATCACTTAATTGGAAATCACGATCCAGGATCGCGCGCCTGTCGCTGCTCTTGTTGGTGATTGTAGCTGTTGTGGTGAGCTTGCGGGAGGGAATGAACCCGAAAAGGTGAACGACGACGCAGGATGGAATCTTCTTCGGGCTATTATTGCCACTTGGCTAAATGGTTTATCGAAATTGAAGTCAAAGTTGTTTGTAAGTGATTTGAAATTATTAGACGATGACTGACAGTTGAGGGTACTTAGCGGCTTGAGATTTGTAATCGCTTTTATTAAATGTTATGATATTGGGAGATACTGAAGTGTTGATTAGCAGCACGTGTACATGTGCGGAGATAAATGGCTAGCTACTTATGCACGAGCGTATCTTAGGTACTGTGAGTACGATTAATTTTGTGCTACTTGGTTGATAGGAACAATTTGAAAATCAGAAAAAAATAAATTGGAATATTGAGCATGACTCAAGTAAATGACGTTATTTTAATAATTTTAAATTAATTTTACCAAATAAAATTTATACACCTGTTTTTTTGGTAAATTTCTCATAAAAGTCAACTAAGAGCCATTTTTATGCATTGCTGTAGCAGGCCTTGACCTGGAAAAGCTGAAAGTTTTACGACAGCTTTGTGGACCCGTCTGGCGCTTTGAAGACGAAGCATTTGCATTTCTTGTTTGAAGTTTGTTAAGTAGGGGAAATTACCTATTCTCGGCCGTTTTGTTCTCTTCGTCTTAGGGTTTTTTTTGAAACTTATTGAACTCAGAGTTGGTCTCAAATCCTTCCCAACTAAGCTGAATTATATAGCCAAGTTTAAAGCAATTTGGCTGACAAAAACCCCCCATGACGAAGAGAACAAACCTGCCGATAATATCCATAGTCACCCTATTCGATTGTAATTTAGTAGCGTAGATATTCTAGTGTTTATTCTTATCTCGATATGAAAGTTGATATAAAATCTCTTTGTTTGAAAGACGATGAATCTCCTCCTGGTCCATTTTCTGCAAATAGCAAACAAATTTGGATCCTTGATTTCAATTGTTTATCTAAACTCTTTATAAACGAAAGGGTGAAAAATACATTCACTCGAATTTCTTTAAAATTACATTTGCTGGATCTGTTTTGCCGGATTTTGTTAGGTTTGTTCATTTTTTTGTGGATTTAGACTTTTTATTCTAAAATTATGTTACAGGTACTCTTCGATATAACGTACAAAAAAGTTTTCTCTTTGTACGTTATATCGAAGCAGAGAAAATTTTAATATTTTTATGCTAGTATTGGTGTGTTCGACGTGAAATTAATCCCAAATAATGATTTCGGTGAAATTCACAAAACCAATAATGAAAAACTTTAGTTTTGACGAAAAAGTCATTTCGTTTTTTGTGCTTCGATATAACGTACATTTTGCTTCGATATAACGTACACTAAATGTTTCCCCAAATTGCGCTAATTCTGGGTAACAAGGCTAATGCTGCAACAAAACATTGATTTGAGTGATTTCGTAGTTTATCCAAGGGTTATTCATGGGAAAAATAAAAATTTTCAATCTTGTACGTTATATCGAAGCAAAATGTACGTTATATCGAATTCGCTATATCGAGGGTATGCTATATCGAGGGTACGTTATATCGAAGAATACCTGTATTCCCAATATCTATGAACCCTTAATTGATGATGAAGGAAAATTTGATGATTTTGTATATACAGAAAATTTTGTTTTTGAACCTTCTACAGAAGAAAACGAGTTCAAAAAACAAATGTTCAAGTTGATGATTTGAAAGCAACTTCATTTGACTGAAGTTTCCCACGTTTGAGTACTTCAAAGCCCCAAAATATTCCAGGTTTTCAGCGTTCCAACTCGGATCCACCAAATAATAATAATGAAAATGCTGATGACAACCAAAACAGTGAACATAATTCTTCAATTTTAAATTGTTTTCAACCGAATTTCAATGATTCCTTAAGGTAGTACTCAAGGAATTTATTTGCATAATCATCCAGGGCATCATAAAAAATAATCTTAAGAAATTCATCCTGAGATTTCTTTAGGAATTTCCCTGAGATTATTTCCAATATGTCTTTCAGGATTTCAGCAAGAATTAGACTGGATATTTTTTTCAATAACTCCTGTAGAGATTCCTTAAGTAGTGTCTCATTGGATTCCTTCTAAAGTTTCTCAAGGAATTTCTTTATAAATGTCACACTTATATTTTGACTTCTTGGAAATTTTCCCAAAAACTCGTTCAGGAAATAGTGTAGATATTTCTT
Source organism: Aedes albopictus (assembly GCF_035046485.1). Classification (NCBI taxonomy): domain Eukaryota; kingdom Metazoa; phylum Arthropoda; class Insecta; order Diptera; family Culicidae; genus Aedes; species Aedes albopictus. The sequence goes on from NC_085137.1 coordinate 424,933,915, forward strand.
CAGAAATTTTTCAAAGAATTTATTTAGGAAATGATTTAGAGATTTCTCCAGATTATTTTTGCGTGGATTCTTTTCGAAAAATTAACAAAATAGGCAATTTCTTCAACGATTCTTTTAACAAAATCAGTGATTCCTTCAGAAATTGCACCAGGTGTTCTATTTCTTGAGAAAAACTTTTACAAAAAAAAATCTAAAACATCTTACTGTCGACTCTATACATGTCGATGTTCTACATCTCGATATCTCTCCCTATCTCGATGGTTTGGTTGGTCCCTTCAATCTGCATACATTTTACCTTTCTACATTTCGATATCTCCTTATCTCGATATCTTTCGATCTCGATGCGATCTCGTTCATTTTTGTTCTAGATTTTCTCTCCATATGTCGATGTACCCTTTTTTACAGGTTGCTAGATGTCGTTTCTTAGGTGCAAAACATTCTGGGGAGGTGAAGTGACATCTGTTTGTTGACGATTTTTCAATCTAGTGTGCATTACAAATTGGTTCTTGAGTTCGATCTCTCCCTATCTCGATGGTCCCTTCAATATCGAGATGTAGAGAGTCAACTGTATGCTTCTAAAAATCATATCTCAAAAATTATGCATTGTAGAATGACCTTTTTAGTGAAATCAACGCTCAATTTTATCAGAAATCCAATAAAAATACATTGAGAATAATGTCAAAAAATTCTGATAAAAGCATCGTTTGTATCATCTATCTATCTATATATATCTATATATATAAAAATGAATTTCCGTCTGTCTGTCTGTCTGTCTGTCTGTCTGACCGCTATGCATTCGGAAACTACTGAACCGATCGGTGTGAAATTTTGTATGTAAGTGCGTTTGGGGCCGGGGAAGGTTCTTAGCTTGGTGTGAGACCTCTCCGGTCTCTGGAACGGGGGGCTCCCGTACAGATGACTTCGCGGGGGACGTCCCTAAGGAGCTGCATGTCAAAAAACACAGTAGGCAGGCAGTACGACGTTTGCCGGGACAGCTAGTTGATTATATTCAACAAAATATTTCTAAGTTGAAAAACTAATGTTCTTTGTTTCGTTCTTTGACGAAAAAATGGAATCTCTTACCGTTTCCTTGTTGGGGTTGTTGAGAAGTCCCAAAAAATGACCACGCGGTTTATGGACAGCCCCTTACATGTGTATAAATTGAGTGTGCGAGAGACATAACGAATTGCTTGGAAAGGGTGACGCAAGAACGACAAAGTGAAAGGAATCAAATGAAATTGTGAGTTAAAATATGCTTAATGATGTAACAGTTTGAATTTATATACATGATTACATTTCTTTCAAATTTATTATAATTACAGTTTGATCAACATTATTAATATTTAACACAAATCAACACAAACATATTTAGGTCCACACACAAAAAATCTTACAAGAGGGAAGGGAGTGTCGAAAAAGCTTAAAATTGCCTTTACGTAATATATGGTCAGCCCCTTTACAGAAATGCAAAATGGTCTTAGTTAGGAAGAGTGGAAATACTGATAGAACATTAAGCTGAGTAGCAGACATTCGGGTCCCAGCTAGGATACTACGCCAGGAAAAAGCAGCATCTTAAGTAAGACTTTTTGTAAACAAAACACATTTGTTATACACACTGTTTTGTATTGTTAGCCTAGATTTGATCGTAGTACAGCCTTGCTACACCATCACAATAAATGGTTTCAAACTATTTTCCTATTTAGAATTCCAATCTCAAAGCAACAACATCCCATTAAGCAACAGAAGGGTTAAGCAGCTTTAAATCCATTTTCTCCGAGTAATGCCAGTGGGTAATTGCAAGAAAATTAGATTCACAAATTGTTTTACTTCTGTGAATGAAATCCTGTCCTAAATTTTCTAGAGCGGAAATACGCCAAACAAACTCATTCAAAAGTAGCAAACAAACCCGGCTGCTTCAATTGCCGTAAATTTCCTTCTCTCGAAATTCACCACCGTCAAATCACTTGTTCGTTATTCATTCATAGTTTCGACCGCGATGATCGCCATTCCACCCGCTTCTACGGCCTCCCCTCATCATCACCACCCGAATCGGGCAATAATTGGCCTCTCCAGCAATATGGAAGGTGAGGTAGCCAAGTGTGTTTCAGCTGCTGTTCGCTTGTTCCCCTACACAGCCCGCCGTCGTCGTCGCCCCTTTAGCTTTATATTGTTACTTCGCACCGCGCAATCCGGAGCACCAGGCTTTCATTCCCTTTTACTAAGACCCCTTCCGATCCATTAGCGATCCAGTCTATTTTCAGTCTGCCCATACAGTAGTGCTCTTGATGCCCATATTCCGGCTGCCTTTTGCTACTGTTGCTCCTGGTCCTACCCCCTCCCACAGCCACCCACCGAACCAGTTCTCCACAGAAATTGAGTAATTGAAATATTATTGCAGGCAATTATGTTGAGCAATTTGATCAATAAAATGAAGGATGTCGATGATTTAGTTTAATTGCACTTTTCGTTCGCTGCGCTATTCAGATCTCCGACAAACAACAGCCAGGCCAGGCCAGCCAGCCTGCCACGGCAAAGACGCAATACCGGGAGGAATAGAAGAAAAAACTATCTATACCTACAACAACACATCAACCATACTGAACCGATTGTTGTGGACTTTGGTCGGGTCTGACGTCGATGCTATACTGCTTTCCAGATTAATGGGGGCTATTTTGAAAAAAAAAAAATAATAATCGTGACAAAACTAAAGCTCAAAATACAGAAGCGCATTTAACGATCTTCTGAGAAGTGGTTCCATACCATGTCCAAATGGTATTAACCCTCGAGCGATCGCGCTGTTGCATTTTGTACAACACGTTGAAAAAATCTCGCTTTTTGTATTTAGAATTAGCGTGGTGCTGACGGGGGTTCCCAACCGCGCGAGATACGGAAGGTTGATTTACTTCTCCAAGCTTCAGTGATAAGGTAGATTTCTCTTTGCAAAATTTCAAAAATTTGAAGGTTTTTCAATATTCAAATTAAAAACTCAACAATCACTTATTTTGCAATAGGTGTCTAAGTAGTAGTTTTATTTTGTTTTTTTTTTACTGTAGCATAATATAGCATAGCATGAACACTTGCACAAATCTTGGATGAAATTGCATAGATCAGTAGGTATATCCATTGTCATTGCGGATTCCAATTCTATAAAATAGACCCACTCATTTCCTCACATCTGGCCTTCACACATTTTCATTTTGAAGGATCAAGCATTAGCTTAAAACAGTCCAGGTCTAAAACAGCTTTCAAAAGATGATGAAATGGTACAAAATAGCGAATATTCATAATATGTATGGTAGACCGGCCCACATTTGTATGAAGCAAAGAAAAAGTTTTCAAAATTCACGGGGCACCCTCTAGAATCGTGCCTTTGGATGAGAAGAACAATCTGTGAAAGATTCAGCTCAATCGGTTGAAAACTGAGCTGGCGCAAATGAGTTGATGGTTTGTATGGGATGTTCAGTCCAAATATATGGGAAATTGGATGACCTCCAGTCTCTCATACAGCACGCCGGTTTGGCGAGTTCGATTTGGCTCAGAATTGAAAGAATAACAGTTGATACCCTAATGAACAACTTTGTAGAAGACCATATCATGTTAAAACTTAATTTAGTTGCGGTTTTAGCCAACGAAACCAGGATTAGGACATCTTCCCCGTTTACTCTCGGTTGTTACATGCAGCACGTGTTTGCCGTTCGAACCTTGCTCACTACATCATAGGCGGCTATGTTGTCCTTCATTTCCATTGCTCACGCATGTGGGTGAGTATCGAGTAGCAATGTAGAATTACATAGCTGCCTATGATGTAGCGCGCAAGCTACGGCCGACCAACACGTGCTGCATATAACAACCGAGAGTAAACGGGGAAAGATGTCCTAATCCTGGTTTCGTTGGCTAAAACCGCAACTAAATTAAGTTTTAACATGATATGATCTTCTACAAAATTGTTCATTAGGGTATCAACTGTTATTCTTTCAATTCTGAGCCAAATCGAACTCGCCAAACCGGCGTGCTGTATGAGAGACTGGAGGTCATCCAATTTCCCATATATTTGGACTGAACATCCCATACAAACCTTCAACTCATTTGCGCCAGCTCAGTTTTCAACCGATTGAGCTGAATCTTTCACAGATTGTTCTTTTCATCCAAAGGCACGATTCTAGAGGGTGCCCGTGGAATTTTTCGACATTTTTGTATTTGGGCCGGTCTAATGTATGGTCATACAACAATATAGTGTTCAAAGAATTAATCGGAAAGACCTCACCAAATTCTATCTTTTTGGACTATCAGACTGTTTTGATCTTACATCTAGGAAGTCGTACTGGTCATACAGTTGTGAAACGCAGTACACTCATTCTCTGCGGTGTTTGTGGCTGATCGAAGCTAGGCTGAGCACCGCTTCTTTGCGGTTGTGTTCTTTCTAGGATTACCGATTGTTGCCTCCATGCAGACTACCGTTTTCGATCCGAGCACCAACCACACTTGGTGAAATGGCCAGTAGATACCTAGCTAGCCAAATTGTGGCTGCCGTGTGGCTCTGCTTGGCTTCTCCCAATCGGGAGTGAACGTCTCTCTGTCTGGCAGATCGCTTCACGCTTCAAACTTTGTTGTGCACGTTGATGTGATAATGAGCGCGGCACGGATGCACCTCCAAAGAGCTTCTGGGTTTTGCTTGTTAACGGTAACAGTGATTAACCTGCACAATTAAAGGCAATTTTGAGGTTTGGGCTCTGGAATCACAAGAGACCGTCACGTATGCCCGATAAAACTATTGAGAGCGCGGCCTACAGAAAATAAGCTTGCAAACAGAATGCTTTTGATCCATATTTGCAAAAAGCTTGGAACAGATGGGCTCTACATCTTTAAGTGAGCCTCACGTTTTCCAAAGATTTTCAAGTACAAGATAACCCACTCTTCAATTCTGCATAGTACCCAGGCGAACGAACTTTAGTGAGCTTAACGCTACCTAGTGGTGGAAAATCAAAATTTTTCGAAAAAATCTATCAAGGTAGCATTAGTGTAGTGCAGGATACGAGTTATTATTATTTTTTTGTTCGTGGCGTTCAGACATGTCAGATTTGGCAAAAGAGTTGATCCTGGTTCATTAGTGAAATGCATATCATTATGCAGGCGATGAAGACTCCTGTTCTATTTTGTGTTCTTGAATATACGAACAAGTGCTGTTTAAATTCACGTCACAGGATCTCCAATGTTTTCAGTTTTCTCCAATGTCTACAGTTTTCTCAAGAATACTTGTATCTGTTTTTGGAAATTTGATGGAATATTCGGAAGAACTTGGAGGAGTTTGTGATAGTTTAGTTTGTATAAGTTCGTTACTGAATGCTTTATGAAATCCTAGTGAATGTTGGGTTAATTTCTGGAGGAAGAAATCACAAACGTACTTTCTGGAAGATTTCTGGAAGAATGTTGGAGCTTGAATAGTTTTATACCAACATTGAAGAGACAATTGTTTCAGAATTCTTAGGAATCTTTCAGAGATTGTTTTTGAAGAACTCCTTCATAAGTTTTTGAATTCCACCAACAGCTTATATTTCATTGTTAAAATGGAACGATTTCGAGAATTTCTTAATCCTGAAACAATTTCAATGAATCTGAAAGACAAGGCTCTTAATAAAGGCAAATAAACATGCGATGTCCATAAACTACGTACTCTAAGTTTTGACCCCTCCTTCCTTTTAGACTTTAGTTAATTTACAATTTGGATGGACCGTAGACTCTGGCCAGTCCTCATCACTCCTAGTGCCTCACCAAAAATCGATTGAGGGTTTCAGCAAAATTTTGCTGATTTGTTCAGTAAACTCTGCTGATCTCCAGTAACGTTTTGCTGAAATTCAGCAAACTTTGCCGAAAGTTCAGCAAAAAATTTTGCTGGACCCTTCAGCTCGGCAAAATTCAGCAAAATATTGCTAAAAGCGTTTGGTGTGTACGTAGTTTATGGACGGACCCATATGTGTGCATTCTATTTTAAAACGCTTCTTTTCAATTAGGAAATACAAATTTATTCAGTTTGTAATTAAAAATGTCTAACAGTGCAAAAAAAAACCCTATAACTAAACAAAACAAAAATCTATAACATAACTTGAAACAAAACATAGTGAAAAACGAGAAAAATTTTGAAAATTACAAAAATGAAGATTAAAAAAAAAACAAATAAAAAATAAACTACGTATACATGTTTAGTCATTAATATTAAGCTTTTTCGACGTTTTGCTGAGACTTTGGATTTTTTGTTAGCGCGTTTCTTCCTGTCTTGTTTTCATATTCATGTTCAAAACTTGTAATTTGGCTTTTATCAACATAGAGTAATGCGGGGCAAAAGTTCGCAGTGGGTCTTTCTCTGCACACGAGTTAAGAACCCGAATACATCTGTATGCATTCGACACATAATCAGATTTGTTACTCGTCAATAAAAATAGGAACGAATTCGTTATGCTGTGGCAGAGTTATGCAAAAAAAAAATGTTTTTTAGGTGTTTTGATAGATTTTTTGGACATTTTGATTAAGAATTTGTAGCAACAGGAAGAAGGAGAATCTCAAAACCTTTTGACGTCGGAGAATCGTTATTCCATAGTAGTTCGAGAGGTGCACTCGAAAAAACAATAAACTACTAGTGCTTCTTGCAGAAAGGAACATTGTTAAATCCTCGACAGTGGGGCAAAAGTTCGCACTTGGTTTCTAAATTTAGTACATCAATATAATTAAAGAATCTTTAAAGCAAGAAACTACAATGTGTAATAGGTGTTGCATGCACCCTTAAATCGTTCTGGCAGAGGGTTTGAACTTTCACCCATTTAAATAAAAAAAATGAAAAATGGCTTAATAACATTTTAAAACTTTTTTTTCGTATCTGCATCGTGTCTTTTTGTAAGTTTTTGGAGGCCTTAGGTCTTTCATAGCTTACTTGGTAAATTCATAGTTATAATTCAGCATCATACTGACGGGGATAAGATTCGCTTACGGTCCTGTTCAATAGTTTTGCTGCATATTTGATTTGTTTTTCATGTATTTCGTGAACCACGAATCTCTAAGATTACCCCACAATATATTATGACAACTTCTGTAACGCTGGAGAGGATAGCTGTTAGTTAATAGCTGTTGAAGTCTTCATAAAATACATTGTTTACAAAAGCTGAGCACAAGGGTCGTAATGCCATGAACAGAAACAAACGGATTTCATGGCAAGAGTGAAAGGATGAACATGAATTCACATGAAATAAATGTACTTCACGTCAATAAACAATCCTGTACAATGTGCGAACTTTTGCCCCCCAGTATGAGGCAAAAAATCGCATAGGAATAGTTGTTTTAAAAATTGTCTTACTAAAACTACAAAAGAAACTCAAAAAAATCAAGTACTACGTTTTGAGAGGGACCCGTTTAGCGAAGAAAAACGATATTATTTTCTTTTCATTTAATTGTTATTATGTGAAGTCTGTTAGGTGCGAACTTTTGCCCCGCATTACTCTATTGATACACTTGTTGGCGATCATTTTTGCACAAGGAATTCATATGATGTCGTATACAATATGTTCCTCTGATTTATCTGATTTGTATGGCAAAAACAAAACATCCAAAAGTTTTTTCTTATCTACATGTATTAACTGCTTTGAAATCTTTTTCAAAAATAAATACAATTTTTCTACAGCATTAGGTTCCCAAACTTTTTGGGTGCGCGACCCCCCTTTGCCAGCAGACGTACTTTTCGCGACCCACCATAGAAATTCCCTCATGTGTTGTTTGTTGCAGTAAAATATTCAACTGTCCCTCGCGACCCCCTGGATGAAGGCCGGTGACCCCCCTGGGGGGTCGCCACTCACAGTTTGGGAAACTATGTTCTACAGAATTTGTTTAATTTTAGCCCTGGAACGCATAAACGTGATGTATCCTTATACTTTTCGTTATTTAATAATATTTTAAGGCCTGACCCTACATGATCCACATCCAAATAACATCTTTCCAAACAGACTTTGTGCAAAATTTTTGAATCTATCCAACCTGTTGTGTAAAATATACTATATGTATATTATATTTGCTTTTTCACTATTTACATACCCTTTGGAACTATGCCCTCGATTTTTGTTCTTATTTTTTTAACGAGTCACATTCACAAGTTGGGCTCAACTCGGCCTTTTCAATAACTGAAAATGTTCCGGGACATTTTTTGGCAATTAAATACACAAATATATTTGCAATGACTTACTCAAAGTGCAAAGTTTCGGAATAACAATTCATGTGATCGACTATAATTTCTAATAAGCTCAATGTACATATGTACAAATAGTTAAAGTATTAATGAATTTGAGAAGAAATGCACTTATCAGTTGAAATTCCTACTCATGGCCTTTTTACGCTAGACGAATGTTTTACCAACTAAGCGAGCAATAGATCGAAAAACAGATCACAGTGGAATATGTTCCCATCAGGGCAACAAAACTATCGAACTAATAGTAACAAATTGCCACGTTCGCCCGAACTACAGACGTTCTGAAGATATCATCCGCCAGATTGATTCCATTGATTTTCTGGAATTCACAAGTTTAAAGGGGGCATGTGATCATTTTTCTGAATATACACCGTTGTGCAGTGCTCTGCATGAAAATGCCTTGTACTGTGCTTCAATTAGGCCATTGATTTTCTCAGAGACACCCTTGCTTTTGAAGGCTCCCCACATGTTTTCGTGATTGAGACGGTCGAAAGCTTTTTCGTGATCATTGAACACCAGGTTACTAGAATTCTTTATATGCAAAAGGTTGCAATCTTGCACAAATTCAGCACTGAATTGGTTGCTACCATACTTTTATGTCTCCAGTTTTGATATAGATCTGAAGTATTTGATCTAGATCAATTTTATCTTTCAATGCGATACTGTGAGGCTCTAAACATGCATCCTGGAAGTTGGGAGTCTTAAGAGAAATGCAGAGAAGTGTCAGAGAATCATAGCAGGATGCGCACACGTGGTTGATAGCAAGAACTTTTTGAGTTTCGTGTTTTCGATGTTGTCCTGTATAATTCAATTTGATCGGTGGAACTACGGCACCCCCACCCGGCTAGAACATGTTTGGTAAAATAAATAGTTGTGTGATTATAGTGGAAATTCTGCGGCTGGGTTGCGTTTTTCGTACATTGGTCCTTCAATGGCGGACACTGTTTGAAATGCATCCTTTTTAGATGAACACATGGCACTACACTCTCACTGCTTTAATTGTGGTATTGTTCTGATGGCACTGATCTAGAAGGGTTACATAATTTGAAATGTCTCTTCAATGCTCTTGTAGGTTAATAGTTTTGGGCGAAATTGCTAGGATTGACTGGTAACATGTGTAAATCTTTTGATCTAGATTAGCTCTAATACAATTTTATCTTTCTGATTGTCTCTCTAGTGTTCTAGTGTCCACTAAGGCTCCGGATATGCTTTCTGAAAGATTTCTTTGGCCTAGATTGGCTGTGGCTCTTTTGTATTGACTCCCTAGTGCAGCAACCTCCATCCATTAATTATGCAACGCCCAAATATCATTTTTTTTTAAATTCCCAAAAAAAAAAGTTTTTATATTCTCTTGACTAAGGAGATTCTGCAAAAATAATTTTAAAATAAAAAACCTTTATTTTAATTTTTTTTTTGTGATTGTGTTTACTACTGAAATCATTTTCGATCAGCCACGGACTAGGCCACGGATGAGTGTGAACATGATATTATACGTATAAAAGTGTATGTATCGTACGCGTAGTACCGTCGCGAGTCGATATCTACACGAAACTACAAATCAACCCAAATGTAGGTTTTTTGACACAACCTCGCACCTTCCTGGAATTACTCAAAAATGCTTCAAACGGCGATAGTCTTTGCTTGATCGCGGAAAAAAAATCACCTTGTGGGTTTTCACCCATGTAGAGAATTCTAGATAATTATTTAGAAAAATAACACAGCGCAACATTTTTTTGTCTCAAGAGCAAACTTATGTGTCTCCGAAGGATTTTGGGCCGCTGAATCCGAATCCGGGCTCAGATTTGCTCTAACACGTCACAATTTTGAGCTATACCTCAATTTATAGGGCAAAATATGCGATTTTGGGCTTTTTTGACTGCAAGCCATTAAGCTTGGAAATATATTTTTTAAGCAATCAAAAGGTTAATTGGTCAATTAACATCTAAATTAACGACTCATGCAAAATATTTCGTTTTACCTAATCAAATTTGATAGATTTAGGCATTTTATGTTAGTATGAAAACTTGCATGCAACTTTTGGAGGATGACTTGTATGGGAAATATCGTACCTAACATAACTCGCTTAAAACTATCAAATTCGATTTGGTAAAACGAAATATTTTGCATGAGTCGTTAATTTAGATGTTAATTGACCAATTAACCTTTTGATTGCTTGAAAAAAATATTTCCTTGCTTATTGGCTTGCAGTCAAAAAAGCCCAAAATCGAATATTTTGCCCTATAAATTGAGGTATAGCTCAAAATTGTGACGTGTTAGAGCAAATCTGAGCCCGGATCCGGATTCAGCGGCCCAAAATCCTTCGGAGACACATAAGTTTGCTCTTGAGACAGACAAAAAGTTAATTTTTGTTACGCTGTGTAATACTTAAGGTACACCGGGGCAAGTTGAAACGGGTGGGGCAAGATGAAACGCGAAGTTTTGAAATAGATTTAAATACAATTTGAACATTTTCCTTTTGTCAAAAGATTGTTTGAATCAAAAACTATGTGTTATGGCATACAAGATGTTCATCATCATTGGATAACATCATGTTAACCCGCTGTTACATCTTGCCCCACCCGTTTCAATTTGCCCCAGTGTACCTTATCCAGATAAATTACAGCTGATCTAGATCAAAACCAATGAGGTAAAAGTGAAGTACTAACCAACGCAGAGAACTTTGCCGAAGACTACAACACTTAAGGATGCCTATCGAAAATTCTAAAAAGTCATACAGAAAAATAAAACTTATCTCGATCAATTACAGAAGATCTAGATCAAACCTGAAGACGTCAAAGTGAAGTACTAACCAATTCAAAGAACTTTGCCGAAGACTGCAACCTTCCAGAATGCATATCGAGTATTCTAGAGAAAGAGAGCCATATAAATAATTAAAATTTTCTAGATAGGCTACAGCAGATCTAGTTCAATATAGAATACGTGAAAGTGTAGTACCAATCAATATAAAACGCTTTGCTGAAGACTCGAACCTTCTAAGGTATGCACACAGAAAAATCTAGCCACTGAATTTTGGATAGAAATTTTACAATTTTCAACGAATCGTGGCAATTTACGCCATAATGAAAGTTTATTGTGTAAGGAATCTAAAAATATTTACTTCGGGAGATATTTTGACATTGTGTTTGAAATAGAGTCAAGGGAACAAGAAGTCCTCGAAAAGTTTTTGCACAAACGTGCTGAAAATCTGACAATGTACATTAAGACGACCGTCCCCGCAGACTTTAGTTAGCTTTCAAGTATTTGGTTCTATACATCATTATAACGTGGAAAGGTTGCAGATTAACTCAAGATCAAGAAATAATCGAAGTTTGTATTTCTTCATAGTTTGGTCAACAATATGAAATTGTGGTTTGAAAACCCGAGAAAATACATGTATAACAAATCATCTTTTTCACTATGAGAAATGTCGGAAAAAATTGCTGGCACCTTTTATTCAAAAGCTTAGATATTGTGTATTGAAGTGGATTAATTTTTGGGCCTTGCTTATGGCAGAGAATCCTTGCGTTTATATCCAGAAAACTATGTGGAAATTGTACAGCATTTTTCCAAAAAACGTAAAATCTCATACATCTCAAAACTCACAACAATTGAAAAATATTGAGTCACCTTGAATTGGAACCTTCAAAAAAAGTCAAGAAAGGCAGCTTTTATCAAAAAATAAGTTTGATTTTGACACAAAGGTGGTAAAAAATTCTTGGCAAGCGATCGAAGGTACTGTGGAAAACTTTACGGAAGGACTCATGGACAAAGCTCGAGATGGCGGATATAATAAGTCAAATCAACAATGTGTTGATGTTGATTCAAAATAAATTATTGCTACTTTACGATGAATTGTTTTTGGTTTGGGAATAAGTGAGAATGCATTATTACTGCTTGATTTTCTTTGGCTAGATTTTGCTGTGCGCATACCTTAGAATGCTTATCAAGAGCACTAGAATACTTGCCGGTCGGGAGCCATGTTCATTTGTAGCTAGGGATGTTCAAGATAGCTGCGCAAATAGTTCACTACCACTATATCATGCCTTTTTGCCAAATAAAGCCTGTATCCGCAATAATCGGGACACAGAAGTATGGCAGTAGCTCTGTACTGAATCAATAAAAATTGATCAAAAATTAACTGAGAACTCTTTGATGTATGTTTATTATTTGTGCAAAATTTCATTAAAATCGATGCATTACTTTTAACTGTGGATGACAAACAAACAAACGTGGTTTTTAAGATTTTGTACAATTATCACCAATTTTCATTCGCATACTAGATGGTTCTTTTCCGCTACAATTCAAAGTTTCGTGAGGATAATTATGAAATTTCGTGAGCAGTTATGATACTTATAGAGACACTTTCTTGCAAAATTTCATCAACTTTTATCAATTGGATTGAAAGATACTGCTGTTGATAGGGGATAGTGTTAGTGAAAATGTTTCATGTTTTTCATGTGCGATGTTTGCCCATTCATAACTTTTGAATATCTCTGCCAATTTTCATGAAATTTTCACAGAAGGTAGTTGATTATGTGTATATTATTCCTGCAAAATTTGGTGATTATTGGTGTAGTACTTTCAACAATACAATCGAAACAATAAGGGGTGCTCACTAATTGATGTCTGAGGGGCTAAAATCACAGTTAGCCCCAATATATGTTTCGGCTATAAAATTGTTGATAGTGCATCGATTTTTTTGAAATTTTGCCCATGCAAGGGATGTATATTGAGAGGTTTGTATTCAAAATTTCAGCCATTTCTTTTGTCAAATTCAAAAGTTACAGCGCTGACAAGCTAAACCAGGGGCTGTACAAAATTTAATTGCTCGCGTTCTACTGTTTCATTGCTACAACAAAAGGTATTTCACCGATTCAATTGAAATTTTGCAGGTGAAATAAACACATCCTGAGATATTATCAGGCAAAATTTGAGCAATTTTAATGTATATATTGCAGAGTTGCAGCCATATTTCTGTGTCCCGATTATTGCGGATACAGGCTTTAATGTTGTTAATTTATAGTCAAATTTTCAGATGTTTTGAAAAAGTAACAAAAAAGTTATAGCCTAAACCATTTTCACAATGAGTGTACAAGAATTCCAAAACCTCGCTGTCTCGTGGCGAAGATATCTCCGCCAATACTTTACTGATTCTGATGAAAATTTTACAGTATCATCTGCGCACTATTAGCTATTATTGGTGAAAAAATCAGCCAGTTTGATACATGCAATCAAAAGTTATACACTATTTTCCGTGGCGCAATTTGATTTCGTACATCCTTTATACCGATTTCAAGTCATCACTCTTAAAATTTGGAACGCTAATAAAAAATAGCGAGGTTTTTTAAATGTTCCTTACTCACGCAAGTCTGGGGAAAAAATGAGCATCCCTAGATACATTTTTTTTACAGAACACAAAAATAGAAGAGTTGGGTAGAACATCCCTGAAAAAAATTTTTGAATCGGACCACAGACGGCTGAGAACGAGTTGCTCAAAGTAAAAGTTCCAACTTTTTCTGATCACGGTATTTCGCGTGAGTTTTTTTTATCACGGTATTTGGAGAGTTTCGGAATCTTGTCCACGACAGCATTCAGTTGACTGTAGAAGTTTTCTTTGTCTTGCAATTCGGCAGCATCGGTTGGCGCGTAACATTGGATTGGATCATGGTAAGGTTTCGAACCCGTGTTCTGAATCTGGCTATAATCATCCTCTCAATAACTGGTTTCATGAGCGCAGCGTGGGCGTGAGCGCTAAGCAGGATACCAACTCCACGGTGGCAGAGTTTGATCTGACGCCAATCTGTGTTCTCCAAAAATCAACCAACGACCCACAGTGGGACCATTCTGAAAAAAGACGATCAAAACCTCTAAGAGCCATTAGATGACATTTTAGCATACAGGTGTCTTTGGAAGATATGTTCAGAAAAATTTTCTCTATTTTTGTGCATATTCACTGTATGGTTAAACTGTAAGGTGAACCCGAGCAAAAAATTATTTTTTCAAAAAAATTTTTTAGAGGGTAGATGTCTTCAGCAAAGTTGTAGAACAAGTAATTTCACGTAACTTTGCTGAAGACACCATATAGCAAAATATGAAAGTTTTGAAACACAAGCTCAAAATCAGTTTTTTGAACTTTTCCATGATTATATCGTAAAATTTTAACGTGATATGTTCTACAAGTTTGTAAATACCACTGAAATACACAATCTTGCCGAAGACACCAACTCTGTAAAATTGATAATTGCTCCAGTAAACCATGTTTTTTGAAAATTTTTCACTATTTTCACTATTGAATATTTTTTGAATAGGCACTTTTTGGCAGCCGTGCTGTCAAAATTTCAATACTTCATTATGTCCAGAATAGACCAAAAGTGACTTAACAATCGGGTCTGATAAGGCACTTTGATTTCTGATGCTATTTTAACAGCCATTTTCAAAAAAAAAAATATTCGCGAATCTCATACAACTTTCGATATTATTTTAGAATCATCCGAGTAGTAATTCTAAATAAGATAAACATATTTAACTTGTGCAGGCTTTTTGAATTGTTAGTGTTATTAATTTTTAACTAAAAATTTTTAAAGAGGGAAAAGCCCCTTTTAGTGATTTCCTCAACTACGAAATCTTTCTCAAAAAGGCACAAAATCTCTTTATCTTTTCAAAAAATCGATATAATATAAACTTAAAACTAATGGCTCCTCTGGAAAAGTATCCATAATCGAGCCGTGATCTTGATGCGGATTTGTCAAGGGATGAACCAAGGTAACATGTCTACGACGAAGAAATTTTGAACATCAAGGACAGGAATCGACCTAACGGACGCAGTTCTTGAAAACTGGAAAATAATTTTAAACAGTATCCAATTTCAATAGAATATAAAGAATTTTCATCATGACGAAAGATTTACAACCTAGAATATCTCTAACAGATACAGGCTATTTCAATCTAAATTAACAATGTTTCAATCGTTTTATTTTATTTTTAATTTTTAACACACAACTTTTAGAGGCGTTCATTATGTTTTCACCTTTTTATTTTTTTAACCAAAATTGTAATGTTAACATAGCAAAGGAAAAAAATGTTATCATTATTTTAGTTGAATGATTAATGTACGTATTTTAACATAAACAAAGAGAATTGCAATAAAAAAATGATGAAAAACACGGTTTTTAATTGGTGTTAAAAATTCATCTAAAAATTTAATAAGCGATATTTTTTGTCGTGTATTGAATGTAAAGTCAACGATAGTGTAAGAAATGTAGACTATTTCAACAAGAATACTATTTGGATTAACTAGTAATGATGTCGAAAAGTTTTCGTGAGTTTTCAGTTTGTGTTGAATGATTTGTATGAAATTTACGAATATTTTCTTTGAAAAATGACTCCGACAGAATGACAGAAATCAAAGTGCCTTATCAGACCCGATTGTTAAGTCACTTTTGGTCTATTCTGGACATAATGAAGTATTGAAATTTTGACAGCACGGCTGCCAAAAAGTGCCTATTCAAAAAATATTCAATAGTGAAAATAGTGTAAAGTTTTCAAAAATATTGATTTACTGGAGCAGTTTTCAATTTTACAGAGTCGGTGTCTTCGGCAAGATAGTGTATTTTAGAAGTACCTACAAACTTGTAGAACATATCACGTTAAAATTTTACGATATAATCATGGAAAAGTTCAAAAAACTGATTTTGAGCTTGTGTTTCAAAACTTTCATATTTTCTTCCCAAAAATGAAGTCCAAGCTATATGGTGTCTTCAGCAAAGTTACGTGAAATTACTTGTTCTACAACTGTGCTGAAGACATCTACCCTCTAAAAAATTTTTTTGAAAAAATAATTTTTTGCTCGGGTTCACCTTACAGTTTTACCATACAGTGAATATGCACAAAAATAGAGAAGATTTTTCTGAACATATCTTCCAAAGACACCTATATGCTAAAATGTCATCTAATGGCTCTTAGAGGTTTTGATCGTCTTTTTTCAGAATGGTCCCACTGTGCGACCTTCGCTCAGTCATAGGATCTCAAGCTTCATACGACATGCCTCATCGACTAGTTGTGCCAGTTTACCCTGCTGGGCTAGGGTTAATACATTCCAAGTTCCAATTCTTGTCCGTTGTTTCGAGCTAAAAGTCGTTGCAACTTGCCGTTGAATCATTTCGTATTCTTTCATTTTCGGTTTCAGAAACGTTTTTTTTTTTTGGGTTTCGGAGATAGTAGGTTGTTGGCCTAAGGTCCCCTATTCACTGGGGTGGCTTCCGGTGGAGGAGCATTTCATACTCAGTCGCTGGATGCCAGAACAGATGCTGTTTGAGCCGCACTTCCTTGGTGAACAGACGCTCGAGACGTACCTCCTCAATCTAGCTGAAATCAGAAGGACAACAGTACCCAGGCTGCACTACCAGCTAAGCACACAACTCTTAGCTGGCGGTCTTTGGCATCGCTTGACCCGTGGAAGCATGAGGTAGGAACTTGTGAGGACCAGAGCAATGTTGGACGCTCTTCTTCTTCTTTTTTTATTTTTTTCTTTGGATTGTCACTAGGAACGGCTAAGACCGATCACGGTCCATCTCGCCTAGGACGCTCTTCTTTTCGACTCACCGTTTTGCAGCCCAATTAAGTGGAGCATTTATTCAAAAACTGCTTTATTTCATTTTCTTAGAGCTTCCGGGAGTATCCCGGGATAAGGATAGTTTGTAGTTTAAACTACCAAATATCACGGCAAAACTTAAGTTTTACTTACGACATCCGATCGGGGTTATGCCTAAAAAAATTACATTCATGAAAAACTTGATGTCATGATTTTACTGCAGCAATACAATATCTAGATTACTGTAACCATCAGGCCCATGCACAGAAAAAGCGACAAGGGTTGGGTTTTTCCTTATTTTGGCAAAGGGTGGAGGGGCACCTTTTGCACGGGCTTGATAACCATATTAATCTGTCATGCTTTTCAACCATAGTCCTAATGACTATTGGTTTAAATCAATGATGCAAATGATCACCTCACTAGTGCTCATCACAACTCATCAACTGTATATTTATCGCGTGCGATTGAACTGTGCACTGATCAGCGATGACCAGCAGCAAAGAGGTGGCAAAACGAACATGATGTGGTCGGGGTTCTGCTAAACCGAACCAAAGACCATTTTTTGAAAAATTGAGTTTTCTTAACCATTAGATGAAGAATATGATGATCTTCTTTTCGTGTAAAAATCCAGTAATTCTGACAGCTGTTCGTGGAGTAAATTCAAAATTTCTGTTTGGCAGAACATACAAAAAATAAAATTGCATCCAACCAGAGTGAACTGTAAACCATTCCATAGAATCAGCGAAATATTTTAGCTTTGGTCCAAATGATGAACATTTCAAGTTTTCCTCATCGCTGTCAGATTTCTAACTTCTAACCGACTCATAGTAACAATCTGTGAGAGAATTTAACACGTAATCAAAAATACGGGTGTTGGAGGATCGATTTGGATTTCGATGGCGTTGATCGCCATTTTTCCAAATCACAGTCAGCCAGACCGAACCAAATCCACTGCATTTAAAAATCAATTTATTCCCAACAATACAAAGATGAACTGGCTTTGAATACATGCGTTATGTTTATACACCTCATACTGATTATTTAACCCAGGAGCCGTCATTGAACAACAAGGATAATAAGAATAATAAAGCTTGAAAAAAATCAAACACTTGGTTCGCTTTGGCTGATCGAAAAATGGCGTTTTCACGAAAACCATGCTAGAGAAGAATGTTTAGAACTTGATTCAGACTTAACAACTGACCTTCAGCTAAGTAAAATGACCTAGAGGTAACGTGCTTGGTTATCACTTAAAAGACCCAAGTTCGAATCTCTTTATTATTTTCGATTTTTTTTTTGTCTTAGTTCACTTTGGCAGATCATTTTCATGGTTTTCTTCGACCAGTATTAATTTGAAGTACACAAATTGCTCCATTTTCACATCTCAGGACCTCAGGACATGCAAGGACATCATTTGACATAATCACTCTTGTTCTATGCCTGCACATGCACCGCCTATAAAAAAAAACATAGATGGGAAGGGCTGAGCTGGGAGGGCTTCCGCCGTTTACATTTCACACTATTTTGAGACCTTTATGCTACCATACTACGCGTCCTCTCTGATTCATGTAAAGGGGCTGTCCATTAATTACGTAAGGAAATTTTCGCGATTTTCTGACACCCCCACCCCCCCTTGTAAGATTTTTTGTATGAGAACCCAAATATTTTTGTATGGCGCGTAAGATTTCTCAAACCCCCCCTCCCCCCATAAACCCTTACGTAATTAATGGACAGCCCCAAAGGATTGTGAGTGATATCGATTTCAACTTCATAGACACTGAAAAATCGAGATTTTTTTATAACATTCCGACTGGTTTTCTCTGAAACAAAGAAACACAGTCAGCCACACTGAACTATAAACCATATTCCAATGTTTTTGTTCAGCCAGAGTGAACTGAGTGCAAAGTACTTAGAAATTAAATGGTATTATATCAATGATTTTAAATAATTTACATGTTTTCTTCATCTCTGATGGTTAATAAAGGCTTGTAAGTTACATGTGTGCGAAAAAGTTTCAAATAATCTTAGCTGTTGTTTATTTCTGAGTGGTTGAACTTGAAGCTTAATTATCTCGGAATAAACTTTTTGGCGCTTAGTTCGGTTTAGCAGAACCCCGGCCATGTAAATCACAAACGATTTTGCACACATCTGACTGGGCCGTCACACGCTCGCCCGAACAGCCGAACCATACCGAATAGGTTGGTTTGCGAAGCTACGGCATGAACGCTCGACACGCACACAGAAGCAACATTCGCATGTACCGATACCATACTAATAAAGCTTCCAGCCAACGATGCTTCGCGATAAGCTGTCGAAAAGCATCGAAAGCGATGAAAAGAGATGCTTGGCTAGAACGCAACGGCTCAACGGCAAAAAGGAAGAGTCAACTATGCTGATCAGTGTTGAGTCCGTTCGTGTGTACTCGTATGGGAGGTTGATTGAATAAAGCGAGGATGGGTGAAAACGTATTCGTTGTCGAAAGCAAATCGCATCATTTCGCGAATGTTTTCATCAAATAGCAAGCTTGGTTTAAATATGTTTTGATTGATTCGACTATTTATCTCCAGGCAAATATTACTATGTAAAACATTCAGATGTTCAGCAGTTCTATTTTTCAATCATCCAGCGTGGTTAGCATACCCAGTTCATCCAATTCTTCAACCAAAACCACTCTCTGTTCATCACAAACCGCACTTTTTGAACTAATTAATTTAATTAATTAAACTTATTAAATTTAAATTATTTCGTTGCCTGTTTGTAATATGCTTTTGTTCATTGTGCTCCTGACTAGTTCATTATATAAAAACCGAGAAAAAAAAACACATCAACCGAGCATAATTTCAATGAACGTTTATCATCACAAAATTAAACTTTTAACCACATCCCCAAACAACTTCATCAGCATACATTTAAACCATCAACGGATCCGTCGGTCGCTCTACTTGTTTTCATGTTCATCTTGCAGCATCCTCTCTCGCTTGAATCAGCTACTCTTCAATTTGCTTGTTACTTTTCCAGCCATATTCGTGCGATTCATCCTATTTCGCTCACTCGTCAAACGTCCACGAATATTCCCCTCTCTTTCCATCGTATTCTAACCTCATCACTTCAATATTAATAAACTTCAAATAATTACATTACCCACAAAATAGCGTGCGTGCCTCAACCCCTCGCCATCGCCAAACACCGACGACGAGCAGCATCACCTCGCGGTGGGACTAACGATCGCTCTACCTTCCAGCCAGCCCATCCGCACACATACCAAGCTGAAAAATGAAAATTTATTCAAAACCTAGTAGTAGCTATAGAGGAGACAACGGGAGAGACCTTGCACACAGTCTGGAGCTGGATGAATGAATGTACGGAAAATTGGCCACCCGTTTCCCACCCATCGGCGGCAGTTGGAACGCGATGTGTGTGTGTGTGTTAGTGTGCGATGCCTCGTGTCAGAATGTAGGAAGTAGAACTCAGTCATGTTTCATTTAAAGTTGGGATTTCCCTGTTCGTGAGATGAGATCTCGATACCAGTTTTTAAAATGTGGTGAGCCAAAACGGAAAACACGTTACGAAACATAAATCAAACTACAAGTCGATAGAACATTTAGATATTGTCTGCTGAAAACCTTTCAATATTGCTCACCGAGTAACTGGCGCAAAATTACTTAGAATATGACTAAATTGAAACTTCAGTCAGGCTTCTGTTAATGTTTGAGGTACTACATAACATAAGTGATATTAAACTATGCATAATTCCTTACCTTATTTTACCGGTCAGACTAAGGCCTGGATGGCCTCTGCTGTACATAATAGTAGCCGTCTCCATTTTACTCGGTTCATGGCTGTAAGTCTCCAGTTCCGCACTCTGCGAAGGGTCCGCAGATCGTCCTCCACTTGATCGACTCACCTAGCTTTCTGCGCACCATGTCTTCTTGGACCGGTCGGATGACTCTCGAGAACCATTATAGTCGGGTTTCTATAGGGTTTTTTTTTTACCGAACACTTTGGGCCGAAGGGTCTCCGATTTTCATGAAAAATTCACGAGTGCTAGAGGTCGTGGATATATGATCATATATGGAATTCAAAAAAATCATAGTGGACTATTTTTCCGGAAAACACAATATGAAATTTCACGATTTTTCAAAATTTTGTAAAACACCCCAAACTTCAAAAAATCATATCTCAAAAATTATGCATCGTAGAACAAACTTTTATTTAGTGAAAGCAGCAATCCAATAAAAATAAATTGAGGAAAAAATTCTCAGAAAATTTTTCACCATAGGGAAAAAACATGCTGCGCGTAGTGTTGAGCCACTTCTACGTTGCGCTACTGCTCGATGTTGAGCCGCGGCGTTCGGCGTGGTAATTAATCTTGGCGACTGCCGCAGCGCGTGTGGTATTAATCTTAATCCAATTAGGTCATTACCACAGTTATAAACCAACAATTCCTCCAAAGATCGAATCGGTTATTTCACTGAAAATTCTATTTGAAGCCATTGCAAAAACGAATCCTGAGATTGCGCCACAAATTTTACAAGAAATTTCTCGAATGAACTTAAAAGTCCATTTGCTTGTGGAGTACGAATTACTGTTCTCACATGTTGAATATAATTAGTTTTCAAGTAATCTTCGATTTTTCTGGATGTAAATCAGTGATAATTTTTACTGGTTTGCTATAGAAATTTATGTAACTGCCTAAATGGTGTAACACTTCATCAGAATTAGTTGTTTTAGTAGGTAGCATTTTTGTAAATTTGGTAAACGCATCGGTTATAATTAACTATATTTGAATTTGCAATTCTGCTGAATTTTGATCGGATCATAATGATCTATTTGCAAAGTATTAAAAGGAATGTTTCCTTTTTCCACTATTTTCAAAAACCCTTCTTTTACCTATTGGATTGTAGAAAGTACAAATCAAACAATTTTTAACATGCTTCTTAAACAAATTTTCTCATACGTGGAAACCAAAAGTTCTTTTTAATCTCTAACACAGTTTAAAAAGAAAATCAATCATTTTTTTGGGAACAACTTATAAGTTTTTGCGATTATCTTTCCTAAACAAAACTCCATCAAGTAACACAATATTTGGAAGGTTTCTAAATATTGTTTTAAAATTTTTAATTTTAAGTCTAGTTCTTGAGCAATTATAATATTACTCTCTATCTGAGAATCATTTAGCAATCCAATTATATTTTCTGTTACTTTCTCCTTTTGCTTATTACTTTTTTCACTCATATGAAGTCGGCTAAGCGCGTCAACATGCTTTATTTTCTCCTCCTTCCTATATTCTAAATCAAAGTTATAACTCTCCAAGAACAAAGCCCATCTATTTATTTTTGTGTTTATTTTCATTCTCTTTATCCTTCTTCGTGCATTAGCTTGCGCACACCTCGCTGACCTAGAGGGTTAAGGTTTGAACCAACGCGTTACAATCAGTAAAAATTTGGAAACTTTTTCCAGCTAAATATACATGAAATCTTTTGGTAGCATGAATGACTGCTAAGGTTTCTAAGCTGTGAAGTATTCATCCGATTTTTACTAAAGAAGCTGACAGGATGAAATTTATTAACTGATTGTTTCTGCAATAATATTGCCCAAATCCAAATGAACTGACGTCACAATGCAGTTCAGTTTCTGCAAGCGGATCAAAAATTGCGAGAATAGGAGCTGTAATCAGTTTTTGTTTCAAAAGGTTAAAAGCATTACTTTCTTCTTCATTAAATATATAATGCGGCATCTTTTTGTAGTAAATTATATAAAGGTCTGGCAATCACTGCAAAATTTTGAATCAATTTTCTAAAATAACTCATTAATCCTAAAAACCTATGAATATCTTTTGACTTTTGAGGAATGGGAAAATTTTTAACTGTTTCGATATGGGAGCTATGTATTCGGTTTTCGACCCTTATTGTTTATACAATCAACAATAATAATCGATTTGATTAAACAAGAATTTACATTTCTCCAAATTAAATTCCAATAAATTTTCACTCAATATTTCAAACATTTGTTGCAAAACTTCAAAATGTTCTGCAATTGTTTTTGATGCTGTTAATATATCATCCAAATATACACATAACTTCCCTTATTTTATGGGTTTTTCGAAAATTTTATTTATATAACGTTGAATACAGCAGGAGCATTGCATACTCAAACTGACCACTTGGGGTTACAAAAGACGTATATTTCGTGCATTCCGGAGAAATTTTGATTTGGTGAAAACCAGATTTAAGGTCAAGAATTGAAAAATATTGCTTGTCCTGAAGATTATCAAATAAATCCTCTATGACTGGAAGCGGAAAATTGTCATCTTCATTCAACTTCCTGTAGTCTACACAAAATCTCATTTCATCATTTTTCTTAGGGAATAAAACAATTGGGCTAACAAAAGGTGAATTACTTTCCATTATGATGCCCGCATCTAGAAGCTCTTTAATTTTTTCATCAACCTTACGTTTTTGATCGAATGACAACCTTCGAGGCTTGTTATGGAAAGAATCTCCTCTCTTTTAACTTATAACCAGCTCATAATGTGTTTTTGGATGTAATGGTTTAGCAAAATTAAGGTACGTAGTAGCATTGGGCAAGTTTGACTGAGACATCGATTTTTGTGAATCGATTCGATTTTCACCAGCAGAATCGATTCACCGATTTAATCGAATGCTTTGAATCGATGTTTTCACATCGATTCGATATTACATATCTAAAATGTTGCAAAACCGTAAAATGATCCGTTTGCAGCATGGAGTACAATGGAGTATTTGTCTAAATAAAATTGAGATTGTTCATCGAACCGTCTCTGGAGGAATTCCTGGATGAATGCGTGGAGGAAATCCTAAAGAAATTTCTGGAGGTATTCCAGGAGAATTTTCCGGGAGACTCCCTGGAGAAATTCTTGCATGAATGCCTAGAGCATATTTTGGAATCCCTGGAGGAATCTCTGAAGGAACTCTGGGAGGAATCCCTTGAGAAATTTCAGAAGAACTTCCTAGAGGAATTCGCCGAGAACTATTTCTGGAGGAACTCTTTGAGGAACTTCTGGAGCAATCGTCGGAGAAATTTCTGGAGGAATGTCTGGAAGAATCCTAAGAGGTATCCCTGAAGAAATTTTTGAAGAAATTCATGGAGGGGTTCCCAGGGGAATTCCTGGAGAAAACCCTGAAAAAAATCTCGGAGGAATCCCTGGAAAAATCCCTAGTGGAATTGCTGAAGAAATTCCAGAAAGAATTTCTGAAGGAATCCATGGAGGATTTCCTGGGGAAATTACTGGAGGAATTGCTGAAGGAGTTTCCGAAGGAATTGCTGAAGGAATTCCTGGAACAATTCGTAGAGGAATTCTTGGAGGAATTCCTGAAGAAATATCTGGAGTAATCCCTGGAGAAATTCTTGATGGAATTCCCGGAAAGTCCCTGGAGAAATGCCTGGATGAAATTCTGGAGGAATGCCTGGAATAATTACTGGATAAATACCGGAAGGAATTCCTGGGGGAATTTCTAAGGAAATCCCTGGAAGATTCCTGAAGAAATCCATAAGAAAATCCTAGAAGAATCTCATAAGGAATTCATGCAGGAATTGCTGGGAAAAATTTCAAAAATGTTCTCTGATTCTCAAGTCCACCCCCATATTTTGATTGGCATCCTAAAAGAAGTAGCTGGTCAAAATTTCAGCCAAATCCATTGAAATTAAGAGGTGCAACAAATCAATTTAGTGTTTTTCAACTATTTTCGAACTTGGAAAATCATAACTACACTAAAACTTGTCGAAAATTAATTCTTTCAGCACAACAAGATTCCTCCAGGAATTCCTCCTAAAAATGCCTATTGTAGTTCTTCAAGGAAATTCTTCAGGGATTCACAATGCAATGTATAGTATGGTGAAACTTTCAGGAAGAATTCCTGGAGGAATCTCTTGAGGAATTCCTTTTGGTATCTCTAGACAGAGGAATAGCTGTAGGAATCTCTGGAAGAATCCCAAGAGGAATCTCTAGAGAAATTGCTAAAGGAATTCCCGGACGAATCCTAAGAACTTTTAGAGGAATCCTTGCAGGAATTCCCAGAGGAATCCTGAAGGAATTTCTGGAGGAATCCAAGGATCAATTTCTGAGGGAATTCTAGGAGGAGTTTCTGAAGAAATCCCAGATGGAACTACTGAATCGTTGAAATTCCAGAGAAAATCCTGAAGGAATCTCTGAACGAATACCTGCAGAAATACCTTAAAGGATCTCTGGAGAAATTCCTGAAACAAACCTCGAAAACAGCTCTCGAACCATCACTGGAGGATCCTTTAAAGATATTCCAGGTCAAAATCCTAAAGAAATGACTGGTGGAATCCCTGCCTAGAAGAATCTCTGGAGGAATTCAAGATGGAATCACTGCAGCAAGCTATGGAAAAATTCATGGAGGAATTGCTCATACTCATATGGTTTACGAAACTAGAAACAAATCTTAAACAGTCATTTTGATTCCTCAAAACTGCAATGCCTATTTGCATATTCACATATCGAGCGCTCATCTCAAGTCAGCCCCCCACTCCTGGCCCCCCTCAAGAAGAAAATCCTAACTACGCCAATGATTTTACGACTCTGTGTCGAACATTCATATAACGTTGAGACAATGCATTCTGAAGAAAAATAAAAATTTAATATTTTTGAATCGAAAGAAAAATCGAATGTAAAAAATCGATTCGGATGATTTTGTAGGGCTTCAACATCGATTCGAAAAATCGATTAATCGAAACAAAAGCATCGATGTTTCGAACATCGATTTAAAATTGCCCAACGCTAGTACGTAGAAAGAAAAATTTCTGAAAACTTTGCCAAATGATCTTTTGAAATGTTGCCTATTTTAATATTTTCAAGATTATCGGAGTTGATATTATATAAATTATCATCAAATACCTTTGTTCAAGGTCTTCATTTTTCAAATTATCAGAATCAATTGAGAAAATTTTAATATAATTTTGAATTACTGTTCGAATATGGGGTTGCATGATGATATCTCGTCCAATGATTGCGTCGATAAGATTCAAAACATTATCCGGAACTACATAGAAATCAACACTGAAAGTAACATTTTATAGAGAAATTTTGTTGGTGAATAAACCTAAAATTTTAAGTCGCTTCCCACCGGTACCCCGAAAAATTTTGTTATTATTGATTTTTTTAATATCATTTGCATTGATCAATCCTCGGCGTATCAGTGAGATCGGACTTCCTGTGTCGAAAAGAGCTTTTAAATATGTACAATTGTTCATTAATCTAAACTTTTTCAATCCGTCACAATTACTTTGTCCATGGTACCGTCGGTTGTCCTCTAAAGTGTTTTAGGTTTCGTCATTTGATTTTGGTCTTGGTGCTTTAACTTTCCTCTCTCGTTTTTGATATCCGGTCTGTTGAACTGAACTGTACAATCCACGGCAAAATGTCCAGGCCGGTTACAGGAAAAGCAAACCTTCAGTTTATTTTTCTCCAGTGTTGGATCCAATCTCATCAAACGGAATGCTTGCATCACCTCGCTAACAGTTTGAAAATTTCGAATTCTGGCTTGATTCCGAAGCATCTGATCTTCAATTCCTTCCACCAAATATTCAATCAGCTCTTTCTCCGGTAAGTTTAGTTTATGTGCCAGCAAGCGTTTCGATTGTAAGCACTCTTCAAAAGGTTTTCGTCCCGACCATGTCCGTCTCGAAAATTGATTCCTTAATTGATATACGCTGATCTTGGTTGTGAAAGTATCGTGTAAGTTTGCAGTCAATTCATCGTAGCTCTCCAACATCTGAGTGTAACCAGGACAGTGCTTTTCCTTTGAGAAGCTTGAATAGTACCATTTTCTACATTGAGTGCTTGTTTCGTGTTGAATAATGTTTTCAAAAAAAATGATTTGCATCCTCTTGATGAAGACCGGAGAATGTTGGCAGCATCGATGAAAGATCTTCCGGACGAAGATTGTTGCTTGGTAAAAATTTTTGTGGAAGTGAATCCAAATATGAGGAACTTGCTGATCTAACTTCACTAACGATGTGTTGTTGATTGTGGAATGCGGAAGCGGCCGATACTGGAGCTACATGCTCAATCTATTGATTCTCCTCTGGCTGATGGATGTACTGCAATCCTTGCTGTGAGAGTTTCTTCATCACGTTGAGCGAAAGATCCTTCCCCAAGAATAAATTCCGCTGGACCTGGTTTACTGGATTCTCCACGCAGACTTTCATCCCCAAGAACGGACTCCACTGACTCATTTGGTAGAGATTCAGATTCAGTATCGATAAAATTATGCCTACAATCAGGTATCAGGTATCAGAAGGCCGGCTCCAGAGGCACGTTATCCTCCATTTGGGACATTTGTGCCATCGCCATACATATGAGCCTATTTCATCATTTACCTGAGGGAGAATGGGACAAGGGATGGGAATTGGGAAAGGGAAAGGTGATGAAATAGGAAGGGGTGCCCTAGAAAAGGGAATGAACGCATAAGCGCAACGAGAGCTCATAGCTCATACCACAACGGGGTTAATCAGTGCCCTGAAAAGGACACTGTAAAACGCATAAGCGTAAAAAGAGCCTATAGCTCATTGGAGGTAGCTTGCGACGTCATGCGACTTTCAATATGACATAGAAAGGCACGCCATCAAAAGCATCCTCAATATTCAAGAAATCACCCAAGCAAAAACTACGTTTGAGCGAGTGCTTTCTTGAAAACGTATACAACTTTATGTAAAAAAGTCACTGTGGACATCCCAAATTGGGAGACATGTGAGTTCACATGAACAGGCATGTTAGCAAGACGAACATCACAGATGTGATAATCGACAATGCGTTTAGAGTAGAGGGTCTTGCCCGGGATTTCCCGGGACAAAAATCCCGGGATATCCCGGGAACTGATAAATCCCGAATCCCGGGATATTCTTCCGAAAATCCCGGGATTTCCCGAAAACTAAAAAAATGGCAATAGTATTATAATAAAACGTAACATGCGACTTCAAATCTTCTTTATCAATGTTGCCATTTTTTTCATCCAATTCTACGCTATCTGGCAGATCTAGTGTATTTTTGTTCTACGGAAATCAAGCTTTTGATGAAAACCCTTGTAATTACACAAATGATTTTTTGGCAGAATATGCATACATTCATTTTTCATTCATTTCCCATTCAACCAGTTATCGTATAAGATGTTAAAGTGGAAGCGATATACGTAGATTTTACATGCGCCTAAATGGAGGCATGCACGCATATGGCCACCACTTCATCATCTTATGCAACATCATATACGATTACTGGTTGTCTGGGTTGGCGTTACATTACAATTATATGAAAATCAACAGTCATAATATTAAAATATGGAATCTTAGGATTTATTTTAAGTTATTACTAGAATATTCTATGGCAGTATTTTTAGGATTTATAGCAGATTTTCCATAATTTTTTTTAGATATTTCTGGAGTAATCCATTAAGAATACTTCATTGATATGTAATATTCAACTGATCTGAGCAAATACTTGACGGATTTCCGATTAAATTATGGGAAAATACGTAGAATTTTCAGAGGAATATAACTCAGGAAAATGAGAAATCGATTTCATAAGTTTTGCAGGGCGCTCTGGGATATTTTTGACGATGTCGTAAAAATATTTCCGATAAATTAATTGAGACAATTTCTTCTAAAGTCCAGGTAAAATTTTCTCTGAAACTCGTTTGAATATTTTAGAGATAATTCAAGATAATTCAGCATACTGATGAATATTTTTAGAAGTATAAGTGAAAAAGCTGAAATGCACAGTTTGACCTGTCCTAATACCATAAGTATAAGAATTGTTGGGAATAAAAATATAAGAATTGTTGGGAAAACCACAAAGAAGCATCTGAAAAAAAATGCTAAAGGAAGATTTTTCTTAAAAGGTACATATCAATTTCACAAGAAGTTTGTTGAGAGTCAGGCCTTGAATTTCTCTGGATTTTCTACTACAGTTTCCTTGCTATAGTCACCAAAAAATCCATTTTTTTTCAGGAATATAATTAAATAGCTTCACACATTTTCAATAAAAAAAATCAAAATGCTTACAAAAAATCTTAAGAGATTGCCTTTTTAAATTTTGAAAACACTCTTCTCTGTCAGAAAAGTTCTCAAATTTATTCCCAAAAATAACATAAGTAGAGACACTATGGGTCAATTTAATAATTGATGCAGGAATTCTATTAAACCTTCATTTTTTATTTCTTCTATTAACTATATTAGAAACGAATCCAATGGAAACTTTTCTTGAAATTCCACTTAGAACTCAGTCATGTCTTATGGTAAATTATAAGGCATTTCTCTAGAAATATCAGTTCTGTCAAAAACTTCGATCGGATAAATATGGTAGAAAAGCCCAAGATGAGTACTTTACTTGAATTTTCTTGTACCCTTTAATGTTTCCAATTGACCTTAAACAATCAAATGTCTTTGTAAAATGTATTTAATTTCAAAACCAAGGATTTCCAGTTGATCGAATTTGATGAAACATGTTTTAGAAATTCTTCCATTACTATTTTGTATCGTTTTTGTGAAATTTTGATTTTTTTCATTTGGGAAATAAAAATCCCGAATCCCGGGATTTTTTTCAGTCCGGGAAACAAGACCCTCTAGTTTAGAGCATTTCAGAAAGAACGACGTAACCAGATAAATCTGGAACTTATTCCTTCTTTATACAACGCACGCACCCTTTCGGGATAAAACTACAGAGTAATTTCATGCCATGAAAATACCCAATAGAAAACTACAAGAGTTCAAAACATGTTTGAAAAACTCAAATCCCTCTGGAAAAAAATAGGATAAAGCCCCATTTGCTCCAGGAGATTTGAAGTAAGCAGAGCTTTTTAGTGCTCACTAAATCGATTCTATAGCTACAATCCTCGGGGTAGAAGCTAAAGATTCGTAGCTATACAAAAGACTGGTTTATCCGAAGATATTTAGAACTTGAACAGGTCCGAGTTCCATTCAGGAATACCTCTTGCGGTCCGCACAGACCGCAGAGGACAAGCTTCTTTCAAAGCAGTAGCTATGGTATACCACAATGAAGGGCGTTGTAATAACAAAACCATAATGAAACTCTCTTGGAGTAGCAATGGAAGCGAGTTATCCATAAAATGTGATCGCAACCAATTATTACAGGTTCCCTAGCTTGTTGAGCAGGGACGCCTGAATACGCAAAGTTTGCGAAGGAACACTCCAAAGTGCGAAAAGGTCAAATGGAGAGTCCTCATCTGGCGCATGCCAGTCAGTCAAATCATGACAAATTCTGCTCATGCAGAGTTGGGTTAGGTGCAATTCTGTGTTAAGTTAACCATGAACTGTACTACCTAAGTATTCCATCAAACTGAAGCATCTCAAATCAATGTCTGAGCTACTTCAGATGCCAAATATCAGCGAAAAGATGCTGAAAACAAGAGCTTGCTTGAAGGCATCCATAAGGAAAGGTTGAAACATACTGTTAACGTTATTCTAAAATAGAGCATGCTCGAGGCACGACAGTTCATCTATATTGAAAAAAGCAAAGCTGGGTTCACAAGGTAACCTAAACAGAAGTTACCCTACGAAAATGAACTTTTTTATGTAGATCCACTTGGGCTACATACGCTTTTTACGCTGAAAATTGATCTGAGGTTTCCTTGCCGTAGCCACTACCCAAACTAGACAGGATTACACTCTTCACAATCACAGCACAAAAAGGAAGAATCAACGACGAACCAAATCGTGGTCGATTGAAAAACGCCAATGGCGAAAACGCATTAAGCGAACCCATATAGGCAGTAATGTAAGCTAACAACATTTGAATAACCCCGCCCTTATTTAGCCTCAAATTTGAGACTTAAGAAAGGCAACTGATTATCTCGGAGAAACGCAAGGTCCACTGCACCATTGCTCCGGTTAGCGCAGTAAGGGCGTAATACTGTGGAGGACGCCCTGATTCTCCACAGGCTCCGTTTGTGGTTAGGTTTTTATTAGACCCCCCTAACCATTCATTCTTTGGCACGGTAAGCATAAAGCCGCATAACACCATGAATTAGGGGTCACCTGTTTAGTGGACTCTTACCACTGGATCAGGCGGTCCGTAGTGTTATTCTTAGCCAATTGAGACAACCGCTACCGACACTACACAGCTATCTAGGCTGATCGGGAAAAGAAGTTAACATTGATGGTCAACTTCCAAACGAACCCGAACAGCCGCAAACGGACACGACACGGACAGAACGGACTCCACTGACTCATTTGGTAGAGATTCAGATTCAGTATCGATAAAATTATGCCTACAAAGTGCTATCCCAGATCATCTTCCGTCGTCTGTCACCTAAAACGAATGAGTTCGTGGGAAGTTATCAAGCCGGCTTCATCCTCCAGAAATGCCGTGAATACCAGGTCCAAACGCATCACTTATTCATCGACTTCAAAGCGGCATACGACAGTATCGACCGCGCAGAGCTATGGAGAATCATGGACGAAAACGGCTTTCCTGGGAAGCTGACAAGTCTGATTAAAGCAACGATAGACGGTGTGTAAAACTGCGTAAGGGTTTCGGGTGAACTACCCAGTTCATTCGAATCTCGCCGGGGACTGCGACAAGGTAATGGGCTCTCATGCCTACTCTTCAATATCGCTCTGGAAGGTGTGATGTGACGAGCCGGGCTCAACAGCCGGGGAACGCTTTTCACAAAATCCGGACAATTTGTGTGCTTTGCAGACGACATGGCATTATTGCCAAAACATTTGGAACGGTGGCAGAACTGTACACCCGCCTGAAACGCGAAGCAGCAAAGGTCGCCTGGTGGTGAATGTCTCAAAAACAAAGTACATGCTGGTAAGCGGAACCGAACACGATCGGATCCGTCTGGGTAGTAATGTTACGATAGACGTTCGAGGTGGTGGAGGAATTCGTCTATCTCGGATCCTTACTGACGGCTGACAACAACGTGAGCCGTGAAATTCAGAGGTGCATCATCTGCAAAAGTTGGGCCTACTAGGGCTCTAGAAGAAACTGCGGTCGAAAAAGATTCACCCACGCACCAAATGCACCATGTACAAAACGCTAATAAGACCGGTGGTCCTCTACGGGCACGAGACATGGACCATGTTCGAGGAGGACCTGCAAGCACTCGGAGTTTTCGAGCGACGCGTGCTAAGTACGATCTTCAGCGGTGTGCAGAAGAACGGTGTGTGGCGGAGAAGGATGAACCACGAGCTCGCTGCAATTTACGGCGAACCCAGCATCCAGAAGGTGGCCAAAGCCAGAAGGATACGGTGGGCAGGGCATGTTGCAAGAATGCCGGACAACAACCCTGCAAAGCTGGTGTTTGCAACTGATCGGAGTGGAGCGCAGAGAGCACGATGGGCGGACCAGGTGGAGGGTGACCTGGCGAGCATTGATTGAGCGCGATAATCTAGATTGGTAAGCATGTTGGTTCACATAAAGAGGCACATTGGCCAGATGAACATCACGCATGTGATGATCGACAATGCGTTTCGGAAGAAAAGAGGTAAACTGACAGGTCTGAAACTCTATACTTCTAAATGTGACGCACGACCCATTTTCGGAATAAACCTCAATATACCCTGTAGCAAGACAGCGAGAAAGATTTTTTTCAAAACATGTTTGAAATAATCAAAACTTTTTTAAAGCAAAATGGGATATATCTCATCTGCCCCAGGAGATTTGAAAGGAGTAAAGTTATTTGGTGCCTATTCAATCGATGCAATAGTTACGATACTCCAAGATGAAGGCAGAAAATCATAACTACAAGGCAAGACATCAGGTTCATCCACAGACGATGTAATATCCACACATCCGGGGAAGTGTGTACTGAAACAATCCAGAATTCGGCATTTGGCCTTACGAGCCGGCCTGAAAGCCTCCGATCCAGTTGACCGTAGCCTGTTCCAACTCTTTCTACATTGTTTCCTGAGCTTGGCTAGATCAGGGTTCCACCAAGGGGTTCTTCTTGTGGTCTTGTGGACCGCAGAGGGTAAGCTTTTTCAAACTTTCAATATGAAGGACGTTGTAGTATCAACGGCATCATCTAAATCAATTGAAATGTTAATGGATGGCGAGAATCCATAAAATTTGACCGCAACTAAATCAGTAAAGAGATCCCAGTCTGTTGACCGGGGATTACTGAAACGGAAAGTTTGCAAAGTAAGATTTTAATGTTTAAGAAAGATGTAACGATAGTGGTCAGATAAAGATTTTTCTTATGACACTAAGTAACTGCTACTGATAGGTACTGAACAATATAACTGATAAAGGATTCCAACACTTGGTTAACATTTTCAGAAAGTTGACATTATCGTGGTAAGAATTTTATTTATTTAGGACATAGATCTTTTTAAAAAATCAATGTACATCGTCAAACAAATTTTCTCTAGTGTGACGTAAATGATACAATTAACCAAAATTAAAGAATGCACGTTAGTTTCGCAGTAGACCACTTTTTGATGAGATACATATTCAGAAGCCAGCTCAAAATGTTTTGACCTTCCTTACATCTGACAATCCTTTAATTTGCTTTAGTTCAAACCATACATCACACTTCAATCAAGCTTTTATCTATTACTCCCGTTCGACAGTTGCTAATACTTTTAATTCTTCAAACCAACACCATCCAACCACATCTTTCAGCCATGTTTCGAATTAAATCCTCGCTCTCGAAAAACATTTACTCACATTGCCATTGCATGCCATGGTATGCAACAGCAGCATCACCCAAAGCAATTACCAACATCAACCATATGCCATGCTATGCTGCCTACCAACATTGTTATGCTGCTCTATCCGTACTCACACACTAATATTTACACCAAGTTGAGCGCTCGGTGAGTGCCCTAAATCACGGCACTCGCGCGAACGAAGTTGGTGTTGGTGTTCTACCCCCTGCTGGCCTTCCGCACCGACCGGTTTCCGGAGCTCATACAGACGCTACCAACCATACCAAACAAGCTGCGTGAGAGAGCGAGCGAGAGCTCGCTACTCGTCGTACCGCCCCATCACCGCCCTGGGCTCACGTACCACACGTACAGCGGCACGGCACGGCCACCGAGAGTTGGAAGCGTGCCTAGGCCAAAGCATACCCAAGGATACGGCTGGCTAGATGTTGATTTACCTTTCGTGCGTCAAGTTGTGTCTGGTTCCGTCGTTCGCTTGTTCGTTCGTTCGTTAGTTCGTAGAAGCTCTATGGAGGCAAGCTTTCGGCAGTAGGTGCGTTCGTTCGTTTTTTTCGGCGGTTGGTTTGTGCAACAACGTGACTAGCGACTGTTTCGGAAGCCGCGCAGTGTGTCTACCTATGGAATGCAACTGCAATACTGTTACTGGGAATGAATAGTGGATTTTTGAGTTTTAGAAACATAGCGCTGAGTTTTGAAATACGCGCGCGAGTGATTTGAATTGTCGAGGAAAAGACGGCTGAATTGGAATTTTTTGATTGCGGCTTTGGCGGAAAATCGCGTGAGCCGTTTGTTGTGTTCAGATTGCGTGACTGGTGGGAAATTCCTGGATTAGGGATCGAAGAGAACCTGGGAAAACTGTGAAGCGGGAAAGTAACCGGAAGAGAGTTTAACAAGTGTGCAACGAACTACATATCGCGGTGAATAATTTGTTTGTTTGTGAGTGAAGCTAATTGAGTGACTTCCGGAATTTCCAAGTTAGTTTGAAGGCCTTACCTGGGAGATCAGTGCACAGAAGTCCTTGATGGATCTTAATGAACGACATACATTGATGTCAAGTGTGAATCTAGTAGTGCAATAGTGAAAAGAAGTTTGAGTTCCACCCATCGAAACAAATCGTGAAGTGTTGTGATCAACACTCTGTCCAACTGTACGATGGACGTCAAATCTTTGTCGGACGTTCAGAAGCAAATCTTCCAGAACTTGGTCGAGAAGTTGATCGCGCGGAACAAATTTCCCCCGAACGAGGCGGAAGATGTGCAGAAGCTGCTAGAGAACATGCGTGATGCGAAGAATTTCCACAAAATCATGGAAAAGTTGAAAGAGTGCGGTCAGCTGGATCTGGATATCGAGGAAAACTTTCGGGAAGGTACGAGTTCAACCCAACGTCATTTCGGGGGAACTTCACCTGGACCATTCTCACCCCACTGTCTTCTGTTCTGTCGTTCCTTTGCAGAGAACGGATTTTTCCTCAAAGATACGGCGAAAAAGTTTGGACCCGGCGGTCAAACGCTCACCCCGCGGCACACCATCGACGCAATACTAGGTTTGAATAATTGTGAAAATGGAGGTAGGATACTACTAATGGTGTGATTTTACCGATGGGGGTCTGTCACACTCGCCTAGTGGTGACCCCTGAGGTTTGGGCTTGAGTACTAACTGTTTGGTTTTGGTGCTTGTTTGAAAACTGCTTGCCCACGTTCTTTTTTGCGGTTTTGGTTAGGGTTGTGAGAACTTGAAGTCATTGAAAGAGTCCTCGTGTTACTAGAAAAAGGTACCAATAATGCATAATGTCAACTGTCTTCTTATTACAATCTGTATTGATGTATGTACTTCGGAGATTGTTTATGCCTATAAGTGAATATTCTACTTTTTGTACATCCGACGGATGTTGAGAAACAATCAGTGTTTTTAAATTGAACAAAGTAAATGGTTATAATTGAAAATCGACGGTTCATTTTGCTCCCACATATAGTGGCAAACGTCTATAGACATAAATAATGTCTAAATTTTGGCGTTTTGTAATCAAAGTTTGTCAGCTAGTCAGAATAGCAGCATGAAACGAGCTCACCAGTTATTCGCAATCCCTAAAAAAATCATTTAACTACAATCTAGAATACTTCATATCTAGATCTTATCTTTTGAGGTGTTCAGTTCAATTCAGTGGAAAATCCACAAAGTCCTTCTCATGCTTTCCTATGATATTTTTGTGTCTCCAGGACCTTGTTGGATACCTAAACATGCATGAACGGATTTTCTTGGTAAAGCGTCATTGTCTCACTAGGAAAACACAAGATCTGCAACAATTTGCCTAAAGGGATACCAGGATGCATCAGACAAATTTCGAGAACCCTCTCGCTTTCGCTATGCGTATCAGATAGCAGTAGCCTCACAATCATATAATTTCACAGTGGCCCAGGGCCCAGATGTACGAGTAAAAATACATTCAGTGCCTTCAAATGACTTCTGGAGACAAAAATGGTCGTTTCCAAACTTGTTCCTTATTATTATAAGTCCTTCTTTTAAATAAACATGAAAATTAGGGTGGTCCATATTTTCAAAGATATTGGAAACCAAACTTTTTTTTAGTTAAAATAACTATGTAGAGATGTAGAGATAAATTTCTGAATTAGCTTAGGCTAATTCAAGAAAATCTTTTTTCTGACTGTAACTTTTTCAGTTTCAATTTCTCAAGTCGTCCAAAATCACTTATAAAGCATTTGAAAACGTCATTTCGTGCGCGAAGGAGGTGGTTATTTCTTATGATTCAAATGTTATAGGCGATTTTCTCCAAAAACCGTAGTCTATTCAAATGCTGATATTAGGGGTTTGAGTTAACTTAAAAATATCTTTTGCTAGCATTCAAAAGAAGAAAAATTGTTATAAAACATATCAAAACATTAGAAAACTGCAAAGTGATCCGAAGAAGAAGAAAAAAAGTGATCCGACGCTACCGGCTTTGCAATTTAGACATAAAATTGATGTTTTTGAGCATATCTAAGGCGATATTTTAACATCAGTAGTTTAAAAAAAATAACTGATTCTGACGGAGTTTCGGAAAATATTTCTGGCACTCTACTTGTTCACGATGCATTTTTTTTTGTAAATCACTGATGGTGCTTTCTAATATTTTTTTGAGGATTTTTGAGGCGTGTCTTCGGCAAAACTGTTTGGCTGGTTAAGAACTTACGGATGATGTGCCGTATACTTCATAAATTCACCACTAGGTGCCGATAGAGAACAAACATATTTTATATTTCATATATCTCAGGATCCTGATCACATAGAAAGATGGTGTCTTCGGCAATATTGTTTGGTTGATCAACACCTCTCAGTTGATTAGTCAATTGGTTAAAGATTCTGTCACTAGGCATGAGCATGCAAAATTCAACTAATATTCAGAAAATACAAGCTGTAACTTTTTATAAAATGCACCACAACTTCTCAAATTTAAACTGCTAGTTGCTTAACTAGTTAGCTATTAATGGTACATATTTGATTGGATAACTGTACATAAAGTTAAAGCGCTTCTAGTAAAATGGTTCATATTAGAATGTTGTTCGTTTGAGTGCTATTTCTCAGGATTAAATGCACCCAATGAAATTAAATTATGGACATTTATGACTATTATATTGATCTTTGTGAAGCATTTGACTCGACTTAAATATGTACAGAGGAAAAAAATAATGCATGTTGAATAATTTCTGCGTAATTTTTATCATTAGAATGGTTTTGCAAATGTGTAACTAGCGCCTCCTAGTAGCAGAATTTCGAAATAAACGGTCCATCAACCGTAAGTCCTTGGCCTGCCAAACAACTTTGCTGAAGAAACCAACTTTCTAAGTGATAGGAGTCCTGAAGTATATGAAATGCAAGAACTGTTTTCTGTCTAGCACCCCTTAGTGGTGGAATTTTGCATCTTATGTATGTCCCATCATGTTTAGGCTCTTGACCATCCAAACAAGTTTGCAGAGAACACCAACTCTCCAAATAATCAGGTTTCTGAGATATGTGGTATGGAAATTGGTCAGTGTTAAGTCTATTTGTCTCTGATATCACAGAAATCCCAGACAAAAAGACATTACGCTGAACTTATTTACATAGCATATATCTTAAAATTCTGAAAACTCGGAGAGAACACACTTATTATTCCGGAAGTCGTAATACCAAATATGTATTGCATAGTTTTAAGCATAGTAGATGGTCGCCATCTTGGACTCCAAAATTGCGTCAGGCATCGACATTTTTTTTATCTGTATTAACGAGATTTTTAGTCCTAGGCTAGTTCATCTCGGGACCCACGCTTTACTTCCCTTCCGTAGGAAGAACTCACTTTTTATTAGTTTGTCGGGAGTGGGATTCGATCCCAGGTTGATTGATTGATTTATCTTTATTATAGAGACTTTCAGCCCTTGGCTGGTTCGTCTCTCTAATCCCAGGTCCTCGGCGTGATAGTCACGTATTCCTACCATCACACCAGGTCCGCTTCACAGACATCGACTTTAAGTTTTTAGGCTAGGTATCTAATTTGAAAAAAAAAATGATATGGTGCAAACTTGGTATAAAAATCTACGAAAAATAACCATTTCCCCAAGGAAATCAGCTTACTGAAAAATCATACATACACGAAAACATCAGAACATTAACCATCTTGTTTTAAAAAAAAAAATATGTCGAAAATAATTTTCAGTGCTGTAAATTTGCACAAATATAAACTGCGTTAATTCAAAAATCCGCGAAAAAAAACCTCGTAAATGAAAACAGCGTAAAAAAAGCTTGACTTGAGCGTACAACATTACATATAAGAAATTGTTTAATGTTAAAATCAGTGATATTTAATAAAAAAAATGTGTCTAATTTGTTTACGTCGGGTGTAATTTATGGATTTTTTTTTCTATACATATATACAAATATTGACCAATTCATTTAAGATCATTATCAAACTACTGCTGAAAGGATGTATTCAGAAAGATAAAAAGTTTGAATATCTGTTTAAGTTTTGGAGAGGAGCAAAAAATGTGTTCCGAAAAGGGGCTGTCACAATCGGGTCACTTATGTATATAACTCCCCAAAACTCTTGTACTATAGAATGATTGAGGAAAAATTTAAATATGTATATTGTTACGATTCAATACAAAAGAAACAATGACATCTGAACAAAAACATCAATTTTTCAATGATTTTGAAAACAATGTAAAAAGCGTGAATATTTACACTTAAAACCCTTTTGAGATATAAAGAACAGCAGGGAAACAAGACACGAATGCCACATAAGTGGTAAAGTGTCTTTAATAAATATTAATAATAATGTAATAGTAGGGACAAAAATCTTAGAGGAGGTAGTACCAATGGTGGTGGTATGTAGTGGCAATTTTGCACTATTTCGGCCTAAAAGCTCGCAAATTTAATTTTCAATACATGCGTGTTAATTGATAACATTAATTCAATTTTGTGTTAAGGAATTGTCAAAAAACCTATTTCAAACAATTATTTTTCCTAAATGTTTTGCTCCTTTGTACCTATAGTGGGGGTAGTGTTCCTATAGTGGAGGATCCAATAGGAATTCAATAGGATGCGCCACTATAGGAACCAATGTTGAATTTTACCACTATAATAGGAACCGCGTACCTATAGTTGGTGCAAGTGATTTACATTTTTCCAAGCAAATTTAAATGAAAAACAAGTGATTAACGTTTTCAGACTTTTTATTTTCTGGTATTATCCTTTCTATTCAATTATTTCATTACAAGGAGCTACTAATAGCACCACTATTGGTATGTTTACCCTACTTAAAATTATTCGAAAATATAAAAGATTTGATTGCCCAGAAAAGAAATAGTACTTGAATGATCAATCTATATCCCGTATAAGGGTAGGATTGGATATTTATTAGAGGATTTGTTTGTTTTGGCAATAATACAGATATATTTAGATTTCCGCACCATCTGACGATCACAATTGCTGCAAAGCTTTCATAATAATGGTTATTAAATGAAATATTAATTTCTTCAAATGAAGACAAAATAAAAAATGAAAAATTGACGTAAAAAATTTAAACAAATGAAATAAATTCCAGTTTTTCTAGTCTAGTCTACACATACACAGCCATTCATTGAAAGAATCCTGGAAAATGATAGAATCGACTAATTCTACCATTTTTCTTGTCATTATTAATGTTTGCAGTACATCGGGAATGCATTACAAACATTAAAGCGGCCAGGCCTACTGTGCAGCGTTGTGGTTTAACAATTAAGCTTTTGAGTGGGGACATCTCGTACCAACCGCTCAGCTTTTTAGAATGCAAAATACGTGAAAATCGATGGGGGTGACGATGCTAAGAAGGTTAATGCCACCCCTTGGTCCTTCGCTTCCTGGGATGGAACACAGGTATTTGGTCCGTGTCCTGGCCCTAATGCCTAGGCTTAAGCGCCTTTACTCGCTCACAAATGAAATAAATTCCAGTTTTTGGATAAAAACAAATATTGTCTATTGGAAAATAATGAAGTGAAAATTAGCCTTTCCATAGCTGGGTTGTTGTATTTTGCTCAAAACGTTAAAAAAACTCGTTTGTACACAGCATGGTGGCCGTGAAAATATTATATGAAAAAATAAAAATAAATAACGTCCATCAGTTTATTTTGTTGCCGTTATTTTATTTCTACTTATGGAACGAATTTCAATTTGATTCAGTTGCTCCTTCTCTTTTAAATAAAACAATCTAAGATCTCATTTATTCACGTATTGTATTATGAATAAACCCCCTGAAAATGCAAGTGGGACTTTCTTCTTCTATGAAAGTACAACCATTGGGCTATGTCTACATACAACAGTTTACGTTGTTTCTGTGTTGTGAGCTTTTTCGTTTTATTTAACAAGTTACAAAGGTCTTAACTTGCATATTATTCAAATTATTTTTTTTCTAATTTTTGACTAGATTAATTGTGTATATAAAATGCATTAAAGTAGCAATTCGGAATAATTGGCTGATACACGTTAATAAAAAAAAATAAAAAACAGAAAAGTCTTCCACAGATGTTTGGGGATCTTAAAAGAACTTTAAACAAAATTCACTGAGGGTAATATTCATTGCGCATCTATGTTAGACAAGCCGGGCACAAAGGGCTGGGGGGGGGATGGTAGTTGGTTAGGTGTTAACCACTCCTTAATGGACGTTTCATACACTAGGCGCCCCTCCGCCTTTTGCCGAAATTAGGAAAACCCCTCCCTTGGCGCCACCTCTGTGCACGGGCCTTGATTTTTTTTTGGGGTTATCCAATATTACTTATTGCACTGTGGGTAAAAACATCAAAAATTTGTACATAATAAAAAAACACGCTGTGAAAGAAATTTAATCCATTTCAGATAAAGATGTATAATATGACAATTGAACAAATTCGGCTCGGAAAAAGTTTTCGAAGCTTTTCAACATTTTTTTCTTTTTTCAAAAATCACCTTCTTTAAACAGACATATGTTTTGTCCAGCATTTCTCCATCTTTACTCATGGTGCAATAAGCTGCACTATATGTCCGCTAAAGCATATAAAAAAAATAAAATAAAATATCTTTTTGAAATAATTGATTTCTAGGTTTTATTTTTCGAAGAAATTAAAAAAATAAAACATTTTTTTACAGTGTCGAAAACAGCTGATCAATCGAACCAACAGTTTTTGAGATATATTTTTTTAAATTATTAGTCAATTTTACTTAGTCCCTTCTCAAAAGTAATCTCTCTCTTCTTGGCGTAACATCCTCACTGGGACAAAGCCTGCTTCTCAGCTAAGTGTTCTATGAGCACTTCCACAGTTATTAACTGAGAGCTTCCTCTGCCAATGACCATTTTGCATCTGTATATCGTGTGGCAGGCACGAAGATACTCTATGCCTAAGGAAGTCAAGGAAATTTCCTTTACGAAAAGATCCTGGACCGACCGGGAATCGAACCTGTCACCCTCAGCATGGTCATGCTGAATACCCGTGCGTTTACCGCCTCGGCTATATGGGCCCCTAAAAGTAATGCTAGATCCAAAATGATAAACTGCGTCATAAATTGTTCGTTTTTATCGTAAAAAGTACTGATGCATTTTTTTTACAATCTTCTAAACAGCGAATAACTCAGGAAATTTATGAAGTAAGATTCCAAAATCAGCACGAAAAGTTTTAGTCGTTCATAGAAGCTAATGAGTTTCGTTTAATTTCGTAAACTTATGTTATTAGTCGTATTTTAAAAATAACTCGGCATAATTTAAAAGTAAAATGTTCCTGGCATACCTTATCCAACTTTACCCAACCGAGAAATTTTCAATATTTTTGATATGGTTAACGATTGATAAAAAAAAACTAAAGTGAAATACAGGATAATGCGTACAAAGCTGGTATTTTCGAGTGTTTATTCAATTTTACAAAAAAAAATAAGGGGATTCACTTAACAGTGTAAACTGATTAAACTGATTAAACATCGCGATCACCAAGGCAATCTTTGATTATTTCATTCGCAAAATCATGAAACATTTCAAATAAGCAGAAAATCATGGCTTACGCAGCAATTTAATCTGTTTAGTGAGTACCCCTAATAAAATTCCACTAACTGTAACCATTTGTAAAATATTCCATATATCTATTATTGGGACTGTTAGTTGATTAACCCTTATGTAGCCGACAGGGTACCCGGGTACCCAGCACATATTTGAAAGCACTGTGTAGAAAAAAACAAATCATTTGTCGGACACATAAGGTTAAATGGTGCAAATTTGAACCAGATTGGTTTATTTGAAATCGTAAAGCAACGAATTATGAGAACACATGTGATGCAAACAACATCTCAAAGTAAACGTTTCGCTCCAGTCATGTATGAAATCCTAAGTTTGCCTTTGTCTTTCAATTATGTACCGCTTTTATATCGAATCATGACATCGTATCACTCAGGTACTCAAGCTCCCATTGGCCATAACAATCCTCTACGTACCCCGCTTCTAGTTCTGAACCGGTTTTGATATCTCAGTCTCCATTCTATATTCTCTCTCTTCACGGCACTGCCATCGCTGTCGAAGGTGCCAGCCATGCTTAATTATTAGATTAAAACAGAGGAACGTTCCTCTGCTCTAAGGATGACGTAGAACTATCTTCGAAGCTGAAGCATAAAAACTAAAAATCTTGTTCTGATCATAAGAATCGGCCTTCAGATGATCTCATGCTCACAATTAAATTAGTTTTCCATTTGGCAGCAATGATGACAATTGGTTCCAATACCTACTCAGGAGCAAGAGTCTCCGACGACAACGCGTTGTTGGTTGGGACAAAAAGGGAGAAGCCATCATTGAAGCTTGCCGTTCTGCTACATAATGGTAGGACTCCAGTCGGTGAGCGAAGACCCGTCTAATTGCGACTCTGTATCTTCTCTTAATTTATCTAATTTCGAGTCTGTTTTCATTTGGGAAAACAATGATTGGACAGATTCTTCTAGCGGGCCGCTGCCGTTGCAACTTGCAAGACTTTGGACTTAAGTGATATTTAATACGATGATGCTTTGTTGCGAAGATGGTATGTTGCAACGGCACTTGAAAACTGTAGTGTCATTTGGTAGGTTCCTTTCGCTGCGAGGTCTTTGATGTTAGTTCGCTCCGCATTGTGTTTGTTTTTCCTCCGGTTTGTTTAGGCTCAA
Organism: Aedes albopictus; assembly: GCF_035046485.1. Classification (NCBI taxonomy): domain Eukaryota; kingdom Metazoa; phylum Arthropoda; class Insecta; order Diptera; family Culicidae; genus Aedes; species Aedes albopictus. The sequence goes on from NC_085137.1 coordinate 424,977,069, forward strand.
GTGATTGATTTATAATGTTTTGACATGAATGTTGATGATTAGTTTTTGAAGTTCAGCGTTTTGGGTACTACATAACATCAACTCATTAGTTTTGCAGAAGAGAGGCTCTCTTTGGTTTCCCTCTCTTTCGTTAATATCTCAGCTGTTCATTTGAATTATGATTGTCTCCTAGCATAGGACGATGGTCAAATCAATCGTCTTTTGATTTGTACCGCAAAAGTAGTTGAAAAGTTTACCATTACATTGCAATAATTGAAAAAGAAATTGAATAAAGAGAGCCTCTCAAATGCAGATAGGACCTATTGAAATGTTCGGCCTGGGATGATTAGTTTCATACCTACCACTTAATACTATTCGTTAACCTAACAATCGTTTTTGTTCGAAACGGATTGGTGTTTTGTGACTTTGGATTTTTTTATGGATATATTGGATAAAACAACTCAGTGAGAATTTTCTTTCGAACTACTCTAAATGTAGTTTCACGTGTTTCCTTTAAGTTCTCTATGAATTCATCGCTACACCCTGCCGAGAAATCCTTTGGAAAATTTCAGCGAGTTTCCAATCATTGTTAGGGGTTTTCAGCAATCCACTTCTTATAGGAATTTCTTTGAAATACTACTAGTTGTTTGAGAAGTATCTCTAAAAGTTTCTTTAAAAACCCTGTCAGTTTTTCGCAAAATTTAAGGTTTTCCTCGGAGAGTTTAAGCAGTAAAACTGAAAACTCCTTCCGGAATTTCAGAAGTCCTTCGGGAAATTATGTCAACAGTTCCTCGGATGTATAAGTAAAGAGTCTTTCAGGAATTTTTTTGTGGAGTTTCTCGGTAAACACGTTAAAACTTTTATGAACATTTTCAAGGTGTTCGAGTGAAATTGTTGCATGACTTGCTAAAACATTGTGTTAAAAGTTTTCCGGCAACTTCATGCTACAATTTATCAGGAAAACCGACGATACCTTATAAGGGGAACAAACGAACGGCACCAACGTGACTTGATCAGTGTGAATGAGCCAACTCTATAGGCTTCTAATGGATGATCACGTTCTCTCTGTTGTATCCTCCTGCCGATCGCTACTGAGTGGTTGCTATAATGATTAATTAAGTGTTCATACGGGGGAGCTACTTTACACCCTCAAATCCACACTATGTAGTGGTTATTCATCCATACTATTTTCTATTACCCCTCCCCCGTGCAACACCTTCCGACTGGGTCAAATAGAATGGACCCAACCGTTTAGGAATCCCTTTCACGCTCATCCAAGAATCATTCTCATAAAAACGAAGCATTAATAAATCAATCAAGCAAAATTGATTAATTTATTTTTAAGCAGACCTGTTGTTCAAGACTCTTAGCCACCTTCCTCTGCCGCCACCACCACCATCGAACCACATCAAAAGATCGACAGCTGGACAGGTGAATGTGAGCTCTGTTAAACCGCGCGCAACGGAACTCTCTGGCCGACTCCTCGAACAAACGAACAAATGACGGACGCGTGAAGAAAAAACGCGTTGTGATCCGCGTTGGAAGATTTTCATTAGCAGTCAATAAAAACATTTTCCCTCGCGTCCGACTCCGTCCGGCACCTCACTCAACCGCCACGTCGCGTCGGATTCGTGGAAGTTCGATTCGCCGAGCTCGCATCGCGTCACCAGGATTAAGAAGCTCACACTATGCGGGGATCCGCAGCTCTTAATGGAGTTAATCTGGTGAAAAGGAATTCAAATTTAATTATGCTAGTCACGTCACAGCGCGAATGGGGAAACAGGAACGGAACACCACCGGGGGAATTGATTGACTCTGACTGAGAGCTTCTCGGACTATTGTTGGTTCGTTACGTTACCTACAACAAGCTTGATTCTGATTGGCGTACTCCGGCGGAGGTTGATTCCTTTACAGCCAGCGGGATACAGCCTCCTCGATGGAGAGCAAAACAATCTGGAAAAGTATGATACTATCGGCTCTCGGATCGAAGCAATGGCATAATCTCCCATCAGCTCTGTGAAAGCATTTAGACATCGGATTGAATGGAATCTGCCAATTGCAAACGACAAACAGCTGCTGCTAGAATACTCTTGAAGAGTAACTCATGCGCTTCCAGATACGACGATGCTGAAGCACTGATGGTGATGATAATATCCCTTTCGTGACGGAGCGCAAAAAAATTGAAATCTCCATACAAATAGCTCAACTTTGGCTCTCCAGAACTCTTAGATTTCCCAACAAAACAACAATTATTTTACCTCATTTGAAAGAACAACTCTTTATCTTTCGATTTCTTGCTTTGACTACCTAGACAAATCGGAATTAAAAATTATGCGACAGACAAAACTTTTTCATGTTTTACGGTTTTTGCCCACTTTTTGTTTACCTTGTTGTGATAAATCTCACAGGCAACGTAAACAAAAGTTTGTTTACACACAAACGAGCATAAGTAATGGCTCAATTATTGAAACAGTTTACATCACATAAAACAAAGTCTAAACAGATGAAAAAAATATGCAAAAATGCTGCCGCTCAACAGCACAATTGTGCTGGTTCGTCACGAAAGGGATATGATGGCACTTTGGCACCAATTAGACTGTTCCATTGCATCAGATATCACACCCCTTGTTTGAACTATTTTATACGGATACATTAGTTGGGATGTTGCTTTTTTGCTTCTTCTCCTTTATGGCTATAAGTTGCCTCTGGAACTTGGCCTGCTTCTCTTCAACTTAGTATTTATTGAGCACTTTCACAATTAGGGTAATTCGTCAATCGTTGATAAGTTGATACTGCAATTCTTGTTTTCAATTATTTTTCGACTATAATTCCAAAGTAGAAGAAGAATATCCAGTGATTGTCTAGATCCAGTCATTTGTTATGTTTCCCATTAAATTTTATGAAATTCATTTTTATAAGAGAAGTTAAAACATTTTGTAACAGAAGTTTGGAACCCAAATGCTGAACACTTCCTTAAGCTATAGCTCATCGGTTTTCGCTAATTGTCGAACGGTTAACACTGGTAGTTGAAATTATAATGTGTCAGTTACAAATATGTCAGATTTTCATTATAAGGTTTCCTGTTATGTTCAGAAGGGTTTCGGAGATAATTTACGGGGTTCCAGAGAGTTTCCGATGGGAATTTCAGGTATATATCAGAGGCGTATCAATGCTTTTTAGAGAATTTCAGGAAGATTCCGAAAATATTTTCATTGGATTGAGAGGACGTCCCTGAAATTTCCTAGAACGCCTCTAGAAGTCCCTGAGACCCTACTGCCGTTCTACGCATAATTGTTCCATGGAGGTCAGTGCTTGAATCTGAGTGAATATGGAAAATACCACCAGTTGTCATCGTCAGCAATCACGCGATAAAAGCAAAGATAAACCGAACCAACTGTGACTACTGTTTCTCATTGGTCGGTTGGCTTGTGAAGCATTCATGTGACCATTCATGCTCACTTGCTGCGGCGAGTTTGAAGATACGGAAATGATTAGTGGATTTATTTATTGTTCATAACTTGTAAAAACAATTATTTTGTTGGTATGGGAATGTTGTATGTACAAAGGAACACATTGTGCTTCGTTTGAGGAAAAACACTTCTTTTTTCAAGCACTGATGTAGATAGGGATTTCTATACAGCATGGGACAATTATGCGTAAAAATGCAGTCTAGAACATCCATGGAACACCCCTGAAACCACCTGAAACACCCTGTTATGCTTCTGAATTCTCCTGCAATCCACAGAAACGCCTCAGCAAATCCCCGGAAACTTTTTGAAACTCTCAATGGAACACCTCTGAAACTCTTCTGAAAGCGATTGAAACCCTTTGGAACATCCTTGATACTTCTGAAACTCTTTGAGTTCCCCTGGAACACTATTAAAACGCCCTAAAATCCCCGGAACACCCCTGATTTGCACTGAAATACCCTGGAACCAATGTTGCAAAAAATCATCTTATTAATTTGAACAAAAACCAACAAATTTTTTCTGACATTTTAACTTCTTTTCATGTTTGTGCGTGGCTTCGTGGTCGTGCAGCTAGTGTCACCAAGCATCTAGTCGCATCGTGCTGAGGAGCGCGGATTCGATTCCAGCCGCAGCTGTCAGGAAATGTTTTCGTCTGTGCCACTGGGTGTTGCATGCTAGTCCGTTGTCTAGTGTCGTGCTTCCTTCAAAAAGCGAATAGCTCACTGGAAGCATTAAACGTGTCCGTGTCTTTAAATCGTCCTTGACATGCAATGGGTACTGGGCGTAATGTGGGATTTTCTTCATATTACTTCTAACGAAAATACTTAACCTTGGTAAACTATCACTTTAAAATCGATTGTACAATTTTTAGTCATTAATCATAACTCAAAAATAAAAGTGTTGTCAAAATAAATCAAACATATTGTACCAAACAGTGTCTTTTCTGAATCTTTTTGGTATTGTTGTTTCCCTAAAACTTTCAAATCTTGAATTTTCAGTGAAATATGAAATTGTTAGGAATATTTTATTATTTTTTGCTGACCTATACTATTAGGGGTGGTGGGGGTTAAGTGGACAACCTAAGCATTTTGGTCGTTTCCAGTGGAAATGCGGCAAAATCCATCTGCTTTTCCGAGGAACATGGAAGGTAATGATATACTCTAGAAATCTTGTAAGGGATTGCATTTAAAAAATATTGTTTTCTTTGATTATTTTTTTACCAAAACGTGCATCAAAATAGCGTGAAAAAAGTCGGTGGGGGTAAAATGGACAATCGATGGGGTAAAATGAACAAGCCGGTAAAAGTTATATAACATCATATTATTTCCATGTTTTTAGATACAAACTATCAAATTTCATACCATACCTTTATTTTGCTGTTTCAAACTTTTAATACAAACTTTGAAACACACTTTAATAATTATTGTAGAAATAGTGTAAAAACAAGCACTGTTTTAGATGAAAATTATATTTTGTTGATATAAAATATTTTTTTATAACTTTTTACTTCAACTATCTCACTATATGTATGACGGCTGATGATTCTGGAGCTGGCAAAAAAAAATATATGAAATTTTGGTGAAATTTGAACCGATTGTCCATTTTACCCCCAACCTTTGATTATGTTAAAATTATTTCCATAACCTATTTTTACAAAACTTAATTTTTTTCGGTCAAATATATTCTTCTACTTGGACTTTATTGGCTTAGGGTATAAAACTTGTAATAATTTCAAAATAACTTACGAGAAAGTCTTGCCAATAATAACCACATTTTACAACATTTCCGATTTTATACGTGAATTTAAAGTTTTTGTCATTTTGAAGAGGTTTATTTGATTTTAATGTTCAAGATCAGCAAAAGTATAATAATTCATGCTTACACAGATCGAAAAAAGAGTGTAAATTTCTGTGACATATAATGCACATGATTGGAGCGTGGGATATCACAGAAGTTTACATGACATATCATGTAAAAATCATAAAATGTCATGTAAACTTCCATTATATGTCATGTAATTCAGCATGACTCTGAGTGTTTACATTACATATAACACAAATTTACACGATATATCATGTAAACCATCATAAAATTAGGTTTACATGACCAAAATGAAGTTTACATGACGTGTAAATCTCATTATTTTTAGCTGTGTAGGCATAAGTTTCAATCGTTAAAACATTAAAAAAAAACTTTAAAAGCCATGAAACCGTACCCTGTCCACTTTACCCCACCTGTCCACTTTACCCCCGCCACCCCTAAGCTAAAAAAGGGAACACATCCATCAAATGAAAGCTGAAATTTTTGACAACCAAAGAAAGTTATTTTTCTTCTTTCCCTCCAAGTCTTATTTTGATTCAAATATCAAATACATTTGGAACGAACGAATAATGTATTAAAAATCTCAAAAAACATAGATTTTCCTCGAAGATTGAAAAAAAAAAATAAAAACTTTCTTTTTCAATGTAACCATTTTGATATTGCTCAATTTCCGTAGGAATGATCGTTGCTGAAAATAATTAGATCTATATTTTTTGTTTCGCTATGAGGGTGGCAATTTTAAAAACAGGGTGGTCGAACCGTCATAACTTTTGCACCGATTGACTGATTTTCGATATTTTTTCCGAATGAAAAGATTATTTGTTCTAGTTTTACGAAAAAAATATAGCAAAACAAAATTAGTTTACTTTGATATGCAGAAATGACTCACTCAAAGTGCAAATTTACGATAATACCAATCCGTGTGGTCAATTATGATTTTCAAATAACTCAACGTACATATGTACAAATGGGGAAATTATTGGTTAAATTGAGAAAAAATCCACATATCAGGTGAGATTTGAACGCACGACCCTTATTCGCTAGACAAGTATTTTACCAACTAAGCAAAAATGGTCAAAATATCAGTTTTTTTATACTATACTATATACTATATACTATACTATATACTATATACTATACTTTTTATGTTTTTAACGAAAAGTCAACTATTTTTACATACCATATCAAAAAATTAGAAATGTTTTTCAAGTCGTCGAAGTTTTTTCTTGGATTCATCAAAGAGTTCCTAAGCTTTTCCTTTTTTTTTTTGAGAATAACTTCAGCAGTTCCATCTGATAACACAGCGAAATATTTTTTTGTCTCAAGAGCAAACTTATGTGTCTCTGACAGATTTTGAGCCGCTGAATCCGAATTCGGGTTCAGATTTGCTCCAACACGTCACAATTTTGAGCTATACATCAATTTATAATACGATTTTGGGCCTCTTTGACTGAAAGCCATTAAGCATGGTAGTATTTTTTTCGAGCAATCAAAAGGTAAATTGGTCAATTAACATCTATATAAAAGACTCATGTAAAATATTTCGTTTAACCAAATCAAATTTAATAGATTTAAGCATGTTATGTTAGTATGTAAATTTGTATGCAACTTTTAGAGGATGGCTTGTATGGGAAATATCGTACCTAACAAATATCGCCTAAAACTATCAAATTCAGTTTGGTTAAACGAAATATTTTGCATGAGTCGTTAATATAGATGTTAATTGACCAATTTACCTTTTGATTGCCCGGAAAAAAATATTTTCATGCTTAATGGCTGGCAGTTAAAAAGCCAAAAATCGCATATTATGCCCTATAAATTGAGGTATAGCTCAAAATTGTGACGAGCTGTACCAAATCTTAGCCCGGATTCGGATTCAGCGACCCAAAATCTGTCAGAGACACATAAGTTTGCTCTAGAGACAGACCATAAGCTAATTTTTGTTACGCTGCGTAATGCTTCAAAAGTTTCTTCTAGGATTTTTCAAGGAGTTCTCTCTGAGATTCCTCAAGGAGTTCCTTAAAATTTTTCTTAGATTCCTCCTGAAGCTTTTTCGAGGATTCTCTCAGGAGCTCCTTTACGAATACCTCCTTGAGTTCCTTCTGGGATTCATCCAAGAGTTTCCAAGTTTGACCAGAAATTGCATCCGGTTTTTTTTCCAAGAGTTCCTCAAAAATTCATCTTTCTGGGAATTTCAACCGTGAATTCTTCCGCTATTTCTCCAGAACTTCCGTCCGGAATTATTTTTTTCCTTCAATGATATCTTCAATGAAAATTAAAAAAAAAAAAAAGAATAAAATAAACGGAATTTTTAAAGTGATGGAGACGCATGGTCATTCCACGCACAAAATAAGCACAAAGCATAAAGTTTTTACAAAAATTCAGCTTAAAAACGATTTGAAGAGCTTTCCTATTTTTTATATGTAAAAACAGTTAAACTTCCGTTAAAAATATAATAAATATAGTCATTGTGGTCCCACATTGTGAAAATTACAGAAAAAAAACTGATACTTTGACCATGTTTGAATATTAACCTTCCAGGGCGCGCGCCATCAAGCAACCGAAACTGCACCGCGCTCGCGCTTTATACCAAAAGCGAGGTTTTTTGGTAGTGTTGTACTTTTTACAACAGCGCGCGCGCTGAAGGGTTAATGACTAATTTTGTGTTGCGATATTTTTTTTTCTTTAATCTTGAGCTAATAATCTTTTCATTCGTGAACAAGATTGAAAATCGTCAGTCGGTTTGAAAGTTATGACGGTTCGATAATAAAAAGAAGAGAAATGTAGTGGACCACCCTGTTTTAAAAATGGACACCGTTCAAAATGACGAAACAAAACAAATACAGGTCAAATTATTTCCGGTAACGATCATTCCTACCGAATTTAAAAATATCGGATTACTTTTATTTTTAAATCAATTTTTTTTTCATGAAAAAAATTGACAATATTGACCTGAACTTTGAAAGGAATAGTTTGTTCACAAGTCCTTTCTGAATATCTCAGTTATCTTTAAAGTTGTTTTTAGGTTACAAATAAAAAAAACCCAGATTAATCCACCTAGTGGTGATAGTGCCTTTCTCGTCAAACATGTACCCATGATCTTTTCTTGGTTGGGATACGACTGGGTTTATTTTGCTTCAGAATGTTGGCTTCAGCCTTTTGGGGGAATCGAAAACACTAGTTTATGATTTTTTCCGACGTTTCGATCTGTATGGGGCCTTTTCAAGGGTTCAATCGGTCAAGCTTTCCTAGTCATGATGGCTTTGCCTAACTTAAAAATGTCATACGAAAGTTTTGGTATTTATTGAGTCCGATTGGTTTGAAACCGTCGTGATGTGGACAATCTCCTACCTATCGGGCGGTTTAGAATTCGGTCCCTGTTTTTGGAATCTTCTACTATTGTTTGTTTAGCTAGATTCTGTGCTAGGGCCATCATTCCGAAGCATGATCTTTCCGTCGACGTTATGCGAACTGTTCCTGAATCCTGAGAATACCTTATTTAGAAAAGCAATAATTTTAATAAAATTGGGAAATTTATTAGTTGATCATATTCCGACGTTACGTTAAACGTATAGACTGGGCTGAAAAATATCAGAATTTTCAGTTGACTGCTTGAGCACCTTCACTATCACTGAAGACCGATCAACATCAAGACGATAATTACAAGCTAGGATATAACGTCTTTCACAATCACAGATGACTTTACGGCAGGCCTGCTCAACCTTTCGTGGCCGCGGGCCACAAGTGATACTCCACACCAGTCTACGGGCCAGACATTAAATTTCGACATCAAATTTCGAAAGCATGAATGCAACAGTGAAATTTTGTACATCCGATTACCCGTTCTCGCGGCAAAACACAACACTGACATCATATGGGTCATAAAATGTGAGCAAGAATTCTTGATTTTTTGCAAAAATACCCAGAATACTTTTTTTCTGAATTTTGCCGAACTGCAATTTGCTGAAATTCAGCAAACTTCCCTGATTCGTTCAGTAAACTCTGCTGTTCAGCAGCAACGTTTTTCTGAAATTCAGTAAATTTTGCTGAAATTCTGCTTCAAATTTGGCTGTACCTTTCAAGTTTAAAATTTTTAAATTTATGTATTTGAATTTTTTAATCTTTGAAATTTTTTAACAAAACACTCTACCTATTTCGAGTTTAATTTTAATATTAAATTTTATTTAAATATGAAATATCTTCAAATATTTCAATCCTTGGGCCAAGTTTCATTCATCGATTCCGCGGGCCGTATGTTGGACAGCCCTGCTTTACGGTCTTCGACATAGATTTTTCTTCACACTTTAGGCTATATTTTATTATCATAGGTTACAAAATTCATGTAAAATTTGACAAAAAATGCAAGCAAGTGAAATTACCCATACTAAATCCCATAAGAAAATTCCCAGTAGTTTTAGACGGAAAAGAGGATTGAAAAAACTTTCTCCGGGGATGATGCGATAATTTTCTCATATAACGTTGACCTATCCTACTGTATATTTTTACACCTCAGTGATTTGATGAGATTGCTTTAGTACAGATAAACAGACATATCATTTGTAACATATTGCTATTATATTCATCGTTACGAAAAAATAATCGCCGAATGCTAATCAGGTTGCGTTTCACTGCGGCTTGATGTTGGTTGTGAGTAGACGTCAAACGAGCAACAACGATTAATATTTGTTTCAACCGTTGAAAACAAGGACGATGGAGAGTGAGTAGAGTAAGACGTCTGTATGTATGTGGCCTTAGTTCAGTCAAGATTTTGTTTTCTTACACATATTTATCGCTTGCATTGACTTTGTTCATTTTTGAAGCTCCTGCGAAGCACCCTAGGAAGCACCCAATGCTGGTTTTGCATCACTATCGGTAGCCTCTAATGTGGTCTGAGCCTATTTTCTTACTAATCGTTCCTCATGGTTTAAAAAAAGACCGCGGTTCGATGTGTCGCATGCATAGGTTTGGTTCTTTTTGGCATTTGGCCACTTCCGGCTGGACACCCTAGATCGGTCCTGGAACACTATCGGTAGCCTTTATAAAGATCTTCGTTCTGGTCTGAGCCTATTTTCTGACTAATCGTTCATCACGTTATTTAAAAAGCCGCTGTTTAATGTGCCACAGGCATGGGTTTTGATATCTACTACATTTGACCACTTCCAGCGGGACACCCGGAACCGGTTCCGGAACTCTATCTGTTGATTCAAATATGATCTGAAACTATTCTCTTTTATTAACCTGATCGAGCTTGCGATTTGATGCGTCGCATGTAAGGGGTTGGTTAACTTTTATACTTGGCTATTTCCGGCGTGATATCTGGAACCGGTTCAGTAACACTACCGGTTCCGATATGGTCTGAGAATGTTTCCCTGCCCACTGTTCATCAGGCTATCGAAAAAGCCGCTGTTTGATGATGTATCGCATGCATGGGTTTGGTTCACTTTCATATTTAGCCACTTCCGGCGGAACATCCAGAACCGGTTCTGGCACACTACCGGTTCAGATATGGTCCGAGAATAATTTCCTGCCTACTGTTCATCAGGCTATCGAAAAAGCCGCTGTTTGATGATGTATCGCATGCATGGGTTTGGTTCACTTTCATATTTAGCCACTTCCGGCGGAACACCCAGAACCGGTTCCGGAATACTACCGGTTCAGATATGGTCTGAGACTATTTTCCTGTTTACCGTTCATCATGTTTTCGAAAGTGCCGTGGTCTGATGTGTCGCATAAATGGGTTTGTAACGTTTTCATATCTGACCCCTTCCTGGGGTACCGATCCGGAACACCTAAATGGCCATAACTCCGGAACGGCTGGACCGATCCGAACCATTTTCAATAGGAAACAATGGGACCAGATTCCGCATCGAATGAACCATTGGTCATTAAAATCGGTTGAGGTTTACTGCCAAAAAGTGATGTGAGTTTATTTTGTACACACACATACACATACACATACATACACACACACACATACATACACACACACAGACATCACCTCAATTCGTCGAGCTGAGTTGATTGGTATATGTGACTCGACCCTCCGGGCCTTCTATCAAAAAGTCATTTTTGGAGTGAACATATAGCTTTTCCAGTACACTTAGTGTACGAGAAAGGCAAAAACGGTAGGGAAATTATTGTTTCCATGACATAATATTCACGAAAAGGTAAAAATATTGTTTCCAAAACATAATATTCATAATCTGCATGCTATAAAGACTGGACTCGAAAAAAATGAGACACTCAAAATAATGTATGACTTTTGATTGCGTTCGCAAAAATATCTGATTTTTGATTGTTATGCGTAGTTAATGCCCTAAAAATTTCATCAAAATCGGTTCAGTATTGGCTCAAATATTGTCGATACAATAAAATGTGATTTTGGAAATTTTGGGCTTCCATTTTAAAAATTGTTTAGGCTATAACTTGGGTGTTAGCTCATCAAAACGTCTGAAAATTTGACTGTAAGTTCTTCAAGTAAGTCATAATAAGTGGTGAAAATTTCATTATAATCGGTTCAGTACTTTCTTTCATCAATTCAAACAAAAAAACGGGGTTTTCAAGTTTTGGGCACTTTTTAACATTTTAAAATAAGTGTGCATTATTTTGACTGTAGTAGTGGCAACACTGTCCCGATTTTTTTTAAACTTTAACAGTGTAAAATCGTTGTGTTAATCTGTTCTCAGTGAAAATTTCAGCCATTTTGATTAGAGCAGTTTGAATGTCACTACCGTCTACCCCCGTTGGTTTGACCTCATCTAATCTGAACACTTTTTAATTTGACCCCCTCTAATCTGCACATTGTTCATACTAAAAATGATTCAAACGTCATTCTGCTCATGGAACGGGGTGAAACGGAACGCAGAATCAAAACAAAACAGCGAAATGGGTTACCATCAGTGTGTTTTTCAATGCCCACAGGGTTACTAGAAGTTCAAATTAAAAAAATGAACCCGTTGGTTTGCATGAGGTGTCTTTCAAATCAACGGGGGTAGACGGTATACCAAAAACCACATCTGCTTATTGTGACATAGTGCTACATATATGGCTATAACTTTTTGAAGGTCAAATCAAATTGAATGTAATTTTGACACAATACATCTACATACATACTTTTTGTACAGAAAAATTTTCATTGAAATCGGTTCAGTATTTTTGGCTCTACAGTTTCAGGTTAATAATGTGATATTTTTTAAAGTGTTTGTTTGGCCCAAGATTCTCAAATGGTAAGTCTCTTGTGTTGGCTATATCTCCGCCAACACTTTACCGATTTTGATGACATTTCTGTGGATTCTGCCAATACCGAGGACGAGTTGACGTGAAATTCATCGTGTGAATAAACTGAAATCTTCTACTTAAAAAAATAATAACTTTTACTTCTTCTTCTTGGCGTTCTTGTGCAGTTCCACTGTTATAACCTGAGAGCGTCCTCTGTCAATGATTATGTTGCATGTGTATATCCTGTGGGAGGTACGAAGACATTTCATGTCCAAGGAAGTTAAGGAAATTACTTTACGGAAAATTCATGGACCTACCGGGAATCGAACCCATCACCCTAAGCATGGTCATGTAGAATACCCATGTCTTTATAGTTGTGGTTAGAGGAGCCCTGCTGGAAAAAAGTTTGTTGGATTGAAATGAACTCTTCGAAAATGTTTCAGAATATTTGAAGGCCTTTTGAAAAAAAACTACACTGAGAGTAAAATTCATCAAGGATATTTGTAGTTTTATTTATTATATCATACCTTCACCGTTATTTTTCATTATTTTTATGAAGAAAGCCGATTTCTAGTCTCAATACTGTTGCCTAGGATAGTCAAACTATTTTTCTCAAATTTTTATTTTAAATTATGTTCAAAACAAGCAAATTGAAACATTTTTCTAGATTTTTGATAAAAAATCAAGTTTCTCCGTACAGTTTTCACTGAAAATAGTATGCAAAAAAATAATACTTTCCCAATATCGAATATACCTTACAGCGAAACATAAAAAAACACGAAAAAACATTTAAAAAATGTAAGGGATTTAGTTAAATGTAAGTTGTGGAGCGGACCTGGTGGGATGGTTAGAACACTTGACTATCACGCCGAGGACCCAGGGATCGAATCCCACTCCCGATAAACTCAAAAAATGTAAGTTGAGATATTTTATTGCTGACTGATGTTTTAGTGAAAAATAATTCACACCCTCTTGAATCACATTTTACAAAGTTCATTTTTTTATATTTTTCACTTTTTACTTCGCTGTTAAGTGTATTCTACGTCTACATTCTACATGATTTTAGATGTCAAACTATAAACATCTATTTCCATCTGATTGTTTTCAAAATCAATGAAATATCATAAACCCAGAAAAAAAAAACTAGAAGCATTTGAGTTTTTAATGATACTTGGTATATTTTGAGGTTTAAGGTCAGCTTTTTACATAAAAAAAATATAAAAAATCGGTGAGTAAGCTTTTGAAAAAAATACGGTATCTAACATAGATTCGCGATGAATATTGCTCGAAACGCTTTCTTCCAGAAGTGCTCTAAATTTCCTCAAACATTTTAGAAGATAAAGTTTCATTTTCGTTTCAGAGTAAAAAGTTTTTGAAGAAGATGAATTTTTATACGCCTTTTTCAAAAACTATATGAAGTATAAAAGCAAAACAAATAGCATGAACAACTTTTTCATATGGAAGTTGAATCATGAGCAAAACATCGTTTGAATTAAAAAATGTCACGTCTGTCGTGTGTTGAACTGGAAATGCTAGAGGCGCTGTAATACTGAACTATAAAGTTAAGACCTCAACATTATTATCCGCCATGATACGTTAGGAGACTTCACGTTGAACATTATTTGGGTTACGTACAAAAGGCTGAAACACGAAAGGCTGAAATAACAAAAGGCTGAATTACGAAAGGCTGAATCACAAAAGGCTGAAAATGTCAAAAGGCTGAAATAACATAAGGCTGAAATAATGATTCGACTAGTTTTCAAACGGCGAGCCTAAAGGCAGTCATGCGAGCCTAAAGGCAACACTAACATCACAGACAAACAGACATAACACTCTAATTATTCATATCGTACACTGATATAATGATCTTTATAAAAATTTGCTAGTTGGCCGACCCCTCAGCCCTGACGCTTACATTGGTTTTGCTTGAGTTTTACATCTGACGCACACTACCTCTCATTGGTTGATGGTTCATTGGACGAACATGCTTCCGTTACTATGTTCGAAATCGGAAAGCGTTAGGACTGTTTTTCCGCGCTAAAGTATGCATTATTGATCGCCTACATAACTAGGACAGTATTTCTCCAAAGAATAGCATATACACAGACAAACAGACGTAACACCTTGAACGATTTTCATGGAAATCCATCGCCCAGTTCACACTACCATCACCTGGTGGAAAAGTTGCACGAATCACTGTGTTGTGCAATATCGTCAACAGAAGGCGCTAGTGTGAAACGTCAATCGCATAGGAATACGATGCGCGCGCCTCTGGTTGTGAAAGCCACAACTATGAAAATTTAAAATGATCGTTAAAAGCGTGGTCGATGGAAATTTTGCAATTGTTACGTCTGTTTGTCTGTGGCATATATTTAAAAGAAGGAAAAATCTCTGATCACATTGTTGGCAGCTGTAATGGCAACCAATCTCCATAACAGCATGACTCGAAAGAATAGCTCATGCTCAAAGAAGGAAAAATCTCCAATTGAAATACCATCAGTCATTTTTTGTGTTAGTTGGTATGCACTCTTCACTGAGCACATTCTATGACGAGGACTCATATATGTAGCCGATCTGGTTAGCGAACGAGTAGTCATGCTGAGGGTGCTGGGTTCGATTCTCCCTCGGGCCAGAAACTTTTTGTAATGGAAAATTCCTTGACAACCGCGGGCATAAAGTATCTTCCTGTCTGTCGCACGATATATGTACCAATGCAAAGTGGTCATTGGCAGAGAAGGCTCTCAATTAATAACTGTTGAAATGCGTATATAAGCTGAAAGCAGGCTTTGTCTCAGTTGGGACGTTACGCCAGAAAAAAAAGAAGAAGTACTATAACTCATTTCCTGCATTTTTGCAATTTCAGCCTTTTGTGCATTCAGCCTTTTGAAATTCAGCCTTATGTTACTTTCAGCCTTTCGTGTTCAGCCTTTTGTGCATTCAGCCTTTTGAAATTCAGCCTTTTGTTAGCATCCCCATTATTTAGCAAGATCTCGAAAAAAAATTGAGGTAACTAACTTTCTATATTTAAGGTCTGAGGTCAAGCTCGTCCGTTAAAAATTTGAAATTACCACGTGTTGCCGTTGGAAAAGCACGTTTTAGCTCTCTCGGAGAGGCAATTGGTCGCGCCCGTTCGAGGTTGGCAGGGTGGCCAGAATTATTAAGTGAGTTTATGGTTAGTTTTGTGTAATATTCTAAACATTTGAATGTTTTTCCATTTTTAGATTCTTTATACTCATGAAGAATCAAATGAGAAAGAATATTATTTGAATAAATATACTATTGAAAGATGCAACCTAACTAAATCGGTAAAAGCACGAGTATTCATCAAAACCATGTTGAGGTTTGGAATGAGTGTATGGTACAATATCGCCAGAGATTTTCATTTTGTTCTCAGTTAACAAGTTTGTTTTGGCATGGGAATATGTAGTTCAAGATTTGCACTGAGAAAGGAAATAATTGGAACAAATATAATAATGAAAGATGTCAACATAACCGACTCAGTAAATGTGCGGATATTCATCAAGAATATACTAAAAGTGTCTGAGATCGATCAGTACCTAAACTTCTTACATAAAATAGCGTTGTTAGCCAAGGAGAAAAGGAAAGCTTTCAGTTATTTGTTGTGCAATTGCTCATGAAACACTAATCTGGGAAGCCTGTGAGTCCAAGTTGGGATGCTTCGAAGAAGTTGAATCAGAATATGTATAAGATGTTATATGCATTGATATACTTACATACTGGCAATAAAATGCATGGCTAATTATACATAATAAGCAATGTTTATACTTGTAATGTTTGACATCTGAAAAAAATCCACTATTGTTTCATCAAGCATTTTATTGTGATAACATTTATATCAAAACTATATGATTTCACTTCATGGAATCATAAATGTTGAGGCACATCAAACCCCTGTTATCTAATGATAGAAGCCGTACCATTGGCAACCATGAAAACGGTGATCCACACCGATCTCAATTTTATTTTTTCTCTCATATATACCAACGCAGCAGAAGAGAAAAAAATGACGCTCCCGGCTAAACCCAGTGGATGCACGCGAATGAGAGAACAATAGAGAACGGTATCAACAAATGCCGTCCTGGCAGGTTGGGTGCGTTTGGTAGCTGCTGAATTATGTAGTTGTTATGAAAATGATTTCGTGCTGTTCGAGCAAGTTGCTCGAATACTCCATCGATGATTAGCAGCAATGCATTGATTTGCATTCATTACACTGCATTTATTGCATGAATTTGCATGAAGAACTTAATAAAAAATTAAGAGAAAGTGAACTAAATCCTCTTATTACATAAACAAAACACAAACAAATTTAACATTTTTTTTTTAATTAAAATTCAATAACATATTTCATCGAAGTACATTGAGAAAATAAAAACTGCTCGAAAGCTCTATAGTCGTCTGTAAGTGCCAATTCTTAGAAAGGCTCCAAATTTCTTAATAATCTTATATGCCATACCCGGCGATTCTGGAAGGATCGGTGAATATTTTTTGATTCTTAGGAATATTTGTAACATCTGAAGAATATTTGAGTTTTCTATGAAAATGTTTGAAACATTTGTGAAAATTTCTTAGTTATTTTAGGTGGTTCAAAAGTTTTTGAAAAGTCAAGGAATAATGTTTGATTTTTAGAAATACTAGAAATTCCTCGCCCACATCTGGGTCGGCTAAGGTTTATTTGAGGACAATCAAAAAGTCTAGGGAAAATCCTTGATTTTTTTAAATACTTGGAATTCCTTGTCCACATCTAGGTCCGCTAAGGTAGCTCGAGGATTTCCGAAGAATCTATGTGAAATTTTTGAGTTTCAGACATAGTAGGAATTTCTTGTCCACATCTGGGTCCGCTCAGGTCGTTTTCACTCAGCAGTGATCCATTTTTTTGGTACAAATTTATAACAGTTCCAAAAATTTGGAACGGCTCAGTTCCACCGGTGATTGTCTCAAACACGATGTTATGAAAGTGAAGGAGTTTGTCCTCGTAAATAAATCGAATTTACGAAGATCCTCTTGAAGACGATCGTGAAGATAGCTAATGGATATGGAAAGAATCTAGGGATTCTGGAAATAAAAAATCCTTCAAACGTTACCCCTGGAGTTTCTTTAGAAGTTTACTAGGAGGCTTTCTAAGAGTTCCTCTAGGCTGTCCTCCAAGAGTTCTTCCGGGAATTCTTTTAGAAGTTTCTTCAAGAATTCGTCAGGAGTTCCTCCGGGAATTTCTCTAGAAGTACCTGCAGGAATTCCTCTAGGGAGTCCTCCAGGAATTCCTTGAGAAGTTCCTCCGGAAATTCCCCAAGAAGTTCCTCCAAAAAATCCTCTAGGATCTCCTCTAGGAGTTCTTCTAGAAGTTCCTCCGGGGATCTCTCTAGGCGGTCCTTTGGGGATCCTCTGGGAGTAGTTTTATTGGGAATTTTCCTGTGGGATTTTTTTTCTACAAGTTCCTCCGGGAAATCCTCTAAGAGTTCCTCCAAAAAATCCTCCAGAAGAACCCCCGGGTATTTCTCTAAAGGTGCCTTCAGGAATTTCTTTAGTAGTCCCTCCGGAAATTTCTCTAGAAGTTTCAAAGGATTTTTTTCTAGGTGTTCCTCTATGATGTCCTCCAGGAGTTCCCCTCAGAATTCTTCCAGAAGTTCTTCTACAAATTCCTCTAGCAGTTCCCCCGGGAATTCCTCTTAGAATTCCTTCAGGAATTTCTTTAGGAGTTCCTCTAGTAGTTACTACGGGAATTCTCGTAGGATTTCCAATGGGATTTTTTCCTTGGAGTTCCTCCAGGAATTCATTTAGTTCTTTCGAAAATTCCTATAGGAGTTCTCCGATAATTCCTCAAGAGGTTCCTCCGCAAATTTCTCCAGAAATTCCTCCGGATTTCCTCTAGGAGTATTCCTAGGAATTTCTCTGGGAGTTCCTGCAGAAATACCCCTGGGAGTTGCTCCGGGAATTCCTCGAGTGCTTTATCCGCGAATTCCTCTAGGCGGTCCTGCGGGAATTCCTCTAGGTGTTCCAGGAGGGTTTTTATTTCTAGAAGTCTCTCCGGGAATTCTTCTAGGAGGTCCTCTAGAAATTCCTCTAGGAGTACCTTCAGAAATTTCTCTAGGAGTCCCCCGGGAATTCCTTTAGGAGTCCCTCCGGGAATTCCTCTAGGTTGTCCTCTATGAATTCCTCTAGGAGTTCCTCCTGGGATTCTTTTAAAAGTTGCTTCAAGAATTCTTCAGGAGTCCCTCCGGGAATTTATCCAGAAACTCCTTCAGGAATTTCTCTGAAAGGTCCTCCGGTTATTCCTTGAGAAATTCCTCCGGAAATTCCTCAAGAAGTTCCTCCAAAAAATCCTCAAGGATCTCTCTGAGAGTTCCTCTAGGAGTTCCTCCGGGAATTTCTCTAGAAGATTCAATTTTATTTTTCTACGAGTTCCGCCAGGATGTTCTCCAGGAGTTCCTCCGGGAATTCCTCCAGATTTTTCTTTAAAAATTCCTCTAACAGTTCCCCTGAGAATTCCTCTAGGAATTCCTCCAGAAATTCCTCCGGATTTCCTCTAGGAGTATTCCTAGGAATTTCTCTGGGAGTTCCTGCAGAAATTCCCCTGGGAGTTGCTCCGGGAATTCCTCGAGTGGTTTATCTGCGAATTCCTCTAGGCGGTCCTGCGGGAATTCCTCTAGGTGTTCCAGGAGGGTTTTTATTTCTAGAAGTCTCTCCGGGAATTCTTCTAGGAGGTCCTCCAGAAATTCTAGGAGTACCTCCAGAAATTTCTCTAGAAGTCCCCCGGGAATTCCTTTAGGAATCCCTCCGGGAATTCCTCTAGGTTGTCCTCTATGAATTCCTCTAGGAGTTCCTCCTGGGATTCTTTTAGAAGTTTCTTCAAGAATTCTTCAGGAGTTTCTCCGGGAATTTATCCAGAAACTCCTGCAGGAATTTCTCTGAAAGGTCCTCCGGTTATTCCTTGAGAAATTCCTCCGGAAATTCCTCAAGAAGTTCCTCCAAAAAATCCTCAAGGATCTCTCTGAGAGTTCCTCTAGGAGTTCCTCCGGGAATTCCTCCAGAAGTTTCTCTAAAAATTCCTCTAACAGTTCCCCTAGGAATTCCTCTAGGAATTCCTCCAGGAGTTTTTTCTAGGAGTTTCTCTAGAAGTTCCTACGGGAATTCTTCTACGAGTTCTAATTGATTTTTTTGTAGGAATTCTTCCGGAAATTCCTTTAGGAGTTCCTCCTAGAATTCCTCAAGGAGTTCCTCCGGAAATTTCTCCAAGGATTCCTCAAGGTGATTCTCTAGGAGTACCCCTAAAAATTTCTCTGGGAGTTCCTCCGAAAATTCCTCTTGGAATTCCTCCGGGAATTTCTCTAGAAGCACCGCCAGGAATTTCTCTAGAAGTTTTTCCGTAAATTCCCCTAGGAGTTCTCCGCGAATTCCTCTAGGCGGTCCTCCGGGAATTCCTCTAAGTATTTCAAGAGGGTTTTTGTTTCTAGAAGTCTCTCCGGGAATTCTTCTAGGAGTTCTTCCGAGAGTTCCTCTAGGAGTTCCTCCGGGAACTTCTCTGGGAGTTTCTCTGGGAATTTCGCTAGGAGTCCCACCGGGAATTTCTATAAAAGTTCCTCGTTGAATTTCTCAAGGAGTTTCTTCACCGGGTTTTCAAGAAGTTCTTCCAACTAGTATTTATTATATGAGTTCCTAACGAAATTCTCCTTGGAGTTCCTCCAAAAATTCCTACGAGTTCCAATGGGTTTCTTTCTAGAAGTTCCTCCGTGAATTCCTCGGGGAGTTCCCCGGAAATTTCGCTAGGTGGGCTCCGGGAAATTCTCTAGGAGTTTCAATGGGATTTTTTTTTCTAGAAGTTCCTCCGTGAATTCCTCGGGGAGTTCCCCGGAAATTTCGCTAGGTGGGCTCCGGGAAATTCTCTAGGAGTTTCAATGGGATTTTTTTTTC